>NC_057779.1:13661785-13975779 GCF_014825855.1 Bombus pyrosoma
TAGTTGGGACAAAGACTGTTTGTCCATTTGAAGGACTTTAGTTAACTAAATCTTAAGATTTATAACGGGTCCTCAGGCTAGCTGAACATGCACTGCGGAGACGCATCGACATCTGGCAACCATCTTACCCGGAGAACAGGGTCTGCGTGTGGCGAGCCACGGGACAGAGACCGTTGAAATGTCTATTGTCAAGTATCGCCGCAACTATTTCTTTTAAGGAGAGCTATATTGTTACTCTATACCTTTGTTAAACAAACGTTCATCCCTTGACCGCGGCTACGTTGGCGACTGGTTGTCGCCTCGAGCCCAAGCTCACTGTCACGAATCTCAAATAAGTATAATCGGGTTGAATGACAATTGTTTAATTACGGCTATGGTAGAATCTAGATTACAATATTACGGAATTTTCCCATAGTTCCAAACGGGAGGCTTCAGTGTCCTTCCATCTCCGACATATATATATATCCACGGTCAACAGGATAACTCTTTATTAAACGTAAAATACTTCAACACGCAAACACGTTTAATGGGACGCTCTGTATATACTTCTCGATGTGTAACTCTTCAAGGCGATCGCACGAATAATAGACTGATGGAATTTTTCCATCCTTTATGATTGCATTCGTTTGTTATATACTGGACCGAAGCTTCGAGAAGGTTCCAATCGCCGTTGCTAGGCAATCTCTGCTTGGAGTTTGATTGTTAATACAACATGTGTCCCATTATATTGACATCTCCGAGGAAAAATGTCCATCCCGTGACCGCGGCTACGCTCGGCGACCAGTTGTGTCACCTCGAACCCAATCCTACTATCACAAGTCTCGAACAAATACAATGAATGACAATTGTTTAATTACGGCTATAGTAGAATCTAGATTACAATATTACGGGATTTTCTCATAGTTCCAAACGGGAGGCTCCAGTGTCCTTCCATCTCCGACATATATATATATGCTGACAATTTTATCGAAATCGATTGACGCGAAAACAAGCGACAACGAATTAAAAATGTAGGAATCTCTAGGGTTTAGTCCGGTAATCCTGAAAAACTACGACTTTAGCCACTTTTAATCGTTTGCTTCGAAAAGGAAAGTTGTCCAGACGACCAATAAAATTAGTATTGAAAAAATAACAGTTGGAAATTCATAACTCAATACCTCCTAATAACTGAAATGAAAATTTGATAACAGCTGAAAAATTGACGCCAAAGTTTAACCAACGACAACGGCTCTAAAAATGTTTATAAATGACATCGTTCCGTAATCTTATTTACTTTTTGGACTTTTGCTAAATGAATGTAAATAAAATAAGTAGAATGCAGAGAAACCTTGGCTTTCGGCTCCGATAGTGACTGTGAATTTTTTTTATTTATCTCACTTGAAGTTCGAATTGCGTTTAGATATGGTACACTGTAAATATATGTACGCAGAAATATATCTTTTATTGTTTAGTGTACATTTTTATTTTACACGTATGTGCGCATGGGATATGTGATGTTATGTACCTCTACCACATATTTCAATTCTTTCTAGTTAAACTAGGAAAGCTTATAGTAAATACATTTCACTTTTTCAAACTGTACTTCACTATACTGTATATTCAATCTCTATAATGATTATACAATTGTATTCCTTAATTATGCAGAATTTCTCGTAGCATCATAGTATACATAGCAACATAGTTTATACTGAAGTGATTAGGTGGTGATAGGTGCGTAAGGAACACTCAGATATATTCAACAATAAATATTTATTCACAATATATTCTGGGCGTACACTGATGCGCAGGACTCGCGGTTACTATTAACGGATCGCGATTCGCGGTTAACAGTTCGACTACTGGTTGGTGTGTTTTGATGCGACGGCGATGATTGCGCGAGATGCCGAAGACTTGGATTGTTGATTGACTCGGACCGTGCGATTGTAACTACCGTTGTGTGATAACTGTAGGTAACGACCGAAGGGTACCGACTCTATGTAAACGACTCTATGCAAAGACTCTATGTAACAGACTCCATGTAAAAGACTGACTTTCCGTCACGATAATTCTGCGAAGGAAAACTGTGATGGGGTGTGTCTAAGGATGCGAGATCATCGGATTCGTTGAGTAAAGCTTTGGTTCGGAAAGTGAGGGGAATGGACGTCGTTGTTTATTGGCCAATTTTTGTGTTGGTCGTTGGAAAAAGATGCTAACTGCCTTTGAGAGGAAGTTGCTAGCGGGAAGCGTCGTACGCAAGAGAAAGCAGATTTCTCGTGTTTTCCTGTAGTAAGTGGTAGACTTAGAGACTGATAAAACAAAGACTATTTGTCCCTTTGGAGGACCTTAGCTAATATAAATCTTAAGATTTATAGCGGGTCCTTAGGCTAACTGAAAATATTCGGTAAGAATGTATCGGCGTCTGACAATCATTTTGTCCGCAGGAATAGGGTCTTTGTGTAGCCACGGGACAGAAACCGTTGGAAAGTTTATTGCCGAGTGCCGCCACAATACTATTATACATGTACGAAACATTTTTCTTATCCTAATTAAGTACGTGCGATCATATTACCTTAAACATTATGATATCTAGTGGACAGATGAAGTATTACAATATATATTCGAAGGAGGTTTCTTCATATAATCATAATCGAACTTCACTTACGTTAGCTTCGTTTGATCGTCCAATTTTATAAAACAAGGCTATATTTTAAACCGTGCCCCGCCATAGGCGATACATAATGAAAATTTATTTTCAATTCAAAACCGTAAGTTTTTATTACGTAATGGTATACTACTAGCAGTCGCTTAAAATGAATTTACAAAAGTAGCAATCAATCCGAACCCTGTTTCTTCAACCAATCCTCTTTTACCATGTCGGCACCCTTTTCACCAATCATAATAGTCGGTGCATTAGTATTACCACTCACTTGGTTTGGCATAATCGAGGCATCTATGACTCGAAGTCCAGCAACCCCGTAAACCCGAAGCCGAGAATCTACCACGGCTTTCGCGTCCGACTTAGGACCCATTTTGCAAGTACCCACGGGATGATATATAGTCACGGGAGCAAATCTGGCCATGCACTCCCAGAAAGGATCGCTATACATGGGAATATGCTTGCAGCCAGGAAATGGTGTCGGATTCATTTTGCTCCCGTAACGTTTAAACGAATCGGTTTTACTCAATTCGAACACAAACTTAGTACCTTCCACCAATGTCGCCATGTCTTCTGGCTCCTTGAAATAATTCGGATAAATCAATGGATGATCGAACGGATTGTTGCTTCGAAGCTTGATAACACCTCTGCTTTTTGGTCTTAGAAGCGCGGGAAACGCGCTCCACGAGCCCCTACCGCCAAGCTTTCCATATACGGCGTCGTAGAATTCTCTGGTCAGCCCACGATCTTCCCTAAAAACTTCGGTATTTGGTCCCGATGACATAAAATGCAGTTGTATGTCTGGGAAGTCCTCGGAGGCATTCGCGTATTTGGTATTGATAAAACATGTTCCCTCCACTGTTGCTAAGGTAGACAAAGGACTATCACCGGACATGGCGTATTCTAGGATATAACTAATATTAGTCATCTTGCTCTCTATGGCTGAAATTTCTTCATTCACCAGGAACATAAGGCCTCCCACTCCTACATGATCTTGAAGGTTATGGCCCACTCTTAAATCCTGAATCATTGGTATACCGTGTTCCGATAAGTGTTCTTTAGGTCCTATTCCTGACAACATCAACAACTGAGGACTATTGATAGCTCCTCCGGAAACGATCACCTCCTTGTTGGCACGTATGCGCATCGTCTCCCCGTTTCTAATGAACTCTACGCCATAAGCCTTCTTCGACGACGAATCTATTAAAATTTTAGTAACAAACGCTTCCATAGCGACGTGGAAATTCTTACGCGTCCTGGCTGGCCGCAAGAAGGCTTTCGCCGTGGAGCAGCGGCTGCCATCTCTGATGGTCCCTTGAGGAGTCATAAAGCCAGTGTGCCGTTCTCCATTAATATCTCGATTCTCGTAACCCATTTCTTTGCCGGCTTGAATGAACGCAGCGGCCAGAGGACTGTGCCATTGTGGTTCTTCGACGGTTAAGTACCCGCCGGTCGAATGATACGGTGTTTTGGCGTAGTTGTGATTTCGATTGTCTTCGGATTTGAGGAAATAAGGCAGCACATCCTTATACGACCATCCTGGATTTCCTTGTTGTTCCCAGATGTCGTAGTCTTTTTTGGCACCACGAATATAAAGCATGGAGTTTATTCCGCTGCTACCTCCAAGCACCTTGCCACGTGGCCAGCGGCAACGACCATTCTCCATCGCTGTGGGTATAATTTACATTAAAGTACATCAAAAGCGTTGCAAATAATTCATAAACGAATATTGTTGTCGTTTGGTTATTAATTCACGTTTATATATCTTTGGGTTCGGCGATAGATTTATTCTTCGATTTAGATTTGACATATGGTATGCCTAAATCTACCTATTGGTTCTAAATACAAATCAATATAATTCAAGTGGTGTTACTTGAAATTAGTAAGCCTGCACATTTATAAATTTATAAAAGAGCAATATTAATTTTGGCAATTGTTGAAGTGGGTCCCACTTCAAGGAAAACTGCACATCATCTCTAGTGTTTAGCTTTCTTAGTTTTCGAAGCCATTGAATATTGTTTAACACTAAATCAATTTGAAGGGCCTCTCAGCCCCATAACCTTACTAGGATCATGCCTTTCACAGATGATGCGGCGGGTTACAGACAAGCCAGTTTTTCGTAATTGTATAGATACCCATAGCTTCGAAGCTCTTTCATAAAGTAATGCTACTAGCCTGCGTATCTGGATTAGCATACACATTCTGCTTATACTTGATCTTGTTTATATATATTTTCTGTTATACATTCATCTACCCATTTCTTCTCTCTCTTTTTTATGAGATAAAAACTTAATAGCAATAATACCTGTATGTTTTTAGTAATTGTAGAATACAAAATTTCAAATCTGTCATTTTAACTTTTCTGGTAAGTTTGGTGACAATTTACGTTAGAAATGAATTGTGATGATTTGCCAATGTTATAGAAAGATTTACTTATTTATTCTCACTGCTATAGATTGCATTTTATAATCCTTTCCAAGTGATATAATTTTATCTACTTCCCCTTCTTTTCAACGTAAAAAATAGAGCGTTAAACGTGGATGATTAGGGAATGCAGTATTGTTTCTGTAATGAACTATTTACTGTTTTTATTTATAAGTCGGTATAACTCAACACTTTTTACCTCGACAGTAATTTTCATTGGGTTCCGTTCTGTAATCCCAATCGATTTTGGTGAGCTGCAGATTGTCGGCAAGAGAAGGAATATCATAGACAGCACTTCCATCGCCACCTGCTTCCAGCAGGAGTACGTTCCAATTTTCTATTTCGGACAAGCGACTTGCCACCACGGCTCCTGTCATCGTGTAAAGTTACAGAGCATTTTAAATAAAACATATCTAAGAAATCTTAATCCAGTTGAACGTCACAAATATGTTTGACTCGAAGGTCCGTAGCCTAATTTCAAAACATCAAGGAAGGCAGACAATTTGTCGAAATTACGAATCGAAAATCGCGATAACGCAAAAGTACTTTTACAAAATAAACAGAAAATATATTTAGACGAAGGAAATCAGATGTTAAAATTTCGGCGTTAATATGCAGAAATAACGTACAACATTGCTAATATATCTAGTCGATTGACAGTGCCGTCAATGGAAATTTGGTAAAAAATCGGCATGTGTGAACTGTTAAATTTTTTTCATCTATCCATCATATTAGGGGCAGCAACGCGACCTTCTTCGCACGTAAACACACCGATGCACTTATCTTTGACACACTTTTATTAGATTTAGAACAGAACTTCGCGTGAATAATATGAAAAGCCATACCTGCAGAACCACCGCCCACGACTATGAAATCGTAAGCTGGCAATATGGATTTGGAAGGAACATTCGTCGAAGAGTAAGGAACAATCGAATAGATGGCGTATAGCGACATGCTTACGAGCATCGAAATGATCGATGTGATCGGTTGTGATTTCATCCCTCCGAAAATGATGCGTTTGACATCCATTTTGTTCTTCTATTTCCGCTATCTATCTATGGTATTAAATAACAGAGAATTATTAATAAACGCGTATTATCCTTATTTATCTCTTCAGACACGATCGGTATTTGCTTCTTACATTCTTCAATCTACTATACTCCAATGGTTTGTAGCAAAGTTTGTAGAAACAAATATCTTGTTTGCTAATTATTCTAAGAAGAGTACAGCTCATTAATTTTGATGACCTTAATACATATTGTCAAAATTAACATTTTGAACAACTTTTTCATATACGTGCTACCAGCGCGGTGGTGCTCGACTTTTGTTTCCAAGATAGATATTCGCAAAATAATTCAATGAAATTCACATTATGATTACTCTTCATCTTGCAAATCTCATTTTTATACAGCTCAACCTAAACTTAACTCACTGATGAGAAAGCTAACTATTTTTAACACTTCACAAATACAGAAGAGAAATCTATGTGGTATCAGTAAACTTATAGCATAGATGTGTATATTATGTGGTAAGATGTAAAAGATCAGAAATAATGTAATAGCCAAGCATTAGCGAAAATACTGGAATCTAGAGAATGATTTCATATATGGGTGATTATGTTTACCATACCTAAGAGCGTGCTTCGATGGGACGTGAACAATGGCGACGAACGCTTCTTGGTGATGGCTTAAATACTATATTCTGTGTCACTATTGCATCAGGTCAGAATTACATATATATGTGCGTTTCTTATCTAAGGTAAACAAAGATGCGATTAATTTATGTAGATCATGGATACATTTCAGATCTCGACTGTTGCGAGAAGATTTAGATGGTTTGTCCAAATTGTGGATATTGGATCAGTGCAAAAAGGTCGTGCCCGATTCTAAAAGATAAATTATTTGTTTACAAGTGTCATATATCGGCGAGATAAAGATGGCGATATTCAATTGTTATTTCAACAGCGGACATTTGTGTTTTGGTACATTCGTGTTTTGCCAGCTTTTACAACGCAATAAAAGATTTTGATAATAAGCGAGCAACAGGTTTATCTGCGCGTTATTTCATGTTGCTTGAATTCTGGGAAGATGTAACGGTGCAAAATGTTGCAAAAATATTCACGATGTTTACCACGACTGTACGCCAGCTTTTCGCACCATAAAAAAAATAGCTTGTAAAATCCAGCTGTGGTGGTTTCGAACTGCAGGACCAGCCACGCTCTGGCCGACTTTCTCTTGTAGACGATGACATTGTGCTCAATTTATTACAAAGTAATCCCCGAATTTCGACTGCAGGACGCTTCTAAAAAAGCAACACTTGTGCAGGTAAGTAGAAATTAATTATCAAATTAGTATGGGCTATTACTAAGTCGTGTCGAAAACATTTTCCCTAGAATCATTTTAAAATACCGAAGTACCATTCCCATTAAATTTTACTTGAAATAATTTCGTTTATGTAATAGTACAAGTAGGTGCATAAAATTAATTTACAAAAGTAACTATTGATATACGTCTAATTCCATCAACCATTTCTCTTTGACCATATCGGAACCCTTCTCTGCGATCATAATAGTCGGTGCATTGGTATTGCCACTGATCAAATTTGGCATAATCGAACTGTCTATAACTCGAAGTCCAGTAATTCCGTAAACTCGAAGCCAAGGATCAACCACCGCTTTTGGGTCCGACTTTGGCCCCATCTTGCAAGTACCAACGGGATGTGATATGGTTAAGGGGAAAGATCTGATCATGCACTCCCAGTACGGGTCGCTATACAATGGGATATGCTTGCAGTTAGGAAATGGATTCGGATTCAGTTTGCTCCCATAACGTCTAAGCGAAGCAGTTTTACTCATCTCGAGTGCAAATTTAACTCCTTCGATCAATGTGGCCATGTCTTCTGGCTCCTTGAAATAATTCGGATAAATCAATGGATGATCGAAAGGATTGTTGCTCTGAAGCTTGATAATCCCTCTGCTTTTAGGTCTTAAAAGGGTAGGGTACACACTCCACCCATCCTTATTGTGAACATCTCTATACACGGCATCATAGAATTCTCTGGTCAATCCAAGAATCTTTCTAGTGCTCTCGGAGTAATCCCCGGTTGACCAAATATGTATTTGTATGTCTGGAAAATCGTCGGAGGCATTCGCATATTTGGTATTAATAAAACCTAGTGCTTCATTGAATGCTAAGGTTGTCAAAGGACCGCTTCCGGATATAGCGTACTTTAGGACATAGCCAATATTATTCAGTCTGTTCTGTACGATTGAAACTTCTTCATTCACTAAGAATATAATGCCTCCCGCACTTATATGGTCTTGAAGATTATGGCCCACTCTTAAATCCTGAATCACTGGTATATCGTGTTCCGTTAAGTGTTCTTTAGGTCCTATTCCTGACAACATCAACAACTGGGGGCTATTGATAGTTCCTCCGGAAACGATCACCTCCTTGTTGGCACGTATGCGCATCGTCTCCCCGTTTCTAACGAACTCTACGCCGTAAGCCCTTTTCGTTGACGGATCTATTAAAATTTTAGTAACAAACGCTTCCATGGCAACGTGTAAATTTTTGCGCGTCCTGGCTGGCCGCAAGAAGGCTTTCGCCGTGGAGCAGCGGCTGCCATCTCTGATGGTGCCTTGAGGAATCATAAAGCCAGTGTGCCGTTCTCCATTAATATCCCGACTCTCGTAACCCATTTCTTTGCCGGCTTGAATGAACGCAGCGGCCAGAGGAGTATGCCATTTTGGTTCTTCGACGGTTAAGTACCCGCCGGTCGAATGATACGGTGTTTTGGCGTAGTTGTGATTTCGATTGTCTTCGGATTTGAGGAAATAAGGCAGCACATCCTCGTAAGACCATCCTGGATTGCCTTGCTGTTCCCAGATGTCGTAGTCTTTTTTGGCACCACGGACGTAAAGCATGTAATTTATGCCGCTGCTGCCTCCGAGTACTTTGCCACGTGGCCAGCGGCACTGACCGCCTTCCATCGCTGTTGACATAATTTACAGTAAAGAACTTTGAAAGCATTGCGAGTAATTCCTAATTGAATATTAATTTTAGAATGTCACTGATTCACGTTAACTTCTCTTTGGAATGGGCGATAGATTCATTTTTCGATTTATGTTAACACTAGAACTGTGCAAATATATCTATATATAAATCAGTATATATAAATAAAGTATAAAGTTCTATATACAAATCAAGTGTCATTACTTAAAATAAATAGATCTATATAATTATATGTCCATCTAAACTTTCTTCAGCATTAATTGCACCTAAAATATCTGTTTATTTTATTAGAAAGATAATTCTAATATTCTATAAAATTTATTCGCATTGCCATAGGTAGCACTTTATATTCCTTTCTAAGCATGATAATATTTTATCTATCTTTTCTCAAATTCCTTTTTTTTCAATGGAAAATATAGAGCGTTGGACGTGAATGATTAGAGTGTCTGATATTATTATTGTAATTAAGTATCTATAATTATTATAATTAGATATTTACCGAGACAGTAATTTTCATTCGTTTCCGTCGTGTAATTCCAATCGATTTCAGATCGTTGCAAATTGTCGGCAAGAGTAGGAACATCATATATAGCACTTCCATCGGCACCTGCTTCCAGCAGGAGTACGTTCCAATCTTCTATCTCGGACAAGCGATTCGCCATAACGGTTCCTGTAATGGTGTAAATTCACAGAGTATTTTAATAAAACATGCCTAAGAAAATTTTTTCTTAAACGTTATAAATATTTTCAAATCAGAAATTTGTAGTTTTACATCAACACATCGAGATTGGGACTAAAATTGTCGAAATTAGAAATAATACTTCGCGGTAAATTCACAATATGTTTGCACAATGATCTCATAGCATATTTATATGAATGGAATAAGATATTAAAATTTCTTCATTAATGTATATAAATAATGATGATAAATGATGACTAATGCCTACGATAGGTAGAGTCGGAAAATGAAATTTAGAAAAAATCGATATATGGGAAGTACGTGACATTTTCGGTATTACACGATCATACAAGTAACAATGCCTTCTTTCTAGCACGCACACAGCTGCGGCTGTTTTAGTTACACTTTTATCAGATTTTTAACGAAACTTTGTATCGGCATCGTGATAAAACATACCTGCTGAACCACCGCCTACGATTATGAAATCGTAAGTCGGCAGTAATGATTTGGTAGGAACATTGGACGAAGAGTATGGAACAATCGAATAGATGACATACAGCGACATGCCTAAGAGTATCGATAGCACCGAATGCGATTTCATCCCTCCGAGAATGATTCGTTTGATATCCATTTTATACTGCTCCGATTTCCTTTATCAATCTGTAACATTAAGGTTTGATACCTTACCAAACATCTTATTCGCAATATAAGACGAAGTGGCAGAGAATTATTACTGAATGCATATTACCATCATTTGTTCTTTCGGGCCGTAAGGGGCTTTGGTTCTTTCATTCTTAAACCAACTTTTCTCGAATAGAATCTAGCGAAACTAATATATATTTTTTAATGAGTGTATCGCAAAGATTTTAATTGCCAGTGAAACATGTTGTCAAGGTTAACATTCTGAACAACGTTTTCCTATATCTGCAACCGCTGCGATGCTGCACAGCCGTATATATCACGATATTCGCAAAATACTTCATTTAAATTTATGTGACGATACCTCACCATCTTGATGTAGGCTTAAATGGAGAAACTTAAATCTAACTCACTGATGAAAGAGGCAACTATTTTCGATACGTTCAAATAAAATAGAAAAAGCGACGGTTTGTAGATTGTGCTAGACTAATAAAAGGTATCATGAAATAATTTTTGATGAATAGATAGCTATATCGACTGTTGCACTTTACTTGATTTTCAATGCGTCAAAAATGTTATAAATATAGTTCTTGTCACGAGAAAATCGTTTTCTAAAGAATAAATTACAAAATTGTTAAATAACACATATGGTATTAAACATAAGTTGTTTTGTCCCTTGCAAGCCAAGGCTGAGCGGCGGTTACATTATAAATATGGGAGAAAGTTGATCAAAATAGTGAGTTTGGCGAAGTATTTCGATGTCATCGAATTCTTTGAAGTTTACCCATCTCTGAATAACTAATTTTTTGTTTCTTGTGTGTACAGATGATAAGAGAATAAGAAGTCAATTGAAATTGTGGTGACACTGGCATACATGGTTGAAAAAAGAATAAGACGGCAATAAATTTACAGTATAGATGTAGATACTATTTCTTAAAAGGTATATCAGAGGTAATGAGATGGCAAAATATTAGCGAATGTACAGAAATTTATGCAATACATACGTGGATTAAACACCAAACGTAAGAGAGAGTTCCGAAGCGACGTAATCCAAGACGACGAATGCTTCTGGCATCCGATCGCTTATGTACTGAATTCTGAACAATTATTGCGCGACATGAAAAACGACATAATTATGTAATCGATACATCATAAATTTTTCTCAAGGTTTAAACAACTTAACATAATCTTGTAAAAATATTCTTTAAGGCATACGATTATTTCGTTGTATCAACAGTACAATTTTCGGTAGTTCACTTGGCAAAAACACTTCTATATGGATATTCATATATGGATACAGGAATAAAAATAATAAACGTGCGAGTTCGATTACTAATCAAACTATTTTACCATTTCACCTTAATACGGAGTACGTGGGGATGTTTAGACATAATTCAACTTAAGTCATTTGGCATAAACCATTGACGAGAGAGATAGCGAATTTTGATAATGCAGAGATAAAAATGAATATGAATTAGATGAGGTGTGAGTTAACGTAATATGAGACCGGTACTGATCACCTGAAATAATTTTCAATGAATCTGTTTTTAAGTTGAACACAAAAGTATATTTCGCATATATAAATAATAATAAATCGTAGTAATTAAATTCAAGATAGCTTATAAAATCGCAAGGGTTTACAATGAAATGTGCTATAAACGTGAGGTGAGAGCTTGGTTTCGGTGACGCACTATACCCGTCCGCTGCCAGGAATACGGCAACCAATACTATCGCGTACGCTGTTACGGAAGCACAATTATAGTTAAAATAAATTGTAATGTTATCAATAGTTATTTGCAAATGTTTCAGAAATTATGAAGTCGTAAAATAGTAAGAAACTAGGTTAGTCAGTTACTTATATGTTCATTATCCGTATACTCGTATGCTTATTCCACAAAACAAGCGATTACATTAGCTTCATTAGGAAGGAAAGTTGTTTTATGTACAATTATAGAAACTGCAGAATGAGCACAAAATTCACAGTCCTTTGCTAGATTTTACAGAATAAGTAGTTTACATTTCTTTTTCTGTCCCTCTAAGAGAAGGGAATACACGAACGCTTCCAGAGCGTCTGCACACTACGAAGACAGGGTTTTCTTTCTATGATCATGTAGACGCCCAGGGCGCCTAGTGTCTGGATAGCAATTCTTTTTTTCCTGGTTACAATAAAGGATGTTGTATGTAAGACAGGAGCCCAATGTTGAATTCTGAGATCTCCTAATGTTACCCAAGGATTAAAAAGCAGAGGACATCTACAGATATAAAAGACATTAGCATGTGATTGGACGTCCAGAGGTTGGACCTGTATCGAAACAAAATAGGTAAAGGTTGGTTTTGAATGTTATTCGAAAGGGAGAAAGAGAGACCTTGTTAAGAAAATACTGCAGTCAGAGCGGGTTACAAGCTCCAAAAAACTCTTAGCAGTAAAATTAGCCTCAAATTGTCAGATTGGTCACCTAAGTCGTCGTTGGTTGCTTCTCGGGAGATACACCGTCACAGCTAAATGAAGAGTATTCATTTAGAATTGCTACATTTCTAAATATCCACATTGGTAACGTCGAGAGCGAGGCGGATGAAATATAATTATAGGATCAAACGAAGCTACCATAAGTAAAATACAATCGCAATTGTATGAAGCAGCAACTGATTCCTTCTTGTTCGAAGAAATTAGAATCTCAAGCTAAAAATTGTTAGAATAATCGACGCAGTGTGAATGGACTAACAGATTGGCTGTTTTATTTTTTTTTTTTTTTTTTGTTGTTTATTGTGAACCTGGCGATACTTAGCGAGCTACATTAATAATCTATTCGATCGAGGCTTCTTCATATGATTGCAATCGAGCATCACTTAACACAAGATCGCTTGATCATTCAATTTTACACAATATGACCATATTCTAACTTGTGGTTCGCTGTACGAGATACACAATAAAAATCTTTTTCAGTTAGAAACAATAACTTTCTATTATGTAATAATAATACAGAACTACCATCTACCCTAAATCAATTTACAACTGTTCACTTGCATCCCGTTCCTTCAACCACTTCTGTTTTACCATATCGGAACCTTTCTCTGCGATCATAATAGTCGGCGCATTGGTATTGCCACTGATTAAATTTGGCATAATCGAGGCGTCTATGATTCGAAGTCCAGTAACTCCGTAAACTCGAAGCCAACGGCTTTTGAATCCGACTTAGGCCCCATCTTGCAAGTACCCACGGGCTGAAATATAGTCGCGGGATAAAATCTGATCATGCATTCTCAGTAAGAATCGCTATACATAGGAACATGCTTGCAGCCTGGGAATGATTTCGGATTCATTTCGCTCCCGTAACGTTTGAAAGAAGCAGTTTTATTTATCTCTAGCACAAACTTAACTGCTTCGACCAATGTTGCCATGTCTTCTGGTTCTTTGAAATAATTCGGATAAATCAATGGATAATCGAAAGAACTGTTGCTTCGAAGCTTGATAACACCTCTGCTTTTCGGTCTTAAAAGCTCCATACACGGCGTCGTAGAATTCTCTGGTCAATCCACGAATCTCTCTAATGATGTCGTTGTTCTGTCCCGATGAATAATAATGCAGTTGTATGTCTGGGAAATCGTCGGAGGCATTTGCGTATTTGGTATTGATAAAAGCTATTCCTTTGATATTTCCTAGGTTGGTCCAAGGACCCTCTCCGAATGTGACGTATTCTAATACGTTGCTGATATTATACAACCTACTCTGTACGAGTGCAATTTCTTCATTCACCAAGAACGTAAGGCCCCCGGACTTATATTGTCTTGAAAATTATGGCCCACTCTTAAATCCTGAATCACTGGTATATCGTGTTCCGTTAAGTGTTCTTTAGGTCCTATTCCCGACAACATCAACAATTGGGGACTATTGATGGCTCCTTCGGAAACGATCACCTCCTTGTTGGCACGAACGCGCTATGTCTCTCCGTCTCTAACGAATTCTACGCCATAAGCCTTCTTCGACGACGGTTCTATTAAACTTTTGGTAACATGCGCATTCATAGCGACTTATAAATTCTTGCGTGACCGGGCTGGCCGCAGAAAGGCCTTTGCCGTGGAGCATCGGCTTCCATGTTTGACGGTAGCCTAAGGGTTCATGAACCCAGTGTGTCGTTCTCCGTTAATGTCTCTATTTTCGTAACCCATTTCTTGGCCTGCTTGAATGAACGCAGCGGCCAGGGGAGTGTGAAATAGAGGTCCTTCGATGGTAGGGTAGCCCCCAGTCGAGTGATACGGTGTGTTTGTGTGGAAGCGATTTCGATTGTCTTCGGATTTAAGGAAATAAGGCAGCACATCCTGATAAGACCATCCTGGATTGCCTTGTTGTTCCCAGATGTCGTAGTCTTTTTTGGCACCACGAACGTAAAGCATGGAGTTTATTCCGCTGCTACCTCCAAGCACCTTGCCACGTGGCCAGCGGCAACGACCGTCTTTCATCGCTGTGGGTATAATTTACCGCAAAGTACACCGAATGCATTACGAATAATTTGTAGCGGTATGTTGATCTAGGTTGGTTATTGATTCTCATTTATATCTGTTTGGGTTCGGGAATACATTTTTCTATTTATCTTAAGAAGGATTCGCCTAATGTTCCTAAATTTTCCATATGTATGAAACAGTGTAATCCACACGATATTACTAAAATAAATAAATCTACACAATTATATTCCATCAAAATGGAAATTATGTTATTTTTGGCCAAAATATTTGTATGTTTCTAATAACTGTAAAAAGGAGAATCTCTTATTCATCCTCTTAGTCATTTTGTCATCTTTAGGTAGTTTTATTGTAGAATTTATTAGAATTGAAAAACGGTGATGTACCAATGTTCTGGAATGCTTTACTTATTTACTCGCTTCATTTATTCCCGTTACCATAGATTGCATTTTATAATTCCTTCCAAGCGTGACATGATTTTATCTTCCCTTTCTTTAATTTACTTTCTACATGGTTAAAAATAAAACGTTTGACCTGGACGCTTAAAGGGTGATTGCACTGTTTCTTTTGTAATTAAATACTTAAAATTATTATAGTTAGGTATTATTCGGTATTATTTACCTCGACAGAAATTTTCACTAGGTTCCACCCTGTATTTCCAATCGATTTCGGAGAGCTGCACTCTGTCGACTAAAGAAGGAATATCATATATAGCACTTCCGTCGCCACCTGCTTCCAGGAGGAGTATGTCCCAATCTTCTATTTCGGACAAATGATTCGCTATAACGGCTCCTGTAATCGTGTAAATTGACAGAGCATTATAAATTGAGCATATTCAAAATAATTGGATCTAATTAAAGATTACAAATATTTGTAAATTAAAAAAATATATAGTTTCGTTTCAAAACACCGAGAAAGAGACAATTTGTCCAAATTATGAAATGAAATTGGCGATAAATTCAAAATAGTTTACAAAACAAACCTAAAATACGTTTATATGAAGAAAACAAAAAGTTAAAATCTAATCGTTAATACATACAAACGATGCATAGCGTCATTAATATACTATATATACATGATACTATACGTTATATGAAATTTTCGTTGGTAAAATATCAAAATATGTAAGTTGTTAAATTGTCGTGTCAGTTGATCGTACAAGAAATAGTATGCTCTTTCGCATACGCAAACAAACGGGTACGTTTATCTTTGTCACATTTTTATCAGATTTAAGACCGAAATACGTGTGGGCAATATGAAAAGACATACCTACAGAACCACTGCCCACGACTATGAAATCGTAAGATGGCAATAGTAATTTGGAAGGAACATTCGTTGAAGAGTAAGAAACAATCGAATATATGACATTAGCGACAGACTTAAGAGGATCGAAAGCACCGATATGTTCGGGTTTGATTTTACTCCTCCGAAAATAATTCATTCAATATCCATTTTGTATTTCTCCGAAATACTTTATCAATCTGTAATATTAAGTTTTCATACTTTACGAACCATCTTTTTGCAACATAAGACGAAGTAACAGAAAATGATTAACGCATAGTACCATCATTTGTCCTTTTGGATGCTAAGGGGATTTGGTTCTTACCTTGTTAAATTTACTTTGGTCTAGTGAGTTGTCGCAGAGAGAATTTTTTGTTTGGTAATTATTTTTTTATTATCATAAAATCTCGCCAATTTTGATAATATTGAGGCATTCTATTGTTACGCTAGCGTGAAGTAATATTCGATGAATTGACTGATATATGCAATGTTGCGCTATATTCTCGTCTTCGATTGGTCAAAAATATAAGCAATATACCTACTGTTACGGAAAATTTGTTTACTATACAAAAATTAGTAAAATATGTTATTAAATAATACATTTAGTATTAAACATAAATTGTTCTACAACTCAGAAACTAAAGTCGAGCGGCGGTTAAAAAGAAAGTCGTTCGGAATGTTGATTTTGATGAAATATCTCAGTGTCAGTGAAATAGGTGAGATGTTCCCTTGTCTGACTAACCATATTTTATTTTATTTATACAACTGACACAAAAATGAAAAGCTATTTGAAATAGTGGTGACACAGACACAAATGGCTGACAACATCTTAAGATAACAATAAACTTACAATGGACATGTGGATATTATGTCTCAGAATTTAGAAGATTATAAATAACCAAAAAATCAAGTACTAGAGAAAATACAGAAATTTGGAAATACAGAAAATAGAGAAATACATGAATTCGATAGCGAACGTAAAAGGGTGGACCCGATACGATGTAGATCAAGGTAACGAGCGCTTTTGTACTGGCGATTGCTTAAATACTGAATTCTGAGCAACTATTGTGTATCATCGGAAATTTCATGAATATGTAAAGAACATAGTATGTGTCTTATCTAAGATATACAGAGATGCTGACAACATATTTTGACGTATTTCAAATTGCAACAATTGCGAAAAGAGTTTGGTTCTTTATCCAAATATTGCTTGATAAATATTGGGTTATTGCAAAAGTTTGTACTCGGCTCTAATTGATACACTAAATTATTTTTCTGCATGTCATATCTGTTGTTGCATATGCAGACTGCATAGCGGATAAAAGTAGCGATATTCAATTGTTATTTCAACTAAAAACTTTTATGTTTTGACAACTTACGCATTGTAAAAAAGAATTTGATATAGATAAAAAGGATTTCGAAGATAATGACCGAGGAAAATATTCATTTGCGTCTTGCTGGAAAGTTGTAACAATGAGAATTACCGGAAAAAATATTCGCGATGTTTATCTAGACCGTGCAGCAGCTCTTCGCTCTTCATACAAACAAAATTTTCTCTGCTTCTTCTTCAATTAAAATTCGGAGATTATTTTACAATTAATTGAGAACAATATCATCGTCTATCAAAAAAGTCGACCAAGCGTAGCTGCTCGTCCAGTTGGAATTGCGCAAACCATTTTTTTATTGCACCAAGAGCTGGTAGATTGTCGTGGTAAACATCCTGAATATTTTTACAGCAGTTTCCGCAGTTACATCTTTCCAGAATTCGAGCGACCCGAAATGACGCAAATATATCTTTTCTCTTTCTCATTTTCAAATGCTTTCCTTAGAAGGTAAATGCTGTTGAAACATAAAGTCTGCTGTTGGAATAACATTCGAATATCGCTATTTTTATCCGCTATGAACTTTGCACATGCGATAGCTGATGTGATTTGCAGACAAATATTTAAGCGACATATATTCGAATCGGGCACGAAATATTTGCACTCGCCGGATAGTTATCGTCGAAGATGACTCCATTTCTTTTCCTTGTCACGCAAATTTCCTTTCCCGGCATGCTAGTAAGACGGTATAGTCCCGCAGCTATGGCATTTCTCCGTTGTTTACTATCGGTTTTAAAGCCACCGGGTCCTCTAAAATTCCGAAAAAATTCTGAGTCCAAAAATTAAAATTGGAAATATTTCGCGTCAAAATTAGTTGCTAAAAATGCGCCAAGACAACTAGAATATTACACTAATTAAAAATAACTGTGAGTATTACTCATAAATGTACAGGGTGAAGCGATAAGAACTACACATCATCCAAAATAACTCGTTACCTAATGATTGCAATAAAAAATGTTTTGTATGAATTGTATTGCATTTGACAGAACTCATGGGTTGGTAGCAATTAGTTTTTCTCATGTATTATATTTTTTGAGTTATCCAAGTAACCTTGAGTTGTTTCAAGTTCAATGCACTTTTTTTAAGTTCCACGTTGGAGTTGATAAGGAAAAATTCAATGATCTGTAATGAGATGATTTTTAATTAACCTTAGACCTCAAAACTAGGCAAAGCGTTGAGTGTAATTGTACTTACTTTTGATGTTTTTGTTTCGAATTTTCACCGACTTCTCCTTCACATTTTATGTGAAGCGGATACGTGAAATGTAAATTAGTTTTAGAGAAGAGAAAAAGATTTGGTTGCAGAGAGCAATAAATATTATTGATTATTGTAATGTATTGTCAAAGTCGCAGATTTACAATTAAAAATTAGAACATTATTTAATTTGATTGCGTTATCAATTTATATCAATTATTAATTTATAACGTTTATATTATTAATTTATAATAATGATGTCGTCAGTTGAAAAGAATTCAACTATTAATATAGAACAATACCATTAATCTATAACAATTAAATTATTGATTTATTTTATTTTATCTAATATTTAACATGTTTCCCAAGGCATAGGACACATAGGCCCTGTAACGAGCCTTCCTCCTGGGCTGTCTCTTTTTCACTAAAGGTGCAACTTAGTTTTAAGTCAAGTTTTATTGTCAAGTTTTGAATTTTATATCTTGTATATTTTAAGCCTTAGTTTTAGTATATTGGTAAAAATCGAGTACTTGATTGATGTATGTATTTATTCACAAAAGTATGATTTTGGTGATCTTTTGCTCCTTTCATTGTTCTTTTTATTCCTTTCGTTGCTCTTTTCCTTTTCTTCATTGGGCATAATTTGTTTATTTCAGTTATAGATAAATTGCGTTATAAGTTTCTGGTTGTGAGTCGGGCTACCTATATTTGATAATACATAATTAAAGTTGATTTAAGGATACAAAGATGGAAATAGAAAGAATTAAAAGATTACAGTTTTATTTAAAACTAATTAAACTAATCATTTAGCTAATAATATACAGTAGTAATAAATTTATATAATATTAATTATTAATATACAACATTTTATCTATAATTTCATACAAGACTTTAATTTTCATTCAAACCAGTACTATACTGAATCGATAACGTCGCACGTGACATGAAAATGGTATGGAGGATCAGGTAACTCCCAAAACGTGGAACTCGAAAAATGTCACATCTTTGAAATTTCTATGGCATTGAATTTCACGTTTATTTCTGTACCTTGTTTGCAACTGTAAGAAGCCGTTGTGTCGTGTCGTAGGCCCATAGCCAGTTACTAAAACGCTGGCAGTTATCGCGAAAGCGAATCACCAAGCACGCCGCGCCGCGATTGTGCTTCGACCAGTAATCGATGTTTCGGTCAATTATCGAAGAGTGATCGCATGTACAAGAAAGGAGGGGATGCCTGTGTGGTCATTCGCGTTGGTAGTGCGAATGCGAGTAGAGCTCTCAATCGAAACAAGACAGTAAATGTGAATGTGCCGCGAGAAAGTGAAGCGCTGCAAAGAGTCCCCACCTGCGTCCGTTTTATATCAAAATATCATCCGTTCATATCAAAATTGATATAGCGGAAAATTATGACATAGCATTTTAACGATTTTCACAGGGGACCTTGGGGGACGGGGGACCTTGGAGGCCGGGGGGGGGGGGATTTTCACCGTGCAGAGGGAGTTTCTTTGAGCGATGAGTTGACAGAAATATTATTTCTGTCGCTTGTGCGAACAAAGAACTTGTGCTCTTCGAGACTCGCGCACGTGGCTGGCCGGCGCATTCGGCATGAAAGAGGGTTCAGTGCGTAGTAAAACGATAAACGACTTGACGTCGCTCGAGTGTCTTTTATGCCCGAATTGGGGCCGATTTTGATGCTTTACCTAGTCACCAAATTTTGTGTGTCATAGGGTATAAATGATATCTTTCCGTAACATTCATTTTGCTTTGTGGATTTTTTCTAGACTAATATTCTGAGCATCTTTTCGGAGACGTAAAATTATTGACCTTCGTATTTGTAATCTTGTAATTTTCGACGTGTAAACTTTGAAAATGCAAGTTTTAAGGTTTCGAATCCATTAATGCAAACGGTATGCATAGATAGAATCGAGCAGATTTAGCGTATTCGAAAAGTTGTGTTGATTATTATTTAGCGTATTTGACAGGTTATATTAGCTTCGAGCCATGATTCGAATGGAATCACTGGCTATAGACAGTAGTTAGCACGTAGGGGGCGGCCATTTTGCGGCGGGATTTTGAATTGGATTAGGTTTGGGTCTCTTTACTCTTCAGCCACCTCGCGGCGGCCGGTTACCCCGGTAGAACTAATTTTCGACCAACTTTGATTCAATACTCATCTATGCGAACTAAACAGATGATGGGTAGAAGCCAAAATGACGTCAAAGTAATCTGTCAAATATGCTAAAATACTGTATTTTATGTACGTATAACTTTCGAACCAGCGAATTCATCACCTAAAAACTTCTTTTTCAGCTCGAATCACGTAAGAAACTAGAAAAAAAGTCAATATTTTTGCATCCCCTAAGTCGAAGATTATCCCATATTTTTGTCCACCCTACGCGAAGTTCGAGTTACTTTTAGGTATGGTACACCGTAAACGTATGTATGTAAAAATATATCTTTATTGTACATTTTTATTTTACACACATACATGTACACTATTTGTGACTTTATGTACCTGTGCAATATATTTCTAATTTTTCTATTTTCTAGCAAAAACTTATAAGGAATATGATATTCTTCATTTTTTCAAATTTTAATTCACAAATACTTTTTTAATTTATATAATAATTATGAAATTTTATTCCATAATTATATATTACGACCAGTGCAAGTATAATGAAGCATCAAAAATGTGATAAGTGCAAAGCAAGTTTTCTTCATACTGGACATAGCTACACGGAATCGCAGATAGCTCGTTGAAACTAACTTTGTCACAGCTACAGTTATTACACATTTTTAAAACATTTTTAAAACTTACGATATTAGAGAGTGTATTAATCCCGGATGTTTGCCATGCATAAATAATCATCGGTTGGAATGCGGGAGACGAAAGTTGATTAGAAGCAAATGATAATAATTTTGGTATAAAACTGCGATCGGTTAGACGGATCTCAGCATTATCGTCGTATGATCTAATTATATCTTCTAAACGTTCAAGTAGAAACTTAGGTTGTTTAACAAAATGTGCCTATATTTAAATGTTAGATAAAAACTATTATTTTAGGTAGGATGATTCTAATTACGACTTGGTTTTCTTCATAGTCAGGCAAATTTTGTGGATATAATTCTCGATATTTCTGGGTTGATTAAGAATCTTGTGATAGGACAATTTTTCCATTTTCCCAAATAGAAGGTAGACAATAGCGTATCCAATTATGTTACTTTGTGCTAATTTACCACCAACAAATGCACCGATAAGGATGATGGGTAAATCCCTTGGGAGCCTATGCTCAACAATTCTATCCAAATTTTCCATTTGTTTATCAAAAACAAACATATAAAATCATTGATATATGTACCTTTTCATAATTGCCTTTTCAAAATAACCACTATTTGACATTAAAATTTGTATCGAATATGAATGTGAGATAAATTCATGTTTTGCACTTTTGGTAAAGTTATCCTCTTCCCTGTAGTGCTTAAATCTCTTTTTGAAACAAGTTTCATCCCTTCTTAATATATCCAACAATTTTTGTGTTAACATGTTGATTAATTGAAAAGATATAATTCGGAGAAAAACATGGTTTCTGCTGAAACTACTCCTTCAACAAAGTAGGTAAGAGCCTAAGAGGTGTAATTATACTATATATTAACCGAGTGTTTGTTATTTAAATTTATCAACCTAAATTTGCATTCCAGATATAAGCACGAGTTCAAATATTGTATGTTTGCTATACGTCAAAATTCATGAAAGATCTTATACACCAATATAAAAACCTCACAGTACATTATCAATCCATTAATAATCATATACGTAAAGAGAAAGGAATAATTAGAGAAGCTATCATAAGTTCAAAACAACAATTTGACCGTAGAAATAGGAATAGCGAAGAATCTTGAAGAAAGTAACATGTTCTGACTCCGAACACGTTCGAGATTCTAACCGAAGGAAGAAAAAAGTAGCGGAATTCGTATTTCGTAGTGGAATCTCCATATTTATAACCTCCACTCCACAAACTCTAGAACCAAAATCGCTGCCGATTTCTATAGAACCACAGGCAATAATCAAATGCGCACGGGAATTTTTAAGGAAAATTGCCTGCAAGGAGTAAACAGTTATATAAACGATCACACATGTAACATTCTGTTCAAAACCCAAACCGATACATTAAAACATTGCCGGAAAATTATTAAACTTGAAAAGGGGTAAAGTGAATTTAAGAAAGACAAAAAGTAATACTATAAAATGTTACTTAGAAAAAATGATATAGACTGTCTTAAGACAAGATCTATAATCGATACCGTTAAACGTTTTATCGAACTCAGATTGTTAGAGCATGTTGTTAATATGGTTTATCATATAATTGGAAACATTGACGAATAAAAGTGAAATTTAGAAAATTTTACATTTACGCGGATAAGGATACAGATTCGGTCATTATCAGTCTGCTGATATTTATTCAAGTTTATATTTTCATGAATACAATTTAAAAAAAGGCGAGTCATAAGCAGTGGTTTTCTCTACCCACTTACTATCATAACCGGTACTTTAGATATTTCGTATATTCTTATGTAATATGTGCACTGTGTGTATCTTTGCACGTTTAAATTTTCTACAAATGCGTAAAACTCCGCAATTAGGTATCGGTTGGTTTTGCATTATTTATCGTTATATATTTTAGTACGTCGCAAATCTGGAGTTTTCAAAGGGGCAATGTATTTCTAACGGCTCTATAGAAACCAACAAAACGTACAGAGGATTTCCCGTTATTGCTAAATTTTCATGTTCTTAGGTGAAAATTAGTAGACATGCAACAAACACGACTAAACGATACTAAAAGATAGAGTGATTAATTTATTGGACGAAAGTGACTATATCAATCACTGACTACGATCAAAGACTTCTTCGGAAGTCTCTGGTTGAAGTATTGGATTCCAGTGTTAGAACTGTTCGAACATTTGGAACATCAAACTTCAGGAACAGACAGTTAACCGAAAGCACTGATTAAGCTGAAGTAAGAGGCTTCAGAAACGGACTTAAAGTCCCACGATCGCTAAGACAGATCAGCTGGAGCAACGGGTTTCAGGAATAGACTCAACTTTGTCTTTATCAGCGAGCATTGG
This sequence comes from Bombus pyrosoma, assembly GCF_014825855.1. NCBI lineage: Eukaryota > Metazoa > Arthropoda > Insecta > Hymenoptera > Apidae > Bombus > Bombus pyrosoma. Next base: position 13,685,612 of record NC_057779.1, read on the forward strand.
GTTCCACATGCAATTAGTCATGCAGAATTGACTCAAACAACGATACGAACAATGAACTTTATAGGATTTAGATTCACATCGGTTTCCGAGAATGGCTTTATATAAAATGACAAAGATAGAACGATAGATCTCCACAGCACGTTTGTAATCAACTGCGTAAGTCATTAGATTTGTAAATGTTTACTCATACACATACTTAGTTTCGTTCCCATGTTGAATTAACGATGTGGGTACAGGTGGAATGAAAATAAGAAAACAACCTAGAATATTGACAGATTTTTAAATACCATTGTTTCATTTCAATCGCAGAAGCATGAGTAATATTCTTCAATGTACTAGTTTCGGGATATTTATTCGTACTGAAAATTTCTGTAATAAAATATCAGCCTGCGTTAAAAAACATTTTACCTCAGAGGATTCAATAAAAACCTGTAGAGAAAATGTTGAATAATTACCCAGTTGATTGGAGAAGATATATTATCAGGGAGAAATTCCAATAAAATTTATTTCCGAAACCGAGGCACAAATCACTATAAAAAATTGATCGAGTTTCCCAGTTAACAGCATTATAAAAGCAATCATTCACTTTGACAATTGAATGAATCCAATGGCATTTGCACAATTAGCCGGAGCTAGATACAATTCGATCACTATACGTACTTCCTATCAACCGAAAATATACAGATCTTCGTAACTGTATTCAAGGAACAAATTAACTTACTAAGCCAACAGTTACAGTGAACATAACGTTAGATGTGTTCTTGAAACTCCTGTTCTGAATAAAAAAGAGTAAAATGTAAAAGTAAAAATAGTGGAATGTCAATTCTATTTCTTAATTAATTAAATTCTAAAAGAGCAAGTTCAAACGAATTGAACACATTTCTCATTATACATGACATTGACTCGATATTAGTCTCCAAAACACTTCTACAAAGCAATTATTAAATTAATATTCTATTATACGTAATATAGCATATAAAACACTCTTTTAAAATAGAGCGTACCAAAGCACGGTATCATAAAAACAGCGTAAAGCAACACTTCTACAATGGCATAATCATTTCTAGTAATAATCAATAATTAATTACTGTAAATTGCTTGTTTTCAAGCGTTACATTTGTTTATTAAGTTTATTTTGAGTTTCGAGTATTATTTTGAAGTGCAAGTTTTTGACACTAAAAGTATTTTTGATTACTATAAGTATATTGGAACTTTTTATTAGACATGCATGTTATTGCGTGACCGAATTAATCAACCACCGTTCCCTTCCGAAATTCCTGGGTAAGTGCTGTGCTGTTTCTCACATTTCTTTTGACAGAAGTCACCCTCGCTTTTCTCATCCCGAGGCTAGTTCATCTAGAAACAATATAAGACAGCGCAACGTGGCGTCGCGCTGGGTCGCTTGCCATCCCCAAACTCTCTCACGTTAAACAATCAAGCCTTCGATATCCGATAGCTACGTGATTTCGGGTCACTAGCTACCGTGATAGCCTTTCTGGATCGTCAATATTTTTCCGAACTTTCACCCTTTTCAAACCTTAACTGCGTTAGTCACAACGCCCCGTCAACTGTAGTTTTAACTCACAATACATAGCGAAATAGGATAGATGCTAACTTTAGTTTTTACTTCAGTTTCCTTTAAGTATGATATTATTGCGCAAATGTCGATCTCTCGTGATATAAATGGCAACGTTTTATCAAAGTCTCGAATTTCAAGCCGCAAATCCGGCTTATTCGATCATCATATTTCGTATCGTTGTGTATCTGTACAATATCATCTGCACTTTTACTGGCACGCAATCTAAATACCTGTTATAAGTGGCACGAAATCAGAATAGCGTCGAACTGATTGCTCTAAATGACATTTAAAGCTGCGTCGTCGCTGAAGTAAACATTATATTTCCGTTATTATGTTACGTTAAGAAAAGAAGGAAATTATAGCATTTATAATAGTCCGTAAGTGTTTGGTCTCTTTCGTTGATTTGTGTCAACAATATTTGAATCTGGCCAATATGTACAGTGGAAATAATTTCTACACTTCTGGATCGTCAGATATTTGAAAACAAAAAGTAGTCGCAAAATTGATCTTGACCTTAAAATTCTAGGTCAAATTTTTTTTTTACTGCTTCGTTTTTGAAGGAACCGTGGTTCGCAACTGAGCCGTTCTCTGCGAAAAAAATGTTAAAGTTTCATTAGTTTTCCAACTCGCTTTGTATATGTGTTTATATTTTACAGTCAGATGCAGAGAAAATAGCATCCAATGTCGCACGTAGATATCCCAGAGTCACCATTGTACATGTATATCTCAGGACTGCGCATAGAATAAGTTAGCATAAATTATATATATTATTATATATACATATATATATATATATATATATATTTTTTTTTTTTAATTAAAAACCACATTCGACAATTTCTATCACGTTTTCCATCTAATTAGTTTCAATCTAATTTATAGCAATATTGCAATTATATAATGCAATAGGTACCTACTGAATAAACTGCAATCGACCTAAACATATTCTTAAATCTCTGGGAGAACGTACGCGGCTAATTCGTAAGTTTCATTATTAAAGTAGATTATGGATTCATTATTGGACATTCAGCCACTTCGAACAACCGCGGCGTGCACAACTTTCATTTAATATTTATCTTCCCATTTGTAAAAGCTCCGCACGTAGACCCGAACATCAAAATGTGTGTATATGTATGCGCGTGCGCGTTTAGATTTGCGTTCCTCTTAAATCTGCTGGTAAGCCTGCACATCTGCCACCCACACGGCTTTCTTCTATTTCACCTTATTCCCCGTATTCCTCGTCCAAACAAATACCACAGCTACAAAATCGAAAGGCGAGAGATTGTCTACCTTATCTCCTTTCTTTCACGACTGCCCGACTCTGCTCCTCCCTTGAAATCCAATCTTTACGATTCGTATGTAAAGGCTGATTTATTAGATCAATGACAAAATTAACTGATTCTTTCTTTTCTTTCTTTACTCGACGTGAGTTTAGGATTTTATTAAATGAGAAATGATAAAATGTGTTTACGATCGACGATGCTTTTTCACGATCAGAACATTGTCGTATGGCTCAGCTATACATACAGAGTTTTTAAACCATAATAATTTATGTTCATATATATACATACAGCGGCTCACAAAAGTATCTGAACACTCTTAGAAACTTTATATATATATATATATATATATATCATCCAAGTACTTGAACAAGTCTATTAGTCACTATAATAGTAAGGCACAATATATAGCGAGATTATCTTTAATAGTAATTGTACGTTGAAGGTTTCTATGTATGCCGTATATTAACTTTTCACTATGTTTATGTTTGCAATAACTACTTTGTAAGTTTTACGTACATCAATCATTTTACTATTAATAATCACAATAGTCGGGTCCCATTGCAGCGCTAACGAAATTTTACTAAGTTTCGTATAATGCACATAATATATGTATAAAAAAAATGTTCGTGATAAGTTTTCGAATACTTTTGCGAGCTACTGTATGTGAAACTGTTACCGCTAGTAACAGCTCGGATTTCATCGGCAATTTGATTTTGACGGGACCATGAAAAAGCAAATTGTTATTATAGAACGCGTGTATTTGAAAAGTTTGTTTTTCTTGTTTCATACTCTGTCTATCTTTGATTGATTTCGCTTTGCACATTTTTGCTTCCTGTAAACACTCGACAGAGAGGTAACATTTTAACGTTTCATTTATTTCACGACTCTCAATAAGTTATTGGGATAACCGTAAATTTTGATTAAAAATTGGAGAAAAATTACTTCGTTCCTTTACAGTTTACAGGATATGTATTGCAAGCAAAGTTTTTAACTTATTCAGTTTAGATGTATGGTTACAGAGTAAATGTTATGTATCATATGTATGAAGAAGTATGTATATGTATGTAGATATATGTATGAACGCGGATAGGCTTCCATTCCATCACTCTTGCTTCCTCCTATCTTCGTTTGCTTCTAAATTCTGAGTTAAGAATTCATATGAAAATTCTCAAATGTACATTTTAAGAGAAAATCTTCAGGTGATGTCTCGTATTTTCAAACTTTTACTTTCTTAAATTTATAACTTATTTTTTATTCTTGTTTACGCTTTTATATGTACAAATTCGATTATTTTTTCAGCAGTCTGTTTTCACCTGGCTTTACATGGTTTTATCAATACTGCAGATTATGTGCATATTTTTGATAAAAGTTGATATATAAATATTGTTGTGTCATTTCGAGCAACGTCTCTAATATTTTTCTTTACTAATTTACAAGTTATTCCATATTGATCATTTTGTTCCATGACTTGTTAGAAAATTTTCTAATATTGAAATAGGTTTTATACAGAGTTTTTATAAAATTGAAATGTTTAACTTTACTAAACTAAATTCTTTTAATTTCGATATTAGTTAGAAAATGCAAAATTTTATTGTCTATCAAATTATAATTAAACATCAGGATTTTAATGTCTCTTATATTTATTCGTTAGGAATAGGTGTTTTTATTTTATCAATTTGATCTTCGATTTAAAATTTAAGAAATTGATTAGAAATGTAAAAAAGATAAGTCTGCAATTTACATTTACTTCTTTTTTTAATTGTTTCTGAATTAAATGATGATTACTTTAACACCATGACCAAAGCACAGCGATAAACACTTCCTTATTCAGATATCAGATACGCAAGTGATTTTCGTTAAACTGCTTTTCAGATAGTTATATAACTATTCTATTTTTGTATTATCCTTCAAGATAGATAAATTACGCTGAGAAATAGATAAATATGAGTGGAAAACTATTACACATCTACAAAATTCCGTAATAACTTCGTCATTATACTGTGACAATGGTTAATTGCTTTTAGCAAACGAAATAAAAAAAGGAAAGAGATAATAATGAAAGAAGGTTAGCTATTATTTTGCAGAATGTAGGAGTATTCTTAAAGTTTTAACAATATGAACATATATTTGTAAAACAACATCGTGCAAGTTATCAAGATAGAACGCCTTTGAAGGTAGTACTTGAGATTGCAGTAGATCTCTTTTGATTTAATACTGTATTGTATATGATTTAGTTAATCGTATTTGTTCCATAAGAAACATTTGGGTTTTTTTATTGTACCAACACACAACAGTAAACCGAACACTGTACTAACTTAACTGGAGGCGCATCTCAGCATTTATCCAGACTGCTGATTAAAAAGGTTTTAATCAGAGGGAAGACGGTGGAATACAGAGAATTTCCAAAACGTTTCATCATCCGGATCGAAGGCTGACTTTGCAAAATATACATATTTCTATCTTTTTTATAACGTAAAAATAATTTTTAAATATAGAAACAATTTATTGGGAAGGACATGCTTTTCACGATTAAAACAAAAGAAAAGTGAAATCTACTTATTTAATAGCTTCATTAACGAAGGTAATCGTTGATAGCTATGAAAATTGCTAATTTTTCACATCTGTAGTTTCCAACCAATTCAAGATTAAGAATTAGTAATTAAAGTTAAGAATTTAAGTTTTCTGCAATATTATGGAAACTCTTATATCGAGGTGCAAAAGTGATTAAGTTGGAATGGGATAATCCTTACATCTCATTAGAAAAATCCTTCTTATATCTCACTTTGATAAAAAATTCCCTGTAAAACATCTTACAAAAGATTTTAATCGCGATAATAATGCTTCACCTTAAAATCTCGTAAGCGAATTTATACGGAATACTTTCATTACCAAAAGTTGGATGTGCTTTTGAGTTTGATATAATGCTATACTTGACTTTCAAATTAAACATTCACTATATCTCTATGACTCCTCGTTTAAACATCAAAGTAATTAACACACTTAACTATCTGTTGGAGTCATAAAAATAATTTCTATAATTTTTTTCTAATGGACATCGCTTGTTTCGTATAAATAGCATATTTGCATAACTATCATAAGTTGAATTTTTAAACGTGAGTGACAAATTAAAACTACGATTTTTTATTCATTTATCATAAAATTAATTGTTTATAGAACGAAGAAAGTTAATTTATTACTAGAAATATTTTATTATTTCCCTTCTTTTATTCATTGTGATTATTTTGTTATTTAACCGATGTACGTACATGTTTTATTTGCTGATTATTATATTCTGTATTATACAAAGTACAATCGTCCGATACAGTGACGCGATTTCTTATGAAAAAATAGGAAGAAGAAATATACAATAAAGCTTTTTCATATGACATTTCGTTTTCAAGAACATCGCTCTTGAAAATATGCAAGTATCCTTGAACATGGTTAACTACGACCCAGTATAAATAAGCAATTAATAGGAAGTCATTCTACATGTGATAATAACTAAAAAGTATGGAGTGAAACTTATACTATGTTTAATTAAGAATTGGTCTAGTATACGTGTAATATAAACCTTTGAATTTATCTTTCCCGGAAACAAAACATCTTCTGAAAATGTTCTATTCTACATTTTTACTTATTTTCACATATAGAATAACATCCCGTTATTCACTCCAATCTGTAATTAGCCATATTCAAGTACACTTGGAAAATTTTCAAACTCGCTTTTCTCAGAAACGAAGCGTCGTACGAACAAATTTTATAATATTACTTTATATTACTTTATATATATTACTTTTCCTTCTATAAGAAATCATCTCATGCTCACTTGTACATGTTACTCGGCTATATCCTGTATATGTAAATACGCACCTCTGAATAGAGTTTGGGTTTGAACAAAAAATAAGCACTTACGTCTTTGAAAGTTTTACGAAAGCGTATGGTATTATCGAAGAATCTTGTTATTCGTGTTACAATTGATAAATAGCCAGATCTCGCTTTCGAAGTTAAAATTTTATTTAAAATTACTTGTAGTTTTAATTACATAAATGTTATCATACGTGTACACGTAATTTTCTTTTCTTCTCTAGAGTTCTTCGTACTTTGCAGTGGCACGTGCACGGCAATGGAGATCTCGGACTGTTCTCCTTTTCTCTCTATCTTCGTCTGCAATGTCTTTTTCTCGTAAATACCGGAGTAAGAATTTGTATGGAAATTTTAGATGCTCTGCTCAGTACAGAATCACGCCCAGTTTTTCCTTCCCTATGTTTCGCATTTCCTTCTCGTCGCGTATTCTATTGATTTTCATTGATAGATGTATGTAAGTACATATTGAACTCTTTTCGAGTTCCGCGTTTCTCGTTCGTAATTCTCAGACCGGGAAACATTCAATTGACACGTGGCTAGGGAGCGAACTCTACTTTCTTTTCTGACGGCGAATGTCTGTTTCTCTTAAATCTTTGGGCACGAATTTGTATGCAAATTCCGGAAAACAGATGTGCAGGGAAATCAAATCGATTTCTCTTCTTCTGCGTCCATCTCTTTTGTTTTCTGCTCTTCTCGTTTCTTCCCGGAATCGTTCAAACATTCGTGCGGACCCAGATTTCTATATTAAGAGAAAATATTCTAGAAATCTATCAAGTATTTCTTTCTGTTTTACGATGCAATATTACTTGTCCGATTAAAGATAAATTCCACCAACGAGGTATTTGTGGTACACTTGAGTACAAACAAGTTCTAGTGATGCATAACGCTTATTATTGCCCTGGTTTCAAACAATATTTTTCCCTTTGAAGATACGAACGATCTTTCCTTCGTTTCTTACAGTTAATTATTTTACGGTACATCTGTAAGGAGGGAATTCTATTTGAACAATTTGTCCTGAATTAATTCGTATATAATTTACTTATTGTAGCAATCTCTAATTGAATTCTGTGAGTTATTCAAGATTTTTACGATCCACATACATATAATATTTCATAACATTCCTCAAGATACATAATCATCTAATATAGAACAAAAAATAATAACAATGAGAAAAAATTCATCACATTTTATATCTTTCTCCGTAGATCTGGCCCGTTTTATTTTCGGATGGAAATATAAATGGAAATACACAATTAACTTTATGAGACATAAAATCTTAGCTTTATGCTGCATATCGTTTTCCCTATAATAGTTTATACTTTTCATAGTGTTCACTTTTATCACTTTTCCTGTATGAAAACAACAGATTTGGAAAAATAAAGAAACGAGAGTTTTGTTCTTTATTTTCCAATTTTTCATTACGATCTATTTCTATTTTTGTCTTTTGCCAACTAGCAAGCTTGTGGAATATATCCCTGCAGATCTGCACGAAAGGTATTACATAATATTCTATTCTTATTTCGACAGTGGCTCTGAAAAGTTGGTTTCATTTAAGTTTTATCGCCAGAGTTTACATAGAAATATTAGGGCACGAACTTCTCCCGAGATTCAAATTAATTTACATTTTACTTTCTTTCTTACTGCTGTTCGGAGAAGAATTCATGTTCCGAGAGCAAGGTTGATTTAATTTATGCTGTAACACGAAATACCACTATTTTGAAATGTCTTGGGAAGATTTTACTTCGTGCAAATGAAAATTATAAGATTAGAATGGCTTGTTAAAAAATTGCTATGTAGTTTTCATACTAATAACGAAATAGCAATATAAAAGCATAGAGGAATATAAAGATACAATTCCGTCGTGATACGTTACTGTCATGCGATACTATGCGTGTTTCATTACGGTGTACAGTATACGGACATTATCAGCATAGCAAGTATAATAAAAAATTAACAAATTACAAAACATCCAAATAGTATGAAATTCAGAAGAGCATCAAGATTTTATCAGAAACAAAGAAAGGATGGGAGAAAACAACAGGAAACGTATACGTGTTAAAGCTAAAATAATAATGAATCCAAAGGAAGCATCATGCGAAAACATACACACGTTGGAATATACAATATTGATTAATTCTACTGATTTTTAATTGTTCGATTGTTATAGCAACGAAATTGGAATTATTTAGAATGATGCATTCTATCGACATCGCTTTATCACTTTCATTGTCCCTTCAACTTTTACCGGTCCTGAGTAAATGCTGATAAGTTTAGCAGCACACGTAGAAAAAGGAAATGGAAAGTCGATAGTTCTACCTTGGCGTTTTCCTTCGTTTCTCGAGAGCCCATTCCTTCTCCGTAAAACCTGCGGTGAGAGATCACATGCAAATATCAGGACACGAGATTTCCACGAGATCCCAAGCTAATTTTTCCCGTCTCTTCTTTATTTTCCTCTCATCGCTTCCTTCTCTTTTCTCCGTTGATTCCTGAAAGGAAAGCACTATGGTAACGGAGCTTCGCTGCAGAACGAAGGTAAGCGGCGTTAAATCGTCCGTAAAAATTCCAGCAGTAATTGGCCACTGAACTATTTTCCATTTTTCTCCGGTCGTTCTTTTGGAACGACGATTTTTTTCTTTTTTTTTTAATACGTACTCTCCACTTTGCGATAACAGCATTAAGTTCTCTGCCACGATATCTTCGCATTGCTTTCGTACGAAGCTACATCGATACCGATGGTAGGTAGGTATACAGGTACTTGAGTCACTAGAATTACGATCCAAGCATCCAAACATTTTTCTTCAAACTTTTTCCCAATCCAACAGTCACCTGCAAAGTTAAATTTACTTCTTCTTTTTGCGATATCATCGATGTAGGCAACGGTAACGAGAATTTGTTAATATGAACTCGATCTTTAACCGAGCAAACTAAACGTGCTTAGCTATATATTGAATCTCGAGGAGAATTTCGATTACTTGAATAGATTACGAGACGCGAATGAATTATTGAAATAATTAGCAATGGATGAAACATAACGTAATTATATAATTATAATATTTATGTGACTAATGATTAATTTGTATGTGTACATTTGTTTTCCAGCAAAAATCGAACAAAATTACGTGTTTTACATACGAAATACGAAAATAATCTCATTATCGGTTAAATATATTTTCTCGGATTTTGTTGTCGTTTTGTTTAAACTGATCCCGCTACAGGTTACGTAAATAGAAATAGTTTTCCAATTTACGTCATGTTCTTTCATATCTTGCATTTTATCGATTATATCTTTAATGTTATTTAATGGTTTAACGACCTTTTAAATTTACTTTCTTCACAAGTTACATAATTTGTTTCGTGAATTTAACTCGAAACTATTGCTAGTATTACGATGGTTTTATTTTGTACTTTTTTAATTTCTTTCGTTTTTGGGGTAAAAATTTTTAATTCTCAGAAAACTCACGATATAACTGACAAACTTGTAGATTATCCTCTGTTAAAGAGGTAACGTGCTCTTTGAGATGCTATTTCCTTTTGCTGAAGGATTGTAACAAAAATTAAACATTGCGAGCATATGGGCTTCTGGATTAGGTTTTCAATATTTTTTCTAATTTTATTCATAAACAATCATTACTATCGAAGTATTTAAACAATGCTTGGATGTTTAATAAGTATTCTACTTATAGTAGATATTACTTCAACATCCTAGAACTATCGTTATCGCTATCAACATTACATTTTGATAGAAAAGTAATATTTCTGTATGATTAGGGGATGCAGTTTCATCGTAGTTATCTCTGTAATTACATTTCTGTAGCGAAGTTGCATAAAGTTACATAAAGAGTACGTTCTGAAGTCAGGGAAAGCTGCCCAGTTTTCTTTCTAGGCAGAGCAATTCGTAACCGGCATGTAAGGTATATAAAATTAAATTTTGCATTCAGTAAAATTATATTTCCAAAGTTAGATAAAAAATAATCGTGTCACTGTGTACAGTAAGTAAAAAAGATCTTCCGACGCAAGGCCCTATTTATGTTCGCAATGTGTGTAGTTCTTTCATAACTCTATGATACAAAAGAAGTGCGCAACTATTTATAACGACCAAAAGATTAGTACCTTTTACGTTTGATGTTACATTCTAATTGTACAAGTACAACGTAATTATTTAATGAATTAATCTCCAATTTTGCTACACGAATAAATATGAATAGATATATTTGCATCTGAATTCGTACTTTAAACATGTCTGGTACGTTCGTGTCTTTCTTTCCTTAGAATATCTTGACGTGTATATTAAAAAGTCTTTTTGTTTGTTCGTTAAAAGTTTTGCTGTATTTTTAGCAAAATTTTTACCGCGGAAGCAATAATTCCACGCGTCATAATAAGATAAAATTCAAGTTAATGAAATTACCTTTCAGAAGTCAAAGAACTCATCGTTCATCGTGCAACAAAGAGTGGGACAAGTCAGTAGAACAAGTCAGCAGAACGATTCAGTAGAATGAATCAGTGGATAAGATTACGATAAAGAACAATAAGACGTCGTTACGAACTTAGCACGTTGAAGCTACGGAAAATGTTCATGTTCGATGTTGCCAGCTAGTCTATAACGCTTTATACAACTAAAGTGTAAATAAATTAATTTATAGGATTACTTTTTTATCAAAAGTTTCAAACACTCGTTAATATTTCATAGATGTATGTTCGTGTAATTAATTACATGTAGAAAAGTTGCTAGTAACAAAATTTTTGATTAAATAAAGTTAATAACAAATATAATATATGCAATTGATTTATTAGAGAAATAAGGCTTCTATTGTTAATAGCATAATGCAGGTTATAATATTTCTTTATTTATAATTTTTTATATAATATTTCGATTCTCGAAGAAATATTTCATTAAGTATTATCAACTGCTAAATTTGTAATATTAAATATTAAATTTTATTAATATCGTTACTCTAATATTATGGCGACCCTAATGTTATTAACTTGTAGTAATATACAGGGTGTCCCATTGTATGTGAAAAGTGTAGCAGAGTGGATTCGATATACTAAAATAAGAAGAGATGTTCAGGTAAACATATACTTGATATGACCTCGTGTTTGAGTTACAATTAGTTTATTTCGTGTTGCAACAATCAGGACCGTACCATGTCAATTCGCAATTGTGTCAATTTCATAGGATCTGTATCGAGGTGACAATAAAAATACAGTGAGAAATGTAAACACTTTAGTCTCCTTACATCAATATAGAAAATTCGTTAATTACATTTTATCATGAGTAACCTAAACTGGTTTTCTCGAGCAAATTCGACAATCTATGATGCGACGTATTTGTGTCCGTATTGAAGCTGCAGGTAGTAACTTGGAGCAATTTCTCGGAAGCTAGGTAAGCAATTATTGCAACACAAAAGATACTATTACTCGTAAACAGGTTTATATCGAGCATACGTTTAAATGAACGTTTTTTTCTTATTTTAACGTATTATACAAACCCACTGCTCTGTATATCTATATATATTTGTAAAAATTATTCTGGGTCTTGCAATTTATTTAGATATAAAAAAAAATTTGACAAAAGGCATACATTTTGAAACATGTTGTAAGCTGAAACAATGTAAATCATTTCGCAAGAAGAAACCAAGACTTTGATTCGAATAACCACGCAATATCGAAAAATTGCTTATTTCTTACGAGATATTGTTACATGAAATAATTGATTAATTTGTTTAATGAGAATGAAATTGAAATTATTATTGAAAAAAATATGTTACCCTCGCTTTACAAATTATTGTTTAATGATAGATGAACTTAGAAAACGGTGATGTTTTTCTAATCACGATATGCAAATTGAGAAAATAAATGGCCGATTCGATTTGCGATGAATCGTAGGGTACGATTGTCTGTATCGATACCGGTCAGGATTCGATTAGGACTTAAGTGGATTATAAACGACGTACTTGCAAATCAGTTCTGCTCGGCAATAATTAACTATCGGCAAGGAGTTCGCTTTAAGCCGTATACCTTGCGCGGCTTCCCTACCATGATTACCTACGGACGGAAATTGAGAGCTCGTTGCGTTGTCGACGACAATGGACCACTCGACGATCCTGTGTAAACCTCGTTTCGATCCACTGGTTTGCAGTCAGCTGGACATTGCACTCATTATTAATTAAATAATTGGAGAACTTTTTTCACGTGTACTATCCTCTATTTGCATTGTTGTCTATTTCGTTTTGCCGTGTTCGCCGGAATTATCATTTTTGATAACAACGAACACGCACAACATATATTTTTCGATCCTATTTATCTATTCGCTATATATACCGCAACAAATCGATCTAATTGGATAATAGATTCGAGTGGACAGTGGCTCGAACGTGTTCTGCGTAAATGTTTAACGGAGATAATCGTACATCGATGTCTACTTTGTTTTAAGAATGAATTTATTTTATAGCCAATGTGAAGTGCAGCAGTTAAAATACATTATACCAAAATTGTTAAAGATTCAGTGAATCGCATTATTATTTGAACATTGTATTATGTTGCATGTTGTTGCTTTGTGGGGGCAAATTTATTACGAGCTTAACGAACTTATACATTTTCAAAAGATTGGAAGGATAATTCGGAATAATAGAAATGTGTATATCTGAGTAGAATATTCGCGTACTCTGCAACTTTCTCTATTTCATTGATTTTAAAAGTCTATTGATACGATTCAATATCAGAGAAATTGCATTACTACAACATAAGTAGCTTCGTATTTAACTATTATCATTATTGCTATCTAAATATAGCGCAATGTGCAACTCGAAAATTTCTCCTTTATAGTCTTCATGATTTCTAACTTATCAGCTCTTAGCCTACGATGTAAAGTATGGTCGGATACGTAAATTTCAAAATAATCATTATTCGCTTCGTTTTACTTCCGGTAACAGAATTTCTCATTTGAGATTTGCAAATTTTTGATTTCGCAATTTAGTCGTATCAAAAATACGTATAACTATTATCAAATACATGTTTATAAATCGATATATATTTTTAAGAAATAGTCGGTTGGTTACTCTTCATTAATGGTACTTCGCAAACATTCGTATACGTATCGACGACATAGTTAACTAAATAATTAATTTCCTAATTAATTTTTTAAATTTGAAATACATTTAAACGGAAGATGATATTTGATATAAATAAATTTCCTATGATAATTTTGGATATAAAGCAAACTTTATTTCGATTCCAAAAGATCTATGTTAATTTATAATCGCAATAGGTATAAATTATAAATTAAACAGCATTTCAAATCACGAATCACATTTATTCATTAATGTTAATGATACTTTACTTATTAATATTCATTATACGCTTAATATTATTCTACTATTACACTTCAAATGCTTACTATGATACTATTAATACTCATTTATTAAATACTGTTACTCTATGTAACAGTATCAGACAAATTCCCCCAAAAACAAATCACCTCACTATCACTTTAAATTTGTTGACGAAAAGCTGCACACATGGATGTGATAAATCCTCTGAAACAGAATTCTATTCATCCGAAGTTAAAACAATCATACTGCGTTAGTAGATTTTGTGAGCAGAAATAAGATAAGGCCAGAATGCTCCGTTAAAAGATTATGACTACGCTGCAGATGTTTATGCAAATGTACATTTTCATATAAAATTGATAATATATCGAGATCTGGATAAACATTTATGTTACTTTTACAGGATTTTAACCGTACACTATTTATTTTACATATTTTCCATATTATGCATATTTTTGTCATATTCTCTTAAATACGTGTGCAATGGTATACTGCTCGTTTTATATTACGTTCAGTATATTTATCTTATGGAATCCGATATTATTTATTAAATTTGTCACAGTCACGGTGACATTTTAAGAGGTAAAGTTATTGAGAACTCAAGGGAAATTGAACAACGCTGTTGGAGTTTTAGATATGTCCACACCGTATTATATGATATCGCATAAATGTATGTCTAATTGATTTTAATTTTAATTTTAATCTTGAAGATCACTGATTAATTACGACTAATATATAAAAGGGGCAGCTAGTTATAATTTAAGTCATAGTATCTAATTTCATGACATACTTTCAATATCACACATGTCATATATTTTTTTATGCGTTGGTTTATTTCTAGCTAATTTGTACATTTTCATATTTTGCATGTTTTATGTGCATATTTCGACGTATTTTAAATCCATAAACACTTGCAGTCGAGTTATAATAAAAATACTAAATACGAAAACACCGATAACCTACAGAATTACAAGTATAACAATCTCTCGTAACATGGTAAATTTTTGACAAATGCTTATTGTCACTAATAAAGGCGGAAAATTAATTAAAAAAGTTACGAAACCAATCAGTTCTACATAAAATATTAAGTTTAGTACCTTGATGACTGTATGCGTAGTATCATCCGACATTTTCCTAAGTTTCGCGTAAATACTTTTAACAATTTCAAGTAATAAACATAGCCAGAATAAACGAATAAAGGAAGATATAGCTAGTCACATTTTATACGGCAATATATTAGTAGCGGATCCATTTTTGTTATTTTTATACCAATATTTCTTCACGTATAATATTTTCCTTTTATTCCTACTCATAGAACATATCTATACAGTTGAGCCGTTAAATTTTAAAATGCCCTGTGTATACGCGTATACGCGTATTCGCGTATGCAAGTTTATATTATCTTATTAAAACTGTACTGTTTACGAATGATGTCTCTTGCGTCGGTATAGTATCCGTATGTATTTCATAGTAAACAGAATTCCTCCACTCATGTGTATTATTTTTCGTTTTAAGATCAAGGAAAAAGAAAGAGGAAATTATGTTAAATCTGTTGATCTCTGACCTGTTATTTTCCTATATCAATAGAGTATAAATGTGGACGAAGGATAATCACGTAGATAACATTATCTTACGTGATTATATTCCTTTATTCGGGTTCTCGTTACACAATAAGTGAGTTTAAAAGGGGATCAAAACGCGTTATCCACTTCACCACTAATATAAATAATAATAAATTGTTAATATGCAGTTGTTGTTCTTCGCATGTACAGTGAATCGATATCAATACGACAAGTATCTTTTATTTCCTTCTTTCCTTTATTTATTTATTTATTTATTTATTACTGTTGCATCAACTTCTAAGGATATTAGCGAAATGTAATACAATATACATGAGTGTTACAACGTCATACATTTGGTAAATGTTTACAGTGTATTCATTACAAAAGCGAAGAAAAAGATATACAATTATATAATTAAATAAAAACACATTTTGAAAAATAAAACACATATAATTAAATAAAAACAATCAGATTACATTAAATTTTATATTACAGGGATTTTTCTTTCAAACAGTCAATTCAGACAATTTCTGTATGTGTTTTAGTTTGACTAGCATCAGCTGTATATGTAAAGATGTCCGATTTGCTACAGTTACATAATATCAGGGCCTATTCGTTAGTTTCGTGTGACAAATTCCAAGTCTAATCAAGACCACTTGATCTGTTCTATTTAATTTACTGTCCCAAATTTTATACTTAAAGACACGAATTAGTTCATGTATATCTAGAGTTTTCAACCAAATACCTCCTTTTGTTATACCTTCATCGCATCGTATCTCACGTTATGCAAAACTATTCATCGTCGATTCAATTCAATTAGTTTCTTGTTAGCCGTTGCACATCGGTAGACAACCGAACAATACACAAACGGCATGCAATTACTTTGCAATCAGCACACGAGTGTTTTCGACTGCTGTTGAGAGAAGCGAAGGAGCGTCAATGGTCTCCTTTTGTAGATTAACGAACGCACCTCTGTTTAAGATACGTACATATAAGAACACGAAGATGTGGGAGGCGAGCTGTTGCTGCTCCTTTATTGTGTTATTAAAGGAACGACAGCCTTAACAGATCTAATATGACATCCCTCGTCTCCTGCCTTGCTTTTAAAGCAGAAGGCGCGTGATGTTTGTATTGGCTACATGCATATAGTGCAGCGTCATATGGAATGAGAGAGACGTTCCAAGCTTTTGAGCTTAAGTTAGATAAGACTGATTTAAGGTCATTCAAAATCTAGCTAATGCATTCAGTATGGTTGTTGTACGAAATTCGCATGTTTAGAGGGGAATGCCCTCCGTGCTATGAGATAAACCATACTTTCCCTCATCTGAAAATATGTCTTAAATAATATGACATATGACAGATCGATTTCGTACGAAATAAGGAAATATATATTTAACCAATGAAACTTTATAATAAACTATGAATAATTCCAAGTGACTCTTTATATGATTGTCTCGTAACATTTGATTCTGTGAACGAAAAACATTGGTGCGCGTTTGAAAGATAGCGAAACCATAGATTACAAGTGACACTTTTGACAGACGATGAGCAGTTCGTTTCACCAACAATCAGCAAACGTTCATCCTTAAAGCTTCGTAATTCGTTCTTTTAACTACTTTGTCTTGGATATCTGTCTTACATTTCAATCTGAATAAAGAAATTCTTTGTTTGAAAAATGTTACTCGTTTGCAAAACCGAATAATCATTGACAATTATGTCGGTAATTTTATCAGATATAATTCGTACTATATATATACGTACACATGTAGGTAAACACCAATAGACAGAAATTATTGAACGAACATATCGTTTCATAAGGAATAAAATCTCTATAATATTATTAACCTTACTATCTTTGCAGAGAAATAAGTCCTGATCGATGGTATTACATTTTCTAGATGTTCGTGTCATTTCAGCAGTATAAATTCGTGTGGTATTGATCAAATGAAAATGAATTCTATAACATTGAACAGTACTGTCGTCGTATGTAATTTGTATTTCATTTGGATGCATTTTTAAACGCTTCCGTTGGTGTGCGTACCAACACGAAGGATAAAGTGTAGAAAAATTGGAAAACAGGGAATGAAGGGAGAAAGTGCTTAACAGGGTAAACACGGTAATAACCAGCGCACTAACCATCCAATCGAACAAAGCATCGTTAACGAAACTCGTTAACAGCGTGGGCATCGAATATTGACGCGGGCATTAAGTGCATGGGAAACAATTAGAAATTAAACACTTTTGCCTTGACTCGCAAGTGGCAAGGTTAATTGGCCTGTTTCCTTGCCGCATGTGACGGCAGTAATTAATTACTTTCACACGATCCCGTTACCGTCGTCTGTTAATTATAATACACGCTATATCGTATGAATACGCAATCAGTTTTGCAATTGATCGGAATACAAAACATACATATCGAGACGTGTTAACTGTTACTTGAAAGAAATTGAATCGTGAAACGTTTTACAATTTCGTTACGGGTTATGGATTAACGAGAATGTAAAAGCGCGACACTTTCTCTTTTACATTTTTATCCTCTTCAGTCGGTTATTCTACACGCTTGTGTCGCGTAACACGAAAACGACCTTTCGTGCACTTTAACTTCTCAACATTCTCCTTTCGCTCTTTTCCTCTCTTTGTCCTTCGTACTTTTTCCTTTGCGTTATAAGGCGGCTGCCTTTTCATTCGCCTAACAGCGCTTGCTAGCTGCTATGAGATAAGGGACGGCCTATATAAAGTACGAAAATTTCAATTATCAAAAATAAGAGATACAAATTGATAAGGAACGCGATATTATTACGTGCGCGCGTAGCAGCACAAAATATCGCTCGTGATTAAAAAATAAGAAAAGAACGAATGATACGTAGTTTAATCAAAGATCGTACGAGGACGTACAGATCTTGCGCTTTAATATACATACTGCTTGTTACATCGAGATCGACGATGTTAGGGGAACTTAATGAAGTTAAGGCAAGTAAGAGTACCGTGAATATTGAGCTAAATACTGTGAAAGTGAATACTGAAGTTAAATTAGTGGCATCGTAGTGTAAACACGCTAGCAATAAGTTCCATTATTACAATCGATACAGTCAACGTAGGTATGTATGTATAAACGTATAGAAATAATTCGTACAGGAATTATGATACAGAATGTAAGCGCATTACAAATAAAGTGAGTTCGAAAACTAAAGGAATTTGAATTCTTTTTTTCCAAGATTTATTATAGTGCACTAAAGTTATATTCGAATACCTGTACCTTAACGTTTAATCCGAGCAATCAAATAATGAAAACAGGTAATTAAAAATACATGTACATAGTTATTATACGAGATTCCTACGATTAAATAATTTTGTTTTAAACATTTTATAGAAACGATCAATCCTTAAATATATACATATGTATATTACGCGGAGAAAATATAAAATCACAGCATTCTGCAGCTACAGTAGCAAAATATGTACGGCATTAAAATAAATACCTCCGAGCATTCTTCAGTGTTTCAAAATTTGCATTCGAGACTGGATTCGATCGTAGGATGTTGGAAATACATTGCCCGAAGCAGATATATTAACAATTATGTTATATTAAGCAAATGCTCGTGCTGCACGCGTACATGCGTAATACATAATTAAAATTGTTTACGTAACTGGCACAAATTAAAGTTCTTTCTTGCTTGCAATTAGAAGGAGGATAATTGAAGGAAAAGGATGAATGGTTCAAAGAGGACTCTCTTAGAATCGTTCTTTTCATAAATGGAGCAGTAGATACGTAATTTTTCACATAAAATAAACTCACTCGTCGTATAGCGTAAAAACATATATTAGCGTAAAATAGCAAAATTTTGACCATAGAGAGGAATGACCTATACGAGACATTTAAAATAAATATCGCTGTATAAATATTGTAAATATTTCCCGTTATTGAGACCGCTTGATCTCTTCTTTGTGGGATTATGGTAAGCGGATAAAGACAATATATTTATGCATATTCGACATTTGATTTTATAGAAAATTTAAAGATACGGATCAGAATACATTGCGCAACAGTAAATAAATATTACTATAGGTGTGACAAAAATTATGAGAAAATGACGTGTGAACTGATTCAAATGCCACGAAGAAGCATTTGAACGTTGCCTTGCTTCATTATATTATTCTAGCGTTTTTTTTACGCGGAATTACAAGCAGATTTAATCTGTATAAAGTGACATGCGCGCAACTCTACTTAAAAATATTGCGCAATTATATAATGCACATGTAGGCGTTATATCTACGAAGAATTTTCAAAATCTTTCTCTTTTAAACCTCTTTTTCTGATATTCCAGAACATAGAAATATAAATTAATTCCTGTCGAACCTTTATAACGTGCAATGTATTTGTATGATAAATAATTTATAAACATATGTATTCTGTAATTGTAATGATCTGTGTGCCTAAGATAATTAAGATTGACGAGAATGATTAAAAAACGCGCACTTAATTGCATCTTTCAGATGCACCGATGCACGAAAATGCATAAAATGAATTCTAGGACTTACTTCACTCAATGCTGTTTTGTTTTGCCTTATGGCATTTTTTGCTATTTCTAACCATTTTAAAGAAACAGCTTGCCCAGTTGCGCGAAACGCTTGGTACATAAAAACATGACTTTCAACTTAGCACGGATAGAAGTAGTCATAACAAAAGAAATAAAAAAAACATAACTAGTTTTAGTTATTTAATCCGGGTAATCGCTTACAAAAGTCCATTATAACTAAACCACAGATTTTTATGCATCCATGGGATGTCTGAGGATATAAAAATACACAGCATCTATATTAAATGCAAAAATATGTAAAATATTCAAAGTGTAACGTCTATTATGACGCTAAGCAGTTAAAAATAAATTTCAGCGTAATTATAACGTAGTGGGTTTTTTAAAACTTTTCAATAATTTTTCGTCGTCACTCTGATATAAAGAGAATAGTTGCCCGTTTTAAAAGTGTTTCTTAAATCTTAATTGAAATGTTACCTCAATTCGTTTACATAATCCAGTCAACTTTACCTACATCAGTAGTTAATGCATTTTCAGTCGGAAGAAGCAAATAATAGAAGCAAAGGAAGAAAGAGATAAATAAAGCAAAAGGAAGGGAAGTCGAAAACTTTAAAATCTTCTTAAAAACATATTTTTAATCCGTAATCAAAGAAGACTGTGGTAAAACGAAAAATTACAAAATTAATTTCATCAACGTCTAAATGCAGTTATAACGATTTATAATTTATAACGAGTTATAATTGTTTGTAATACTTTAATGTGCAGTCAATAATTGTAATTTTTGCGCCAGAAACTAAAATGCCTCAGGAAGAGACAAAAATTGATTGCTTCAAACTAAATTTAACGAAGATAACACGGTTTACGAATTTTAATAGATACATTATAGAGGATGCAATCAGATATGAAATATTACCGATACATTCCAAAAATTAGCGGATTCTGCGTTTTTAAGTTTTATCCATTTTGGAAAAATTCCAAATAATTGATAAGATTATTTGAAAGACTAGTATCTATATTTAGTAAAAAAAAAATATTTATATTTATAGAAAACAATAGAAATATTCTAAAGTCTGAGGAATAATGGGATAAATAATGAAAAAGTGGTAGAATAAAATTTCGCTATCTTTTTAAAGACATTTAATCGTCATTCGCAATACAAATCGAAAACATTTGACTTCTTGACTCGACTAACAATAGTACAGATCGCACGTCGTAATTTTGGAGCAATCACTTCCGTGATTCTAAATTCCGTCTCTCGTATTCTCATAACGTCAGCTCAGACTGCTTCGACCTACCTTCTACATCGCCTTCTTCGCGTAGTTCCTCGGTAGTAGGTCGTGATCTTCTTAGATGCGTGGAATTGTCGCAACGAAACTCGTTATCTCGTGTCTAGAAACAGAACAAGCCTTCTAACCGCTATGCCAGAGAATAGAAGGCGACAGGTGTTCGTCAACTACGTTTAAAATCATATCTAAATAAAAATTTATTTATACGGAATTGCGTGTATTTTGCGCGTCGTTATCGCATATTGCTGAATTTTCATTCCAATTCACTTTGTATCTTCAACTTTATTTTCTTTAAACTTTTCAATCTTTTGAATTTTTCTGTATATGTACTTTCTCTTTCAAATATTTTATCTCGCGTTACATTTTAAAGTAACAACATATTTTCAACTGAAACGTGACAAAAATAAAATGCAGCAAATCTTCTGGAAAATTGACGATTTTACGGTTAGATAAATTGTGACGTACATCCTTTGATTATAGGTATCCGTAATATATGCCAAATCGATGATTCGGTAACAAAACGACAATTAAAAAACACGCAAAAATCCCGAACCTCGTAGTAATTTGATTTTCAAATTGGTAACGGAACAATATCCTCGTCGACCGTTTGATATCGGGAACCGCTAAGTAGTTCAATTATTATTCGTCATGTTCCTGGTTAGACCTAAAATTCCAACCCTCTGTCGGAATTAAACAGCATTATAGGCTCGCGACGTCACCGATTACGGTCCCCTGGAAGTTATTCCGGCGAAACTCGTTATACCTGATACCGGCGTCATCCAGATTCAGGTAAGAGGGATGCGACGAACCGGTCGACCAAGCAGCTGAAACGAAGAAAGAAACAGAAACTTGAACGGCATGTGTTCGAGAAGAAACGAAGAACAGGGAACGGTTCCCAGCCGTAGAACTTCTGAAGAAGAAGAAAGCTGAAAACCCGGCAAGGGCGAAAAGCAGAAATATCCACGGTTAGAGACGGAAACGGGGAAATAGAAGGAACGAAGGAACGAAGAAACCAAGAAAGAGAAGTCGGTGTAGCGGGGGATAGGAAAGCCCGGAAAAAGCGACAAGGAGAGATGGACTGATAGAGAAAAGGAAGCGCGCAAACGGGGTTGAGGGGCAAGAGAGTGGTAACGGGAGTTGAGAGGTGGAGGAGGAGAGATTTGTGAAGGTACGAGAAAGCAGCAGAGGTAGCAGCAGTGGCAGCAGCAGTGCCCGGGCATCAGGGCACAGTTTGGTCGGCGCAGGCGCTAGCCGGTAGACGGTTCCTGGTGCGGGCTGCAGGCGGCAGAGAGTAGGGAAGCGAGGGGGTGTATGTCAGAGGGTGCCCGTAGGAAGTTTATCGGCGGCGAGTGGCGGTGGGTGGAAGTGGTGCCTTCGGAGGAGGGGTTGTAGGTGGACGGTGGAGGTGGAGGTGGAGGTGGAGGCAGGAGCATACTCCGTACACCGAGGATTTCCAGGTAGCAGACAGTCTACGGCCCGGGACAGAGGGACCAGGACCAGCCTCGGGAAGGAGAGCTTGTCGTGGACCCTCTTCCTTATCGATATACGACGAGTAAACGTATCGTTCAGTGTCAGTGTTAACTTTGAATATTTACAAGCTTCACGGTTAACATCTGTGCAAGAATAATTTATTCGATGACAATTCAATGCGTCTCCATTTATTCTTGAAACATTACCCTCAGTGCTTGCGTTTCTAGACAAATACTATTAGTGTGATCATTAACGTTGCGATCTGTGGATCTACGAACATATTATTGGACCCGTGGCCGAGAGAAAAACAAGCCGAGAAGAAGAAAGAACGCGGAGATGAGCGGAGTCGTTCGGCCGGGAACTGCTCGGAGCACGTGCCTCGCACGCAGAAGGCGCTCCGAGCGGCACCAGGTGCGCTAATCGAGGACCGATTTGCGAAACAAAGTGATACGATTAATAGAACGGTTGCATCACGATACGTCTTTGTATTCTCCTATATCTGAGGTTTAGCAGCGTTTCACTGACACGATCTACGATTTTCGTCGAGAAAGAACCGGCAAGCAGGAATGCCAGCAGCTCGTGCCGTTAAAGCTTCGAGGACGATCTCGATGATCGCTTCGTTAACGTCTCTTTTGACGTTTATCGGAATCGACGGCATGGGACACGTCAATGGACACAATGTTGATCGTTCTGGCCTTCATCAAGGTAAAAATATTTGCCAACTATTCTTTTCTTTGCCTCGCCGGTGTCACGTATCATGTGTACAGGAATATTACATAATTTTCTCTTTCTTTCCAACCTTTACTCGTTAGCCCTTTCTCTGTTATTGTTTTTTGTTGGAGAAAGAAAGCGCGATCGGACGAACAGAGTAAATGGTTTATCGATAAGAAATCGATTATTGCCCCGTTTGCCACGTACGTTGCTCGCTGCGGGTTAATCGATATAGATCGATAATCGTAATGAAACGTTGGTAGTAACGAACGTCGTCGAACTTTCAATTAATCGTTAATCATTCGCGAAACATCGATTTATATGCTATGTGACTCCTCGATGACACGTATAATGTTTCGATAATGTGACGATGGAACTTTGAAACAACGCATAAGTCGATAAGCATGTAAATTTATGTAATAAAACAAGACAAGACAAGGCACAAGAATAAGCACTAAATAGAAATTAACGGCCCAGATATGTCTTCGTGGTTAAAAGCGGGTATTTATGTATCGTACGTCGTATATATATATATATACACCTCAGATCTTCATGACAAAATCAACTAACCCGAATACTTTACACGCAAATGTCAGCAACATTTAATTGTAGACGAACGAGCGAATCACGCAATGTGCTTTTCAAAGTAGCAGATCGTCAACTTTTTATATACAATAGAGAGACTAGTTTAGTAGGAATAGAGCAGTTTCGTTTGCAACAGGAAGTCAACGTACCTACCATATGATTTGTGAATGAGAACGCGCATGGAATGCATACAGTAACGCGTATTGACAGGTGAAAAGCGCGAAAATGAATTTTTGACAGGCCATCGGTAAATGTCTATCGCTACTCAACTAGTTCGACAGTTTTTCGATGGCTTCGTAAGAGAAACCGCGCCAAAAATCCCTATTTATACTTGCATACCTCATGACAAGTACCTTCGATCGACAGGATATCGGCAATTGTTGTTCTACAGGCATTTCATCAACCTAAACGTTCGTTTAACTACCTGCTACTTTTACACGTTAGACAAGTATCATAATCGGAAATCTCGTGTTCCCTATGTATGATATTGGTAGAAATAATGGAAAATCAAGAAGAAAGTAAGCACGATATTATTGATATATTGAATCTTTGCCAACATTGAAGAAAATATTATAAAGAGGATCAAGTTTATCTAAGGAAAATCATGATTTCGATATAACGTGTGTAGCGTAGACGAGAAGGAAGTAAGAGAGAAGTACGAAAAATTTCGTCAGATAGAAAAACACGAAGATCGTGGTTAATTAAGAGCAAACTGAAGTAAGAGGGAAGAAAGAGTAGAAAATTACGAACGGCAAGTGTCGTAATCCACAGTACGTAAAGCGTTCATCTTAACGAACGATCCAAACTTTCGCTTCTAACAAGTAAGGTCAACTTACGCCAAAAAAGATCCAAAATGTACTGCCTGGAGGCGATCGTTCAACCCTTCACCGTTTCGAGCCCACGGGCAAAAAGTCATTTCACAGCCGCTACACTTTTTACCACAGAAACAAGACGTGCCATGTGCCACTGCTTACCGTATTTCCTCAAGTTTTAGCGTCTCCCTTCCCTCCCTCTTTCTTTTTCCTTTATTTCTGTATCATTCCGTTCTCACCCTCTTATCCGTTTTGTTTTAAACGTATCCGGTAAGCAACATTCGTTGCATTCTGCCTACGATATGCATTGATATTTTCCAAACAACGTAAAGAGTAACCACGAGTGATTGTTGTAACAGTTAACTAAAAATGCTTTCGCTTATAATTAAATTTGTGCATTTTGTTGAAATCTTTCACGAGATTATCAACCCCACAGAACACACGTTGGGCCTGACGGGTATATGCTGTATGTTTCATGTTATAAAATACACATTTTCTTTAACTACCCTTTTTTACTAAAATACTTTGAACTGTTAACATTAAGTAATAAAAAATATATCTTTCAGTCTGGATGATTACTGATAGAATAATAATTAAATTGAGGAGGAGGGGGCAATAAGCCTGACAGACCTGGCGTGCGCACTGATGTGACTTTTGTTCACGTGTGCACTCTACGATTAATCAATAAACAAACAATAACCGAAGATAGAGATACTAAAGGAGAACGTTATGAATAATTCTCTTTCGAATGAGTGATATTACAGTATATATAATTATATATATATAAATATAATTATATGTAATGTTTGGCAAAAGTATAGATATTCTTTTCCTACTCATTCGCATACTCACATTTCCCATGTTTAGCATGCACGCGTGCGGAGATGCAGATAATAGAAGTTGGCTTGTCAGGTTGTCAAGAAAACTTTTGTAGAAAATTAAGCTTTATCGTTGCGAAGACGAGTTGAAGTTCTATAACAAAGTTCTTAGTGACAGTTCAAATTCCCACTAGAAAGATGTGATTGGCCATATCTTCTATTTATTCGATTTCTGAACTTCATAACCTCGCGAGACTTATGTTTGTTTATTTCTCATTCTTTATCTATTTCTCCAATCGGAGAGCTACATAGGTACAGGTAGATAGCACATATAAGTTGGAACACATAACTTGAGAATGTTACCGCTTGAAACGGATGCGGAAAGAGGAATAGCTATAATTATGCATCCAAGAAAATTGCGTCGCTTAATCGCTTTGGAACGAGCATTCTTAATATTTCTCCCTAATACTTTTTCCTAATTACAATTATTTCCCATTTACATAAATCTCCTTATATATACTGTATATTCCGATTTATCTGATATATGTTTACCATTACTGCACATTAACATATAAAACAAATAGCTACTATGTAAAAAAACATTAAAAAATTCATTCAAACATCATATCACGTCATGATTATTGCGTAGAGGAAAAGTAGATCTTCTTTATGTAATATATGTAATATAGCAATCAGGCAACGTGGATAAACTGACGAAGCTCGTTTGCTCCTATTTTGTTACATCAGAACCTGTTTTTCTACACGAAAAATCGGAAATAGTGATTTAATTATATCAAATTATCGGTAACAGCAATTATACCAAACAATTGTAAAACATTCTTAATAAACAAGCTTCCGAATCACGCATAAACCTAAAACACACCTGATACAGTCGTTGCACACACAGATAAGCCTCTTTTCATTCACCTTTCGCACAGTTCTGTCCACATGCGCGCGGTATGCATTTTTTCTCTAGTCGCCTCGCCATAGGGTAACTTTCCGCCGTGTTTTTGCACATGTACGTAGTTTGCATATGGGAACAAGTTGTATCGTAAGACGGCGCGCGGTTTACCTTGCTACGTTGCAGAGGCTACTTAGAGCAGCGGCAAGTGTGTATAGGGAAAGGAGCGAAGGGAGAGAGTTTAGAAAATAGAAAAGGCGAGAACACACGAAACGCAACTACAGGAAATCGCATGCAATGCGACCTACTTCGTGAAACGGTCGGAATTCGGGATTCGTTATTAAGAAAACTTCGGTGCCGACCGATAGCATGAATTTTCCAGATCTTACGAGCAAACTCCTAAATTGTCGAATTTACTTCTGTCGCAAGATTAGATACTTGGTACGAAGCTGTGTTTTTCTTTTACGGTACAAATCGCGTGTTTTAGGCATGTACGCGTAAGAGTTGAAAATTTGAACGCAGAAGAATTTAACGTGCCAAAGTCTTAAATGCCTTCGACGTACAGTGGTTCACGAAAGTATTCGAACACTCGCCAAAGAAAATTTTTATGAACATATAATGTACATCGTACGAAATTTTCTGATATTTTGTTAATACCGTAACGGGATACGGCTATCGCGATTACAATAGTACAGTTTGAAAATGTATATGTAGAAATTACGACATGATTAAAATTAAGCCATTCATCGCAAACATACACGTGAAGAAAAATTATTATACAACATGAATAATAATCTGAAGCATACAATTGGTGCCAAAAGTATTTCACTAAATATCGTGGCTCGTTAATATAACGAACAATTGACTGTTCAAATACTTCGACGATGTTCGCCAAGTGTGTGCTTCCACAAATATCTTGCAACTTCTACGTGTATGCATTTGTAGATTCTTTTCAAGTTTTACGAATATAGTCACGATAATCGCGTGTCATTACTAGTATAATGGTACTGGTGCTAATGGAATTTCAAAATGTTTTATGTCTCATGTGTATACGTAAAAGTTTTCTAGTACGAATATCTTCGCGAACCAGTGTATGTTGCAAGTATAATTTACCGTAATATAGGTTCCTTTTTTCGTCGTATGTATGTAAATCCTTTTCTTCACTGGTTCCTTCCATAACTTCCCTTTTTTAATATAAATTACGTGCTTTAGTTTTTTTAGAAATATCCGAAATTTCATTGTTTATTGTTTTATTAAGTTGAAACGTTTTCTTTTACAATACCGAATCGGTTAGTGAATTGAGGCTGACTACTTAATGAGAAGCTTGATGAAGAAATTTAATATCGCTCGGTATTACGGTTCGCCTACATACAAGGAACCTTGTCCAGGGAATTGCATGTTAAAGATAACGCGCATTCTGTACACTTCGATAGAAACCAGGTTTATTAATTCCGTCGAGGTAATTTCATTGAACTTCGTGACGAACATACTTTTAAATCCTATTGTCAACGCAATAAGAAACGAATTACTGTAATATTTTCTATATCGCGGCAATATGAAATAATTGAAATAATAAGATGTTGCAGTTTTTAATATGGTAGATTCAAGCCAGAGATGCAATATATCGATACAATTTAATTGAAATTTGTTTACATTTAATTAAAAATTATTGTACTATTACCAGTTTCAAATGTTCGTCACGCGTCTAATGTATTTGGTAATTCTTCTATCGCTTTATATTTATAAATATATTTCCCTGCCTACTTTTTAAACGCGCTATACTTTTTATATTTCTTCGCTCTCCCTTTCCTGCATTTATTTCAATCTCCTATTAAATAATATTATTATGTTTCGCCAAGACGATGTAAATTAGTTACTTATACGTGGAAGTTATTTTACACTTTAGAGGGAGAAGGAAAATTTCCAGCAAGCCTCGAGGCTACGAACTTTCCACCTTTGCCAGTGAAACTCTATCCGCTCCCAAATTTACTCCTGGCATTCGAAGCAATTCGCATAATCTCGCACTACCTGACTTTGTTCACCTTTCAAGGCTAAATCTGTGCATAATACGCGAAGTAGAATTACGTACAATTTCTAATATTTCTGTTAAATAATTTCGTTCGAATAATATCATTATGATATGGATGTATTCTATAATACTATGCTACGCTTCTATATTTCCAAATGAAACAATACATTGTAAGATCAGCACAACAATACCTGGAAAAGTGTAACCTAAGACGTTATCGTGTTATATCATCCAAATTTTAGAACGCATCTTCGATCGAGCGCTTCTTTTAAAAGCAATATGCTACTATACTTTTATATTGTTTCGTGAAAGTAAATTATAACGAGAGTAGAGACGTAATACGCATCCAAAATATATGTTTCACAAAATCACGTTGCCAAGATATCGTATCGTGAATAACTACTACACGAAGGCGTTGTAATCGTTATAATCAAACGTTGCGATAGTATAAAATTGGCAGAACGATTGTCTAACATTGTATTGAATAGTGATATGTTGTTTTGTTGACGTATGTGTAAAAGGTATATACCATGTATTCGGCGATATATGTCGAAGGTTGATGAATGTTGAAAATTTGCAGAGAAGACAACGAGATACGAATATTAATTACTCGGAAAAGCATTTAATTACAGAATCGTGGAAAATTGAAGGGAAATTGTGAGAGAAGAAAGGCGTCGAATCGAGGGAACTGTCATGAGCAAATACAGTAGCGCGATAGAGAAGAGCGATGCAGAGAAGGATGATGTAGGGAAGGACAGCGAAATTGACTAGGCATGCATGAGTCATGGTGTTTGTTAGAGCGTTTGCTAGAAGATTTAAGGCTAACATCCATTTAACAGTACTGCATCAGACCGGCGACGTTTAGATGTCCAATTGCTCACGCGTGGATGCTGTTTACCGCACACCTAACATATTGACATTGGACGACATAACTCTATTAATTTTTCGTTATCTGTCACACGGAAGGCAATACGTTACCTGTGAATAACCACATCGTTAGCCACATGTATGAGCAGCATGTAATCATCTTCTGATCGGCAAAACATTTATGCCGAGAATCTCATCTCTGTGCAGACAACGCGCAGCAGTGTATCGATACTCGTTGCTGTTATGGATATGTGAACGAATTTATATTTAAACTACGTATGATAATGTAAATACGTTGACATCGGTCTGATTTTTATCCCCATTTGTATGCTGTGCTTTTAAGCAGATGAAAGCTTTTTATGCTATATAGGAAATGCTACTTTTCGATCCGAGCTGATTCGAATGTAACATTTAACGACACAAGAACGATTAGATATGCGACGATAAATTACTTTACGTGATAGCTGATCTGCCTGTGCAATTGAGCGATTTTCCTTGCAACTGGTAACAAATCAAACTTTCGACATTCCTTCCGCAATCGGTCGAAAATGTTTGCAACTGAAGATATTATGTTTTTATTTCTTATTTTTTTCTTTTTTTTTTTTTTGTACATTTTTCTACCGCCACATACGATTTACGCTAAAGATATGGGCTTTAAAATACAACAATGCTTCGTTAATATCAGCTGAAAAAGGCTCGTTAATAGCGATTCCGTTACGCCCCTCTGTTCACAATTCTCGGAGATAGTTGAAGCGAAGTACCGTTGTTTTTTGAGCTCAACTCTGGTTAGCGAAATAAATACAGTGGCTGAAGCTGGATAGGAGAACAAAGACATCGCGTCTCCTCTGCTGGCAGCCGACGAACAATGTAGTAACATATATATATGAATTATTTTCTCTCGATAGAACGTGTTGCAACAAATTGTTTAGATTTCCCCGATTAGAACGGGTCTGGGTACAAACCCGATCAAATTATTTTGAACTGTACGTTTTTAATCGATGGAGAATACAAATTCTATTATTTCCAATGTAAATGATCACTCTCATGCGTTGTTAACTTTGCGCGACGAAATTTCTACTCTCTCGCCTACTCCTATTCGCTTTGTCTATTTTTTGGCCTGAACCAAACTCGAAAAGCTTTAATCGCGAATTCGTTAATGTAAAGCCTACAAGAAGAAGAAAATGAAATTTAATATTAAAGAGAAATGTGTGCAAAAATAAACAACGAAAGACGAAGTACTCAAAAATAAAGGATATAGACAGTTAGGATAAAAGAAATAAAGATATAAATAAGACGAGTGACGTTGAAAGGAAACGGTCAATCTAATATCACGACGAAAGAGAAGTCTCTCAAGATTAAAAATTTGAATACGTAGGATGATATTAAAAGCAAAGAGATGTTGTTTGCTTATAGTTGCCATTGATTTCCTTTAGAAAGCAATCCATAGCGAGACAAATGTGTATAATCTGTGATTTTACGAAGTTCTGACTGAAAGAGAAATAAAATCCAACCAAAAGATAAATGAAATGAACTCCTGAAACGTAATAGTTGTTACTACCATATGTATATGTCGGGCCGTATTAAATATGTGTTCAATGAAATGAAGTATTACAATAAAGTTTCGTAATGAAGTGTTATAAACCGTTTCATTGGAAGTCATGTCCACAAAGTTTTGCGAGCCAAGAGTATCGTATAGGAATACGCCCGTTGAATACGCATAGTGCGCGGCATGTATTCTCTTTGAAGTACTAGTGGAATATTCAAAAAGTTCGTAACAAAGAATAGCGTTATAATATAAATTCAGCGGGTTTAAACGATAATAGAAGAATAAACGTGATTTAAAGAAATTATACTGAGTCAGTGATCAAAAAACTCGGTTTCATTTTATACTGATTATTTGATATGATAATATTAATTGACGTTTAATGATATTTTGACGAATGAAAATTTGTTTAGGAAACAATGTCATATTTTGCAGCATTGGAATGCAGCGATTGAAATTTAACGGTAAATCGTAGCAGAAGATATTAGAGAAATGGATATAACGTGTGGAAAATTGACGAAACGTAAAAAGTTTCGATTGTTGTTATTAAGAAAACTTAAACGCGCAAACCACCGATATGAATTTCCACGTTTCTCGGGGGAAATGGATCGTTTGCCAAATTTATTTTCGTCGTTCCAAGCACAGCGTGGACTGTGCCACGATCGATCATATTTTTTTTTGCCAGTGAAACTGTACGATCGGCAGTGGTAACTGGAACGTTCGTCTATGTTCCAACTGCCGTTGTGTCCAAAGTTGGAAATGATTCATTAGTAATGGTACCGCTGGTACGACCGGTATTGGGAATTCAATGCCTTCGCCGGCAAGTTTTCGATTAAATCAATCGTCATGGAGTTTCGACTCGGTGTTATTTGAATCTTGTCGACGTTTAAATATCCTAAAGTCTCAACTTTCGAGAACTCCTGAGAAGCTGAGAATATTTTACCTTGACGAACAACATAAAAAAATATGAATAAACGTTGAATGATAATTAAAATCTTGAAAGCACTGCATCATACGTAATTTATGTAGTGTCATTCTAGACGGCACACATCGTTCAGCAGAATTTAGATGACTATTGAGCGGATGAATCTTTGGCTGTTGAACAAGAAGTTAATGAATATAAAATATAGTCGAATTTGTACATTTTTATCGTTATTTTTCGTTGATTTTAGATGAAGAAGCAGAAATTGATTAATACAAAAATGTACTAATATTATAAGTAGAAACATTACTACACATACGTATGGTACGGTAGATAACAATTTCTATCGTACGAAATGGTCTTGCACTTTGTCATTAACGATAAGAACTCAAATCTGTCTAACATTTCCATAGGAAATGGTGTATCTGAGAGCGATCCTCCTACCAATTACGCAATATCCTCAAAAAGAGATATACGTACATTAACTTTAATTATAGATCCCATAAACCAAGAACAAATACATGTGTTATCTACTAAATCACTATTTTTGATAGCGATTCTGATAATACGAAAAAGCTTCCAATCTCTGTATCCTTTCTATATAGTTGAAAAAGTTCAGGTGCTAGTTAACCAAATAGTTGGAAAAGTTAAGGCGTTAAATAAGAAATAGTTTTACATAGTCGATAAAAAGAACGATATTTAACAGGTTAAAGGAAATATTTCTGAGGCAAAATAAGGGACAATGGGTATAGAGGTTGTAATGTTCAACGTATCTGCATGTACGCAACACAATGTCCAAGCGGAACATATGTATTGTTATGGGATGATAAAGTTTAATTTAAAACACTATGAATCTTCTGTTTACTGTGCCCACCTAAATCCTCCAATACAGAGGATCTCTAAAGAAAAGCTTGTCGTGTTTTTCGTGAGACTGGGGAATACGTTCCTGACGGACGATGACTCCAACGCTACAAGCGTTGACCGGAGCACAGCAATTACATTTACAAATTCTAAAAGATAGATTAGTCGCAGAAAATACATTGTCTGATAAATTAGTTCGTAGGGAGTCTGTGCTTTAATTTATAGGTTTAACGACTTGACGGCGGAATACGACGCGATAAGAAAACGAATGTAGAGAAAAATGGAAAAAGAAGAAACGCCAGAAAAAATAATTACGAGTCTCGCTTGATTTTTTACTATCTCTTGACAATTATTTTCTTGAAGTATTCAAATTACTTTCAGCCGAAACGCTAACTTTTTCTCCAATTCTAGAAATGAAACTTTAATAGCACATTATAGTGTTAATTATCTTCTTCCATATACCAAACATTTTACGCGGGTATAAAGAACTGAAATTAGATTTAAATTCGATTTACATTCCAAGAAGTCTCGTGAGAAGCATTTAAGAAAAGCATTTCGATAATACAATGGAAACGTTCATTCGCGCTAATAGGAAGAAGAGAATTAAGTAGATTTTTCGTTGATAGATTTACTTCCGTGATGTTAATCTTCGTACGTTTTGGAAAAAAGAGCAGAACCATTAATGGTAGAATTAATAAAACGGTAGAATCAAATTAAATTGACTCTGATTTGATTAAGGATTTACATTAAATTCGTGGCGTGGCCGAGTTATACAATATTTTTACTCGGCGTTATTAGATAAAATTAAATTTTTATCTCCGTATTACGTGCGTGTCTCGCTCTTTTTTCTACAACCCAAAATGCTCAAAGTACTGTGGTACTTCAACATTATCATAACTTTTGTACTCTGTTTTATTACTGTACAACCTCATCATCATCAGACTCTTTGAAGAAAATTAATTTTATGTAGATAGTTTCGAACGACAGGTTTAAATTTTTACGTAGAAATAGGATATCCGTAAAAATCAACTTACACACGCGTATTGTGCTTTCTCGTTAATGAAATTATACTTTTATGACTCCCGTGTTGCTCGGTTACTACTCGTATTTAAACGTTACAGAACATATCGAGAATATGTCAAAGAAAACGAACGTATTTGTCAGCACACGATTTGATAATATCAAGCCGATTGCGATTCGAAGTTGTAAGGTCCAAAGTTATAACAAAGTTTGTTAATATTCAGAAAGTTTTTAAAGTCCACAGAAGAAGCCTGGTAAAGTTCTAATTTTAAAGTTCAGCGACAAATTCTTTTCATAAGTCCAGAGAAAATTCTTTTTCTTTCTAACTGTCTCGTCCTTTATATTTTATTCATTCGTCTTTAGTGGTACTCCTTTGTGTTGAAATTTAACTAAGTCAGGAAATATATCATCAATTTCAGCGAGTTTTTTGAATTTTCAGGAGCGTTTCTGATCATTCGGCACCCTGTATGATCGCTTAACAAGAGAACTTCAGTAACCCGGGAATTTCAGTCTCTCTTTTTAACTTTACAGATTTGTAGAGGATCTCGGTATAAGTATTAGACAAATGATTTTTGCTTTCTTTTTTTCAGCATCAAAACGTGTCTTTACACGTAGATACTATCTTCCTACAAAATTGTGTGAAAGTGGAAAATCGTTCGAGTGAAAGCTAAACGCGTAAAATTGTGGAATGAAATTGCTAGAAATTTTAATCTTTAAATTAAATTCTTCTGTCATAACTATGTTCATTTGTCGTCATTCACGTTCATTTGTATATTATCCTTTATAAGTCATAAGTAGCGAAATCCAGTTAGTAAAATGGTATAAGTAAACGAAGTAGACAATGGTAGTATGTTAATTACATCGTTGCCAATTTCAACTATAGTTGATACGCCCCCGAATTCTCGAGAAATAGCTTTACACGACGTTATGCTAGATACAATTATGATACAAAGACCGTCAAAGACGATACTCTCACTGAGGATGATCTCGTCTTGCTATTTTAACATTTATATGCATTGCATAAATTCAAATATTGTTTGAATGAACGAGACAATTCAACATCCTGTCCTGAATAGACAAATATCCTTGCGAATCAAATTTGTATATGCGAAGAAAGCAGAAACGCCAGCGAGTTGGAGTATAAAATGAAAGTTCCGTAGAGCCTTTCACTTAACAAGAAAATCGAAATTTTGTATAGCGACGACAATGCGGTCTGTGAATAACGCTGCCTTCTTTTGCTTTTTCCTTTTTGCATAAAATTATTTGGAGAAATCAAATTCGTTTTCAGATGTGAAGAAAAATAAAAATTCACAGATTAGCTTCTAACGGATATTTTTTCCGTGGAGATCCGGAAAGTAAAAAGAGAAAGTACCCAATACTTCTATCATTGAGATTCTCAGCAAATATACGAAGTTTACAAAAGAACAGGGATTTTCCAGTTACCATAGTTTCTGTGTATGCTCAATCAACGAACGATGATTAAAAAATTTATTATTTCATGGGTTCCTTTCTTCGTTTAAATGTCGGACGCCAGAAGCTTCAAATGCTATTTAAGTTGTCCTACATTTCTGCCGATTTTCGGGCTTTTAGAAATATCAGATGTTTCATTTGTATCATAAATTTGGTGTAATTTGTTACTGTTAATAGCTCTTTTTACATTATCTCTCGCCATGAATAGTAAAATATTCGAGTAACGGTAGTTTGATTAAAGGTGGTTTCAATATTTACAATATTCATATTTGATGGTGTGTTATGTATCGATTACTTTTCCAATGAATTAAAAGTTTCTGATATGATATTCCCTAATAAATTTAATAAAGTAGCTTACAGGGTGATTTCATATTCACCTGTTAACCTTTCACTAACTTCGCTGAAAAATTATTCTTGGAGTGGAACACTTTTAACTTGCACTAATTGCACTGCGATATAATAAAACATCAATATTGCAGCAGCTAC
This sequence comes from Bombus pyrosoma, assembly GCF_014825855.1. Lineage (NCBI taxonomy): Eukaryota > Metazoa > Arthropoda > Insecta > Hymenoptera > Apidae > Bombus > Bombus pyrosoma. The sequence goes on from NC_057779.1 coordinate 13,721,544, forward strand.
ACAAATATGAGGAAGAAACAGTAATATCTCATTATGAATATTGAATTTGAAGAAGATTAACATATGATATTCTTTATGTGTTAAGAAACTGGAAATCAATTGGAAAATACTAAATCAATAATATCAGCTTGTTAAATCAATTCAACAACTCTATATGAAACTGCATATATTCTGATTCTTTGCCTTATTTATATTATTGATATTGCATTATCAAACATGTATAGCTACTTCTCGTAGTACGCTTCAGGAGGTACATAAAAATGACGATGTGGCTCAACAAACGGGATACTTGAGTAAACAAAGACAAGTCGAAGTATGTTAATTTGATTGTACGCGAAGCGATATATGTTTTTTATTTAACTAAATGTTAAATCGTCACTGAGTTAATACTAGCAAATTTTGCATAAAAAATTACTTTTAAACTTATTTGGAGATGTAGAATGCAAATGGAAGTTATGACGACTAATTTGAAGCCCTAGAACATTTCCAGTTAGAGACTCTGTGCGTTACATGTAATAATTCATGATACGTTTAATGATATTTATAATAAAACGAAAAATGACTGAATTGAGCGACTGTCACGCGAAACAATTAATAGAAAGCCAGAAGAATCCGCTAGTTTTGAAACTAGTTCACTTCAGTAATCACTCGTGTCGCCCAGATCGGCACGTTTCTCTAAATCTGGCAAACAAATTAACTAAAATTAACACAGAGAACTATCAATATTATTGTATTGTATTTTTGTGAAATGTAGCTGTAATCGTACCATGCATATTATATACTTAAATGCACAACATAAATGTTTTACCGACTTGTGAAGTCTTTGGTTCGATTGGAGCATTTTCACACTGAGCAATTAAAGTTACTAATTCGTTTCGAAAAGCGTAATAGAATAAAGCAGAAATGTTTAATACATTGCTACAATTAAATTGTAATTTGAAAAAATGAATTTTATTTACGCTGTTCGACCATACACTTGCGTTCCAGTTACTTAAATAGAAAAATAAGTAATCGCGTAATTTTTTCTTTTTTACCATTTTACAGTACTGCTGTTACATATATCGCTATAAATTGTTTTCAGTTTTCGATAAATGAAGCTAAATATTGGAAATTGTGAAAGAAAATTAATGAATTCGATTATTTAAATGCATACGAAATACATAGTGGCAAGAGAACAATGTATGAAGTCTTTATAGTCAAAATTTGTTTATGAAATTCTACGTCGAGGTGCACGTAGAAAAATATGCAGTGGACAAAAGTAATTACGTGCAACGGTAAGCGCACAAAGAGCGTTTTATTTTAGCAGAAGTTATTGTAATTAAGGTTTATAGGGCTGTTCAATTTCCTTCCGATCGATAGTGTCAATCCGGAAAGCGGGAGAATTAAAAACAATTGTTATCTTCGTTGCGATAACGATACAGTAGCCTTTGTTATATTTTGTGCAATTTTATTTTTCTATTTACCCTCGTATTTATGATCGTAAACGATATATCAACCAATACAGTTAAATATTAATTTTGTACGTTTATTTACGACAGAAAGAATTACTTTCTGTACTGTAATAATAACAATACTGTAATCTATACTATGTACATAATGTATCCGTTTTATCTTGGAAACACGGAAATATCTCGAAAACTATGTTTAAAACAAATGTTGTAGGATTTCGAAGGGGACATATGCCGATATTTATTTTACAATATTTTGCAATACTCTTGAAAAGCCCTTGTAAAGGTCACGGTTATGTTTTTAGATGGGAACTATAACTTTTTCATTCCATATTTTTCTAATAGACGTGAAAACATTTTCAAAACACTACTCGTATTTTTTGTAAAAAAATTACTATAGGGATATTAATTTTTTAGAAGAATGGAAAATTTCTTTTCCAAACGTATAGAAGGACAAGCGACTAATCGTTTTGGGAATAGTAGTTAATACAAGCACACGTATAGACGCAATCGGCTATTTTCAGTGCCTCACGATGAATTACAAAGTCTGACCGAGCAACCTGACCGTGGCGTACGTTGGATCACGCCAATGTCAGCAGAATCGCGGTATATCAAGTTTGAGATTCCATATCTCGACAGTGATTTATGCAAAAATACAAGTGAGAAGTGTTTTGAATATATTTCGATGTCCACAAGAATATGGAACGGAAATATGTGTGGTTCCCATTTAATAATATAACCGCCAAGCTTTCCTTTCACCAAGCTTTTCGAGGTTATTGCAAGGTGAAATAAATATCGGCATATGTCCCCATCGAAATTGTACATTTGCTGTAAACTTTTTGTTATATCGTCCATAGTTTTCGGGATACTTGCGTGCTTTCGGATAAAACGGACACACTGTATGTAGGAAGGATTAATTTTATTGTATTATAAAAAACGGTTTGTATTTGATCTTCGAAATTCAATTGCAATTTTTGCGACCCGATACAAACGGACATAGGTGGAAATAAATCGAAAATAAAGATTAGCGATTTCTTATTTGCGGCTTCGTTTTCGAGAAAATCCAGTTTGAACATTTTTCGATCACTTGCCACAATTTCGATTTAACCGATCGTACTCTACGTTACTATTTTGACAATATTATAAAACATTTTATCGCGAAAGAGTTGTTGCTCGTCAAGTCACGAGATCACGAAATTGTTGCCAATGAATTTTGAATTCGCACTTGCTCAAATGCCCTGTATAATCTTTTGACGTACATTAGATGCAAAAATTAATTCTTCCCGGTTTCTGTTTAAATTCGTGGATAGTCAGTGTGAAGTCGGGAAGAATTTATTATTTCTACGTCTATTAATTGTTCACGATTTCTATACTCTTGGCATACACAAATTCTTTGGTACAATCCCATAAAAAAGATTCAATTTTGCAGTTCAGATCACTGTTTCACCAAGATCAAGCGTGACATCGCTTACTCGATTGTAAATACAGGTACAAGGCAATCTAATAGCATTGCTTATAGCGCGGTTAAAGCGCGACAAGTGCAAAGGAAGCACGCGACCAATTTTCGAGCTTCATTTTCTCAAGACCCAAGCTGTAAACAAATAATCGTTATTCTACACTTTCGATTTATTTTTTCACAAGGAATCCATCTACGCTCGGTTATACTACCGGTACTACGACATCCTGCGTGTGTATATCGTACACAGTATACATATAACGTGTAATATGTCGAGTATGTAACGTATTAAACTAACTATACGCCGCCTATTTCAAAAGTAATGAGACTACTAACTTTATAATTGAGATTGCTAGCGTTGACAAATTATAAGTAAACTATGTATGCAATGCCATCCATGGGCCGTATTAGAATATTCAGGTTAAATGCATCTTAATTAGGTTAGATGATACGAGGTAATTATTAAATAACCAACAATATCTTCAACAAGGACGTTATGCGGTTGCTCCATTACCACTTTCGTGCTGGATTATCTCACAGCGAATTTTTCTGCGGAAGAAGTTCTAGCGTAGTTCTGGTCTTCTCACCTCGCTTATTATCTCTCAAGATTAGCGAAGTTGCTATTCTCATACACTTGGAAACATTCGGAAACGTATAACCGATCAATCGAACTCTCCGGAGGATGAATATTTCTAGCTCTGCTTTCAGGAATGATAAAAATATCTACGTCTATGTGTTAGTGCCGAAGGGAACTACTAACTTCGATGATCACCATTTTAATTCTTAAGAAGATAACTTAGAATATCTCGTTTCGTCGTTAATAACAATGTACTTAAGTAAACATGAGTTCGTTAAGAATTAAAGATACGAAGACTGAATATTCTTATTACGTAATTACAAATGGATCTTTTTCTTATTTTTTACGAAATTATGGATCGTAAAAAGCTTTCTGTATTATACTAACGCGATATTCGATTGTGATTTGGTTAAGTACCGTACGATGTAATGAAATAAAATTAGAATCTAGAATAGTTCAAATTTGTTAATATCATTAACGCTCGCTTCTTGTTATAATTTTATGCGTGGATATTTATTTATTTACAATGAGCTCTTAGGCGTTCCATAAGGGGCCATGGCTAAATTAAACAACAGGAATGTAAATATAAATAAAGTGCTATAAATGGAATGTTGCTGGCAGATTGCCATCATAAATTATGACTAGGAGTATGCGATTACGTTATATCTTTCTACATGTACCAGATCGTCTTACAGGATTTTATCGAGAATAAACCTAGAAAAGTTAAAATGATCGCGATTGTATCCGTTGGCGTTCAAATCGCTTTATACAAATATGTCCGTGTAATGGAATTTGTTAGTACCGCTTTCGATAACGACGTTTGAAAATCATAATATTCGAGTTAAAGTTTCCACCGGGCGATTTCCTCGATTTCTCGTGTCGAGGATCCAAAATTTATTAACGATGCATAAAGGGATCGCGCACTTATCTATTTCGTCGATCAAAGTGGCTCTTTGATCCCCAGTGCAATTTTTCGATTCTGAATTCCGGTAAGGGTGAGCAAACAGCGATAACCGTGATTGCATAGATTTTCGTTTTGAAGCTCGCTAGTTCCGCTAGGCTGCCACTGGAGAAGCGAGAAAGGGCTTGCATTTGGGACGAGATAGAAAAAGAAAGAGAGATAAGAGGTAGAAGGAAGAAGGAAAAAAAATTGGTTCGAGTCTGTTTTGCGCATCGTACAATTTTCTGGTTCGATGTGAGGTCGAACGTGATGTTTCGCCCGGAGTGTTCTCTTTTTCTCCGCCTGTTCTCTCTCGCTCGTCCGATATAACGTTTGGTTGCCTTTTCACGTTCCTTTCCTTTTCGTTTTTCTCTTCTTTATTTCTGTCGTCAAGCATGGCTGTCTGTCGTCCTCCTTCCGCGACTCACAGCCATCGGCATTGTCGCAATTGCAGTACTGACTGATTTGGGTTATGTCGTCTCTGAAATTTTAGCAGCATCTCGTCGTCTCGTGTCGCGTCGAGCCTGCTACTGTCGGCCACCACCGTTTTATTACAGTGTTGGTAACGACGGTATCATCGCGAAACCAATTTCACGAATTTCCGTCGTAGCTTGCGTATACGACACTATAAAACGGTTCCGGCCGAGCAAAATTTTTCTCCCGCTTCGTTGATGCTTCTAACCGCTGTTACCGAAATTCATCTCATTCAAAGCGACGTTTATGAATTTATAGTAGCCATTGGTTTTGCGCGCCTAATTTTAACTCGCACTGTGATTGATGCGCCAGTCTTGTTACTGTTACAGAATCATTCAAATTGCTCGAACACGTTTTGTGAATTACGCGTAACATACACGGTGATAAGAAGATACAGAATGCATCGAGCAGGCATTCTCAATTTTCCCATTTTTCTGTATATTTTCCGAATCGATTAGTTTGTTAAAAATTCATTACTCTTCATGGACACGTATAACATCACTAAATTTGTATTAACAAAAAGGAGATATCATCTTGTCTTCGAAATATAAAAATATAAAAAATAAAATATAAAATATAAAAAAGTAAAATATAAAAAAAATATAAAAAATATAAAAAACATAAAAAGTTAATAGGAATTGCATAAATATAAAACATATGGGGAGATTAATTTATCCAATATGGATCCTAAAAATGTTTATTTATCGGTAAAAGTAAGACAATGGGAAAGTAAAAAGTATTTTATTGGCAGAAATAAAAGTGTTCGATAATGTCAATGTAAATGGAGCAAACAATTTTTTACTTAGTATTTATATTGTCTGATATCTTTGCTGCTCCGTGTATAACAGCCTTAACGCGTTGTGACATTGACGTTACAAGATTTCCGCGACTTATTGAAAGTTCTTTCCACGATATTATAATTTTATCGCTTCTCGAAGCTTACTTTTATTTTCTAACTTCCTCTCGTTAATTAATTTCGTACCCATGTTCTATCGGATTTGAGTCAAGCTGATCATCTCATTCTCGTAATACCACAACAAAATAGGGGAAGATTTCGATCAAACTCGATTATATTTTGGAAGCAGACATATATATCTTCTTGGAACAGATGAGAAAGGAAATCTGATATGACATAAATTAAATAGCAACAAAATAACACAAGTTTTTATTTATTTAAAAAAAAGGAAGAGAAAGTGTTTGACCGACAGAATTTAGAGTTATCGAATTTGATCGATCAGTGTTTACAAGTTTAACAATAGGATTACATGTGTAGGAAAGAAATATATCGAAGAAGTATTATTCGCTACGGACATTTCTTCCATCAAAATTGAATTGTCAATATTTAAATAGCTTTGATTAAAGAATTAAATCTAGCCTTGTGTAAATCTTTGCTCCACTTTTTGACACATTGGTTCTTCACAACCTGATTATAACATTTTACTCATTTAAATATCGATCATTCAGAAACTCTAAAAGTAGCAAACGAAATATTCTTCCTATCAGTGAAACAGAAAATCCAGGTCAGTTTAAAATACTACATTCCGATTTGCACTTTCATCGGTCTTATCCACTCGCTTAGCACTCGGTATGATGCTAAATTATAACTCAGCTTCGAAGGAAATGGGGTAGAGAACTGACAGCATCAAAATTAATTCCACGTCTTCTTTCTTTCGTGCTTTTCCTGGGTCTCTAGGAAACGCCTAGATGGATACCTACGTTTATTCGTGCGGAAGATATAATGGCCTCTTCTGTCCTCCTTTTGCCCAAAAGCAAGATGCTGCTGCTATGAAAATACCGGATTTCCGTACTAGCGAACAATCTTTAATCACACGCACATGTTGCGCGAAAATAGACATACGTATGAACGTGTATACAGTAGCCCATAGAAGTGGTTGCACACTTAGCGTAGAAAATTGTGATAAAACATTTTGGTATTTGGTCAATAGTATAATGAGAATGCAACTGCCATGATTATAATGGGAAAATTTGAAGATGTACGTTAGAGTTGCAAGATATTTACTGCAAACTTATATGTAATAAAAAATTAGTATACGGTGTGAATTACTTTATTCCCTACTTCTTCTAACACCTACGGTGTGGGTCGCCTTAAACACATAAACGTGTTGAGGATGATCCCACCGAACATTGGGACTTTTGTAACTTCTGTATACATTACCAGAATCTTAATAATTATATGTATTATAACTTACTTATAGTGCTAATGAAATCTTAAAATGTTTCGTATAGCATAACGTAATATGTTCGTGAATGACAAGTATAGGAATACTTTCGCGAGCCAATGTATATGTACAGAGGAAAAAGAAGGAAAGGGGGAGGAAAGGGAGAGATATTGTAAAAAAATGTAACAAATGCAGGAGAAGCAAGGAGAATATAAATTTAAAGGATATTTATAAACTGTTGTATATCGAATGTTAAGAAACTAAAGGAAATGTGAAAATGGAAGAGGGAAAGTAAAAGTAAATAAATGAAATAAATAATAGAATTAATAAGAGATAAGAATAGAAACTACGTGAGATTTGAAGTTGGAATAGGAGACAAATGGTGCTTCATATCAGATGGTTTCATACTCCACTATAATCTCTTAGCATTTGCGCCAAGCTTGCCTAATTCTTTCTTTGGATTATTCTGATACGTTCGAAGGCCATATCATATAAAACAGTTAGAGAAAAGAATCGTTAAACGTCTCTTCAGCAAAATTCGTATCACTGTCCGATCCCATAAAGAAATGTTAATACATTGTTTGCACTTAAAAAGTGTAATAATTACAAGTGTTTTGTAACAACTATTTAATTAATAGAAATTTAAAATTTCATATAGTAAGAGTTACTTATAGTGTTCTAAATGAACTTAAATTTAAATTAAAGGTAAAAATTATATTTCATTGAAAAATGCAAATAAGCTTCTTTCCATTTATAGTACATTCAGTTCCATTCAATATATTGATTCAAGATCGTTTTAAAGAGAAAGATAAGATACGTATACATATATAAATTATTCATCGTAAGAATGTACGGAGTACAATGGATTTCATGATACAAAAGCAAATTAAAATCTTAGAATAAACTTGTATTGTCTTACTAATAAGCAAATAGATTTGTATTCTATTTATAGTTCTCTACTATAAAATAAGTTATATAAACATCGTACAAAAAAAGTTTACAATTTTGCTTTGTCTTTGTACGAAGAATCGCCTCGTCCTCGTTTGTATCGAGAATTCTGTTACACTCTGTATAACGCCGTGATCATAATGTTTCTACAATTAGCGTAGTGGGGAAATTCGATCTGAAATAGGATTTGCCTAATTTGTTCTTTGGGGATTCCTTGATACATCAGGGACTTTATCGCGTGGACCAGTTAATGGAGAGGAAGGTTATCCTTTGGGACAAAGGGACTTCTCGTTAGGTCGCTCCTTTAACCGTTTCACTAAACTCCCGTGACGTCTTGAGCTTAAAATCCCGTCGGGCTGCTTGTCACTCCTCTACTTTCGGCTCGGTCGCTCGTTCGTCCTGCTAGCGTCTCTGTTCTTCAGTTCATCACACATTCCACTCTGGTAATTGAGAAATCCTCTGAGTAACCTCTTTTCAGAAGGATTTTCGGCTCTCCACCTGTTCTTCGTTTCCTTCATCAGTTAATCCTCCGTTACCTTTGTGTTTACCTTCTTGCTCCGTGATTTTATGAAAATGAAATATTTCCACTTAAAACTCGCGCATATGTTATATAATAAACCCTCAGATCAGATGTCTGAGAATAAATTATACGGTGTGCAAGTTACTTGGAGCGTTGCTATGATTCGATGGTAGTTTGCACATCGTCCTAGTATCGATGTTGTGTCACGATAACGATAGTGTGACGTTATCGTGAAACCTAGCGCAATAAAATTGAGTAACAATTTGGGACGAGTATACGACGTTCGATGATCAGGTGAAAAGTTGGAAAAATTTCTTATACGGTGACAAGTGGACGATAAACATGTTGTCAACACAGAAGAGAATAAGGGGCGACATTCTGCGATTTTCGAAAGTCTGTAACCGTTTAGTTGACCGAGAGAGTGACGTTGGGATGTGGTTCTGCAATTGGTTCTGGAGTTATGTGCGCTTCACCAGTGGTGAACAATGGGTGTATTGGGGTGCAAGGGATGGCGGACTTGACAATTTGAAAGACGATTTACGACTACCTAGATCGCCGTATGCTGAAAGATTTATTAGCCTCGAAGATGCAACATTAACATTATGCATAATTTATGGCTATAGAATTTTGACAGGCAGCGAACGGAAAGTATTTAATTTACATCAAACTTATATTTCAAATCTTTCTTCATTATCGAATAATTGTTGCCCCATCTTCTTCTTTTTCTCGCTCTACTTTTTCGTACGAATTCTTAATAACTTTATCAAAGAAATTGTCATTTCCATCATTAATACATAATTGCACATAATTGCATAATTACACATAATTATTTTTCATTATCGATTTGGTAAAACTTATTGAACAACGCTCATATATTTTACATTTATTGCATTTGCGTAGCCTCGTACGATATATCACAATCCTATGTATTTCATCATTTACGTTAATCTATAATCCAACTATAACGAACAGATAGAACTAACTGAAATACGATTGGCAATAAATATAGCGACTAGATCATTAAATTTGTGGCTTTTATGATTAGTAGACGTGTCAAACTTTATCCATTAGGAGTAACATATTTTCAAACGTCGTCAAACATTCGATATTATCTCGCCTTTGTACGAGAAAAATGCCTGACTTGTAGATTAAATCGTAAACATACTCCAATATAAATTGCGAATTTTATTCCAATATCTTACGATAATGCAATTCAAGCAATTACGCAATATTCTGTTTAATAATCTTCTGCCATCTATTAGCTAATACCATGACTCCATCCGTGCAAGACTTGATTTCGAGCTATGGCTCAAAAACATGTTCCTGTAAATAGTATCTGTGTCTCGGCTGGCTTATCGCTGTGTGAAATTGATACAATAACGAAGAAACAGCGACCGCTTTTGTGAAATTTTTCAATTTCTCGAACGCTGTAGCAAACGTATGGTATAACATTTATCGCATTCCCGGAAAATAGCGTAATCTGTTTAAAAAGTCGAATGTCTCCTGATTTACACGCTCGTTGCCGTATTCCCTGCGGAGAAGGTGGGGAATAGAAGACGAAGTGCGAGGAAAGATTTGCGACGAGAGAAACTTTTCCGTAGGAAAGATTAAGGTGCTGGCATCTACTCCTCCATATCTTTAAGTTCACTCGTCGCTTCGGCCTTTACGGCGTCTTAAAAAGACACTTTCATGATACTCCGTGCAACCGGTAAAACTTTCTGATTAAACTTTTACGGGAATTCGAAATTAATTACTGTGGCGCAAACTTGTTTTCAATGTTAATTAAGTGCAACGAATCTAGAAAAAATAAAAAAAATAAAAAAAAAAGGATGCAGAGACATCCAAAGTGTAGCATGAGATTGATATAAGCTCTTTTTGTATAGCTGCAAAATTCTAATTTTATCAGTATAGTACATTTTTCGCCAATTTACATATTTAAATTTAAATCGCAAATTTCAAGTTTCCTGTGATGTCAGAAACACATTTTAGAAATCTGAAAAAGAAATTGCACGATAAAGTACGATTACTCGAAGTGATAGAAATGATTGAACGTTGCCAATCTACACATGCTACGTACGGCTCGTTCTTATTCTAAAGTCTCATTGTTCGCCGATCTTCTCCGTGTACCGTTTTTTCCTTCGTGAAATACGTCACAGGACGTTGCGTTCTTTACTGTGCGTGCATATTCTTCTTCTCTTTTTTTAATGCGAATTTTATGGCGCATGTTTTCGTGCTACATGCTTTTGCTTTTTATTTGACGATCGTGAAGCATTTTATATATACCTGTACAAACCTCTGTGGCATGCCATGTAGATTGGTAGCGTGTATGTATGTTCGTTTTTGCATATATGCTTAATATACACTCGTACCTATCTGTTTCCTCACACTTGTTTTGCCTTTTTTTTCTCTCTAACTTTTTCCCGTGCTCAATTAACAACCATCAGAATGTCTTTATAAAAAAAATACCTGCATTTTTCAGAGATATATCGTTAGCAGATTAAGCGAACATGATAATTAAACATATACATATAATAAGTACGTGTAATCTTGCCATAAGTAATACAAGAGAGGGAACATATTTTTTCTTATTATTTAATTAGTCTATTTTCGAGAAGATTATGATTATTATATACAAATGGATAGAAAGTGGTTAACTGCATATGATTTCGGGAAATCTAATCAAATACATATTTAAATGAAGTAACAAGTTTATATACATCACAAATCCCACGATAGAATTAAATCCCACAAAAGAGATAAAACAGCTATTTTAGATAATAGATATTTCAGATAATTAAATAGCACGGATTTTAATAACATAATAAATGTGCGTATGTTGTACGCGTAAAAGAGGAACAGTTTTCGTTTTTCTAAGCGAAATGCACACTTTTACGATCATTAATCTCTTCGAAGCTCTCGAATCAATCAATGACTCTTGCCTGTGTTTGTTCATGCAAAGCTTTTTAGAATTTTTCCGCTTGTTTTACTCTTTTACCACTGTTAATCAATGTGAAGCACCGGAGAAGAGCTCACAGAGTAACGTGCTCGAGTACTTGCATAGTTATCAGAATAACATGTCACGAATGGAGCTTTACCTTCCAATTATTTCTACGTAGAGCCAAAGGAGAAGGTAAGTAAGTAAGTAAGCACAAAGTAAGATGTGCATATAATTAGAGTTAACTTATTCTTTTTCTTAGATTTTCATTCAACGATAACCAACAAAATTATAAAATTACGTATTATTTATTATGATACTATTATAATCGCTTATTATTTACTACTTAAACAAATAACTTACACATACAAAAAGGATGAATTTATTTACCTTGTCTTATCACGACTAGTTTCATCACAGCTGAGAAAATAACTCTATAGGATCATACATGCGATTCATTAAAAGAACTACATTAAAAACGTGTTTAAATCACGAAATTGTAGCTACGGATTTATTCGAAATCAGCGATTTATAACGAACAATCTAAAAATGGAGATACGTTAGGAATTGAACAATGTTTTAAATGGCAGTCTCCAATGTATGGTCATATTGTATATGATACTGACTGACTTGGTTGAGGAAAATGTATTAAAAATTTTATAGCGATTGTAGATATATACTTCTATAAAAAGGTTTACGATATAGAAATAAATTTAAAGGAAAATTCTTTGTCAGCATACACCGGCCATTGGAGAGGGTAATGAAAATGTAATCAGAAAGAAAAGAACGTGTTAATTCTTTTTATACCTCGCGCGTGATACGCCAAGGCTAGGCTGATCCGCATGCTATGGAAGTGGTCAGTTGAACTGAAGTTTTATATCGGGTTGGTCAAAAAGTAATGTGAGAATTTTCGATATGAGACTATATCAAGTTGATACAAATTGTTCTCAATATTCCTCATTCAGTGTTTCTAACATTTCACTCACGCGCGATATAACGTGGATTATTTTCAACTGGTCTATAAATCTGATCGTTGCCAGTTTCGATAGGTCAGCCGGAATGTTTATGACCGATAGCACCGAAATGTTCGTCACGAAACTTTTTGAATCGTCTTCGCGCCATTCTTTTGTTCACATCACCGTCACCATATACATCAGCAATCTTTTGCGCTGTTTCATATTTCTATCTTTAATAAAATAATAAACAATAAAAATGAGAATAATGAAAATAATCAAGTGAAATAATAAATCATAATTGCACGAAAATACGTCTTCCTGTTGTTCATCTTCGAATCGAAGTAAAGAGTAAAAATATTTAAACAAATGAAATGAAGTCTTTTTCTAATCACACGTTAAAGTCTCAACTTTTAGGCCACGCGTATATTTTTTAAATGTTACGAAGTTTTTCGATTTAAAAACAGCAAAAACGATCTCTCATGGGAAAATCCTGCATTACATGTTGGCCAACCCAGTATGATTCGGTTCAACTTAATCTTCTGATTCGTTAATGATGAATTTGACATCGATGAAAAAATCTGACTCGGCTCGGCTTGAGTATATTTGAGAATCCTCTCCAAACGTCGAATACGTTCAGCAGTAACTACTTATGCTACTGGCCCCTGCATGTATGTTGTAGTTGAACAAGTCTATACACACTAGGAAACGCCGGGCGTAACGACACCATGGCTCGCTGATCTGCACGCGTTTAATAGTTTTGGCGAGCCCACAATTCGTTAGATTATACGCTATGATAACATGATCTATTGAAAATCTCTGATAGTAGCTTACAATCGGCTGGCAAACGCAGGGTTTTAATAGTCACGGATGGTATTCACAGATGCGTGTCGTAGGTGAGTAAAAATGTCTGAGAAATGCTTGGAAAAGGTGAAAACTGCAAAAACGTTATAGCAATTTACAAAAGATTGTATCCATCGCATTTTATCCCGTTCGATGGAAGATACGCTTTATTTGAAACAATTTTTGAAGTTTTCAATATGGTACAGTCTTTTCAAGTGCTCAGATAATTTCTTAATGAGCAAATCGCTTTGAAGTTACGAAGAATTTATCCATTCTAAAGTATCGATTCTTAAAAGTCCGGAATAATAAAACGAGGATTGTAGAAAGAGACATTAGGAAACGTAAATATAAAATTAGCGAAACATAACCGATATGAAGCTAATAATAGCTGTAGAAAAGGAAATAAATGAATTTTGACAACGTTGGAAAAAAAACATAGTTTTCTTTTTTATGTATTTATAACAAATATCGACTTGTGAGATCATAATTTTCTTTCGTATATATATATAGCATTATTTAATTTGCAATATCGCTCGTTCGAAGCGCTCCTGGTTCTCTCGCTACCGTTTGTCTTCTTTCGTCAATCAAAAATTTCCTGTCACGTTTATTCGTTGTAGCTTAATATCTCGCGTATATTTCCATATGGGTATACATAATTTCCTCGTATTTTTGTTCAAGTAAATCCGTAACGCGAAACAAATGTCGTGCGCTCGCTAATACAACGCGTACGACACGTATTTTTGCCTTTTTTTTTTAAGGCGCTGCAAACAGCGCAGGGTGCGTGGATTGGTACATTTTTTTTACGAACGCAGGAAGCGTGAATGATTTAGTGGAATCTATATTAGTAGACACTTGACAGAGTCTAGTGGAAAAGCTTAATGGCTCTCGTGATCGGAAGGGAAGCAGAAAAAAAAGGAAATGCTTTACCGGTGTTGCATCGCGCCACGATTTTTATCCGTTTTACGAGTACCTCGAGTGGCCGTTCGGTGACGAGCAGCAGAAACAAGAGAAGAAAAAAGGAAAAGAAGGAAGAGAAAAGAGAAACGACGACGCAAGTAAATTCGTAGATATTAAACTCTAGTGGAATATAAAAACACTCGTTCATCGCAAGTATTAAAAGATGTTACTGTCGCCAATACGCGCAATATCACCATGGACGCGTAACATTTGTTCACTTCCTATGACCAATAACGTTAGTACTCACCCTGATCTTTTATTCCATTTTCTGTTACGTTTAGCTTATGCTTCAGCATCTATTACATTATACCGTTATTATAGAGATATTTACGGGCACAACTATTGCTTCCGCTTCGCCTTCTCTTCTTTCCAATGCAACAGTTTACTTGATATCTTTACATCGAGAATTAATGTGACATTCCTAGTTCAATAATACTTCAATAACATTTATTTTATTATATATTATATTATTCCATATTATAATGTTTAAATAACAAGTTCAATTCTCTTTCTGTATTATTTCACAATAATACAGAATGTTTGCGTACCTATACTAGTCTTTTGGAAAGATGGATGATATTAATTGTAACCTCGTATGCGCTAATTAAAATAACGATATTGCAATGTTGTTGTATAAGTTAGGATAAGCGTTACATTGTAGGTAGTTTAAGGGAACAGAGCTATCGGTGATGAGAACCGACCACCGATAGTTTTCTGTTTAGAATTAAGCTCAGCAGGAAATGACGACCTGGTAGTCACGTGCAATCCTTGTGAGGCACGTAGGCTTAGGCCAAAACGGATGTCCATGTGCATGTGTGTATGTGTGTGCCTGCATATTTGCAGTGAGTGCTTTATACTACTTGTTATAGTTTATTTACTACTTATCTTATAGTATTTATTTCAAAGTCACACCGTATTTCAAGTTGAAATGGAAACTTTCATGGAATCAGAACGAAAGATTTCCAAGTCATTGTGAAAATTTGAATTTACGATAGTATTATACTAGAATATTATATATGCGCTTATTAACTTCTCAGTAGTAAGTGCGTACTTAGACACACATGTATGTATGTACAGAGTGTCGTATTATTGCTGTTCAGTAATTATCAAGCTTAAAACTTAGTGCGTTAACTATTATTATTATTGACTTCTGTCCACAACTTTTATTAAAATACTACGAACATAATGTTTAATACTATAATACGGCTTTAATTACTATTATTCGAAACTCAAATTGAAACTGAAAAATATGTTACAGATCGACGAATTTATAACGATTACAATTTATGACACTCGTAAAAAGATATTTTAGGCAAGAGTTACTTTTCTGTTGCAAATTATTAATTCCACACTTATTTTCCCCAGGATGAAGATTCTTAGATTTGTAAAACTTCAGACGGAAACGAACCAAGTTAGGTACAACAGTTGCCGATAAATATTCCCG
Source organism: Bombus pyrosoma (assembly GCF_014825855.1). Lineage (NCBI taxonomy): Eukaryota > Metazoa > Arthropoda > Insecta > Hymenoptera > Apidae > Bombus > Bombus pyrosoma. Next base: position 13,737,219 of record NC_057779.1, read on the forward strand.
GAATAATAATTGGAATTATATGTGCCATCCTATAGACAAATCATTAAAATAAAATCTTGCAGGAAAGGTTCCAATCGACCTTTCTATCTGTGTTATATGTATATACAGCGTTTTCTTTTTTTATTATTATTATTTAATTTGTACTTTACAATTTGTCCAGCTGAACATTTGGTAAATTTTTCTAGCTTAATTGCTAAATAACATGTGGATGGGTACCCCCAGCGGGATACCATCTTCAAATTTGACTATTTTATTTTTTTAGTAAGGTCAGTAAGGTGTCTTCTTTTTAGTCTTCTTTCTATGAGAGATATACAGCGTGTCCATTTTATCTGGAAACACGTAAATATCTCGAAAGTTATGTATGATACAACATTATTTTACCTTGCAATGGTCTTGAAAAGCTGCGATGGTTGTGGTTATATTTTTAAATGGGAACTATATCTTTTTTATTTCATATTTTTGTGGTCGATATCAAAACATTTTCGAAACCTTACTTACTTTTAATTTTATATAAATTGTAAAAAAAATATATATATATATATATTGTACTACATACTATACAATGAATAGCGAAAATACGAAAGAGAATTAAATGCCGTGCCAGTGCTATTACTCATAATAAAAAAATCATGTATTATTGTTCCTTTATTCCGACGTGACATAGTGAAGAACAATAGCCTGCCGCATAATATGGGTTGATAAAACAATTACAAGAGTAATAGGAATATGTAACATGTTCGTGATCGTGCAAAAGATTTGTTAATGTCACGTAAATCATTGAAGTTAAAGAAACGTGAATTATTATGAATTTATAAATCAATATCAAATGTTATAGTTACAATATATTGTCATATTTGACGAATGAAAACGCACAATTTATGAGGCTAAAATGTACCGTACAAGTTGATCGGAACTTCTTTGTTTCATTTAAAAGATATTAGAAAATTTATTTATTTCGAGTCTGTATTTTATAGGCCAATTCGCTAAATGAGTTATTTATAACAGAAAATTACAAAGAGTCGTATTATTGCGTCTCTCGCGTTGCCTCGGTTGGTTGTTTGGTTACGGCACAATGTTTCGTGTAATTTAAGCAATACAAGATGATGTTCTCAAAAGACTTGCCAAATACGTTTCGATACAAAATTGTTTCAAGATTTCCAGTACCCGTACAAATTTTGTTATTTATCGGAAAAGATAGATAAGTTGGTAATTGGTATGGTGGCGTTAACGAAAAATCGGTCTGAGAAAGAGAAAATCGCAGGTACAGAAGTTCGACTGGATAGAGTTGAAGTAGCTTAGGCTCCCGGTGTACGATGGGATACAACAATTCCCGAGTTTATGCTGCTAAACAGGAGTTCTGAACACATGGCAAGTACATAGTTGCTTGGTCGAATGTTTGAACTCTTTGTGTCATTAAAATATATACTGTTTATATACCGTATATATCTACTGTCATAAAGCCGAAATTTATGCACAACTTAATAGCGAACAAACGCATGTACATTAAGTCCATGTAATTGTGAATTGCACATTATACATACAGGCGTGTTCACAAATTATAAATATCGCCACAGATAATAAAGTAGGATGAATAACATTTTCACGTATTTTTCCTTCGTTAGTCGTATAAAGAGACGTACAATTTCGTAGGAATAAACATTGATACGAGTAGGTAAATCGCACTCAGTGCTCAGAGCTATTACGTGTAATAACCATAGGGAAGAAGTATCTCATGAGCTATCATTGAGAAAATATTACGTTTGTCCAAGTTCTCCGCCAGCTAGAAATAACAAGGAAATTTTATTTGCCTTGACTCGGCCTTATTTGGAAGCATTGAACCGCGATATCTTTCGTGTTCGACAAAGTGAAGAAGGGTTGAAGGGAAAGCGGAAGGTATTGCGCGGTGCAAACTTTGCTAATTTCTTGAAACTCTGAAACTTCCTTTGGTTACACGATACTCTTAATTCACTTCTGCGAGTTTAAACATTCTCTCGCATTTAGCCGCAGTACGACGTAGGAATTCAATAAACAAGTTACACGCTGCTTTCTCCTTTGATTTCGAATTTCCTTTCAATCGCGTAGATTAATTAAGGCCGTGCACGGGAAATTAATTAAGGACTGACATTCGGTCGGTCTGCCAGACATGCATACTATTTTAAACCAAAAAGTTTCTTCCTATGCATTTTATAAATGTTTCATTGCCGCGTTCAAAGTTCGCGGCATCGCAATCGTTAGTACTGCGCTCTACTATACGTACAACGAGCCAACGTTTCCACAATTTTTATAGCGAATTTTTCTTCGTTCATTATTGAAATGACAATTGTTTATAACAGGAACAAACAACAGATAAATATTAAAAATATTCCAAAGGTTAGAAACGCGGATTATTTGAAGGATCCAATCGTATTATGGAAATTGTTAAAATCATAGTTAAATTGCACCGTTCATACAGTACATACCGCCTACGTAATATCGTGCATCAAATGATGATAAAGGCGAGATGCAAGGCGTCTATTTTCAGGAGCCTGCCACGCGTTTTATTTTCTTAATTTTATCGATCGACAATTACGTAGTTGATAGATTCAAGAGGTTCCGCTCTTAACCGAGCAATCTCGAAAGTCTCTTCGAGCAGGCCCGATTTCTACGTTTCTTACCTATTAATTGGCTCGAATCAAGTTCAGATCTAATAAAGATACGAAACTTAATTTCTGCTGGTATAACTAGCAATACAGATTAAACGTAAAAAGAAACGTCAAACTTTCCTAACGAGACTTTTACGTGGAATTGCAATATCGTATCGCGTGATATATTAATATCTTTTCAAGAAATAAATATTTGTCGTCGATAACGTATCGAGGAAAATGTCACCTGGCGTAACTCGGGCATGAAACGGGAATTATTTTTGACAACTTGGTTGTGTGGAAAAAGTTAGGGCGAGGCTTTTGCCCAACATACCATTTAGTACAGTTGGAGTTATTTACGAGTTAACCTTGTATTTACCAACCGGCCAGCAATTGCAGAAACTCTTATTTTCCGCGTATCTACGAACCGTCCACTCGACTACAGCCAAGCTTCTGTTTAACCGTAGCCCGACCGTTTTTACAGAAAATCGTACAATGATCTGTTTGCAAAGTCTCTTCGCGATACTTAACTATAGGCAATATCGAACTGCACGTGTGTTATCATGCGATGTTCAAATAAAATTTTTAAATCGTTACTTGGTAATTATTTTACTTGTACCAATCGATTAATTATCAATAATTCCCATCATACGTGAGATATTTTTCTATACAATATCGTCTAAAATCGTTCAAACAAACTTAATAGAAACGAAGCAACAGTATCGTGAATTCTGCGAAATAGCTTTTAACGCAATGTCAATGTTTTGGAATATTGAAAAATTCAAATCGATAAAAATTTAACTTCAAAGATTTTTGTCGTTCAGTTACCGATAATAGCATTACTTTTTGGAATTATTAACCACCTTTCCGCGTTCATCCAATCTTCCTGTCTGCAGCAGTATGGAAAACATTCGCAAATACACGGAAAACATTCTGAATGCAGGATAAGCTATTGGGTTGGCAACTAAGTGATGGCGGATTTTGTTGTTAGATAGTATTGACAAAATCCGCAATCACTTAGTTTCCAACCCAATATATAGTATGTGTAAAAGTAAAAACTTTTGAAGCTCGTACGTGTCAACTCGTATCGAGTCGTATGAAACGCATTTGATTTATGGTCTTCACAGTTATTCTCAATTCGCGCACCATCGGACTTTTCCATTTGTTCGATCGCCCGATTTTCCGATTGGGAAACGTGAAAGAATTTCTGTCGTCGCGCGTACAACCGTTCAACGCATCCTCACTGTGCACTTCTTTTCCATTTAAGCATTCTAAGACAGACTACTCACAGGCGCTAAAGAGAGAAAGCTTGAACGAGCGATTACTTTCTTCCGTCGATTGTTCTTTTCTTTTAACTCTTTCATTCCCAGTTCCATTTCTCATCTGGTCAGTCTTGCTTCTTCTTACTCGTTCCATCTTGCTTTTTTCCTTTTTCTTCCTACTTTTCATCGTCTGCCTGCAGCTTCTCCCAAATCGTTCTCTTCTTATGAAGCTAATACCTCGACTGTTAAAATCCATTAAGCATATTATATCTTAATACATACATACATACTGCTGACCTACTGACGCACACAACTAAATTCGTTGCGCTACTTATTGTTGGACCGCGGATTTTTACGTCTTCATGCGAGACTTGAAAGTGGAAAATTACACAGTATCTATACAATACGAAAGAATATATAAAATATTCGAAGCGTAGTGTCTTTTATAATATCTTGCTTGATAAAACAAACAGATTTCATTTTTTTAATTACATTTAAATTAAAAATATGCAGTTGAATACTTGAATACAAATCGGCGTACTTATCGAACTCAGTAAGAATGCGTATAAGCGAATTTACACGTGTACGAGTCGAAACTGTATTTTAATTCGATATTAATTCCAATTCTATTCCGAAAATTACAAATTACCACGATATGAAATATATAAAAAGAAAGGGATATGTGTTTAACGAATTAGTATAACTTTCAGGATGCCTTGTAGTTTTCGCAAACTTTGAAAGGATACGAATACATCCTCTCGTTGTAAGGATTGCTATTTTATCGTTAAGTATATGTCATTGCTTACATTAGCAAAGGATTAGTGCAGCAAAGTGCGTTACTATATTGTCATAGTAAGTAAATATTTTTATTAAACAATCTTATTGTTTGTCGACCCTGAAAATGAATTTTTACCGAGATATCTCTAATAAATACGATATTTTGTTGATAATTTTTAATGCATTAGCAAAATCGAGTGATTTTTCGTCTCACGAGTGGATGCAAGTCTAATTAATCCGCCTTATATCCGATTTGTAATCAGCACTGAACAAACATAGATAAACAAACATTTGATCCTATAGCACATCGAAGTACCAACAAACGAAATTATCATAAGAGGTTTATCGATCGGATTTAATTACTCGATTGGCCGAATAGGATGAGCTCCTTACGGTAGCTCGCTGCTGGCTTTACGTTCGTTGTGTTCCACGAAAACCAAGAGAAACTTCGAGCTTTGACGGGGACCTGTTGCAAACTAGAGACGGCTAGTTGGTGAGACGCGTATATATGTTGCACGAATACCATAGCCGACCATGCTGTAACGCTCTACTGATTCTAAAATATTCCAGAACCATGCTGCTCTTATCATGACCTCATCCCGATGTTATGTACCTATACTATTTGAGTTTTCCATTTGAGATTATTAAGGCCATGTTAACCGATTTCTTGTAAAATTAAGAAAATTATTTTTGAAGATTTATTGTATGTCTAATAATTATGTGCATATGTAAGCGTATGACCTCTAACGAAATTACCTAAAATATTTCCGCTATTTCAATGACACCTTGAAAAGTAACTGGAATTTAAGGAAAGTGAGACAAGAAAAGTTAAGGTTTATAATACAGTGCACGGAATAATTAGTTATTCTTTTTTAAGCGTGCGATGTTATACTAATCATATTTTTTATTAAACCATATTGTACCAGAACTTGAATAATAAATTGAATGATGTATAATAACACACTTATTACGAAATTTAGGTTTTGTGTTAAAGCTATTTCGACGATATCTACGTTCGCTAAATATTGGAAAACACTGATCATTAATGGTCTTCGGAAATAACTAAAACGTATATGTAACATCTTTATCGAAAATATCGCAAGAAGTTTTAAATTTGCAGAATATTGCAGAAAAATTGCAGATTAAAAAACCTGCATACAATTGATTATTTGGCAAGAAAAGTTACTCCGAGATATTAAAGTTTTTAATATATCGTATATCGAAAGAAATTAGCTTTAACGATAAGAACTTATGTGATTGAGTCCTTTGTTTAGAAATATCAATTAAGAGCAAAAGTTTTTTTTTCTATTTTGCCTACTTCACGAAATATTCTAAAAAATATATTTCCAATCCATAGGTTCGAGGGCTGTTTTTATCTCTTCAATATGAACGATAGTCGATAAAAAAATACGTGTCAAATATTTTTTCATGAACTACCTTCTATATAAACGTTATCAAAATAGACGTGTATGACTTTGATATTTTCTCTTGTTACAGGAACGATATTTTATTTTAAGATCAATTGTTGATAAATTTTTGTTCGCACAATTTTTGTTTTGTGTAAGCAAACTTTGAATGTAATAACTCTTCCTCGTACACATATGTATAAAATTGCGATTTTTATCCGTATTTTTCGTTATACTTTGTCATTTACACACACGAAATGCGAAAATAGATAATAAATAAACGTATTCAAATTTGCTTATATCGTTCTATTTGCTGTTCAAAGAAACGAAATTTTTAACCAATTTGTTTTTAATTGTTACCACGATACGAATTAAATAGGTTCGTTACTATTGACCTGAATAGCTTCTACAATCACCTTTAAAAAAGTAAGTGACGAATTAACGTGCAGAAAAATGCACAGTTGAGTGTATTATTTCGTTAATTATTCCCTAATCGTAGCCTTGCGTATTTGCATTTCAGTTTGATGCAAATGCTGGATTAGGAGAATTATTTAATTATACTTACTAAATTATACATACGTGTTTGAATTACGAAAAAGTGTTGATAACACAATTAATCCTATGGCTTGCTGTAGAAAATGTCATATTTTTTTCAAAACTGAGTTAAACCCGGTATTGAATTCGTAAACAATTGTATATGGTATATAAAGAACGACAATTTCAAATTCTACATAGAAACAACTGTAATGTCATTTGTATATGTAAATGTCGAAACTTTTTATAAAATAAACTTCCCACGAAAAATATTGAAGTCGATATGAAAAAAAAGAACACAAATGGCACAAGCTTTTACTCTCACGTTTTGTAGTAGAAATGAGATTCGAAACGGCAGAAACTTCTGTGTCAAAAATTATATGACGGTAAATATTTTAACATATCTTTAAACGTTAATATCTCGACCTTGTAAATACTGATATTGATAATTCTTACATAAAATTATAAAAGATTACAAAAAGTTGCCTTGATTTGTAAGCAGTTTACACGTATATCGTATAGTTTATGCTGTATAATTTTGTAATCGTTCTAAACGTTACTTCGTACCAAATGGCAACAGAATTTACGTTATATGTAAATGTAGTAGCTTGTTGCTTCATATAACAAACTAGTACGTCTGCATAGTTGATCCTTCAAATTGCTGTTTAACAGAAATCTCAATTTGGAATACGTTATCTTAACATTGGTTTGGTATCCAAGACCAATCCGTGTTTCGAACTTCTCTGGATCTGGTTACTTCAACCTTGATCTTGCAGTGTTGAAACAAAATCCTCTTTGAAGTCAGCTTGATCCATCAATGTTTGAAGCAATCTGAATATCGAGACTGAGTACTTCACCCTTGTTAACCAAAAGAATTTCCTGATGAAGACCTTGAAGATCCAATTCGTTCCGATAAGCCGAACCATTTCTTCTTATAAAAATCCTCTTCTGTGTAAGGAGAAAATGTAACGTTAGTGGCTCTAATAATACGTAATAGGTGCACAGGAACGCAGAAATAGGGTTAGCTACAACACGGAATTTGTTCCATTTACACGACAAGATTTGACTTTTATTGGATCGTTAATGTTAATTACGTGCTTTCATCATTTTGAAATTTTAGATTTCTGAAGCATTCTCATTCTATTGGAAACGGTAGACAATAAGAAGCTAGTTGAAACCTAATAAGCAAACCGTTCGATTGATCACCAAATTATCTGAAATGTGAAACTCTATAAAATTCGTTCTCATTTTCAAAAATCCTGATCGTGTTAGAAATCTTGCCAACAGCGATAAACGTGGCACAAAGTTCGATAAAAATCAATAACTGTCATTTCGTAAAAGTATTTTGTAGGGAAAAAATCTTGGATATAGATGTTTGAACCAAAGAGTTCCTGTCTAGGTAATTGACAGCATTTACAAACTTTATCAAATATGGAATAGTAGATAATGATTGTCATTTTCTGTATAATTATTTAATTTCTTTTATTAAATTTTTTATAACAGAGAAGAATAGAAAGTATGATAGAGTTTCCTTCGTTATCTTGCTTTTATTCTTTCCTTACATTTTACTTCATCCGAATAAAAGGGTACGAAACGTACAAAAGTACTTAATATTAATGTAACGAAACTATTTATTTTTCTTACAAACTTCGTTTGCTATTTTCATTATTCTGCTGAATAGCAAAAGATTTACCTAAACAATGGGAATGAACGAGATAATAAATTTCTACATAAATTTCATACGACGAAAATATTATATTCTAGCAAGACCAAGATGTAAAGCATATAACAAGATTAATGGACGAAGCGAGCTTACAAATAAGAAATTTCCTCTATTGGAATGGCCAGCTCAGAGTCTTCATCTAAACCTAATCGAAATGTATGGCCTATTGGAAAAGGAAGTACAAGGACACCAGCAGTATGATATAACATTGGACTAGAAATAATCCATAGTCTGATAAGAAAATGTATCAAAGAGACTAAAAGCAGTAGGAGATAAGAAATTATTACAGTGCAAAATATAATAATCCCGTATATCTTTCTATCCATGATACCATAAGTCGTAACAACGTACTAACATATAATAAAGTATATATGATAAATTATCCACTTTACATATAAATAAACTTATAAACATATAGACACATAGACATTTTAATATCAACCTATCGTCGTTATTTAAGTTTCTGCTCATCATCATATGTGGGTTGTGCTGTTGATCTTCGTGGTATATATTATATGGTTGTTGGATTATTTATATGGGTAGACTTATGTCGAAACATTAATCCTTTCCACTTGAAAATCTCTTAGAGTAGATTTTGTTATCCCTCTGTGGATTTCTTTAAGCAACGAGATTTAATGCTTGATCCACGACTTTTTAAATAAAGTGTTATAAGGTCTTCTGGGACGTCCAGGATTCTTGTATACGACTTTTACGAAGCTGCTGGCCAATCGTTATTATTTTTTAACGATAACTATACTGCGCATAGCTTGATTTTCCCTAGAGAGATAGTAATCCGCGTGTAAGCTTGTCGTATCAAAAGGATCTTTCATTTCATTCTTTTATAGAAATTTGAAGAAAGCCATGTAATTTGAGGTTAGAAAACCATATGAAGATAAATAGTTTCGTGTCAATAACGTGTTCTGTTTCTTAGTTATGCTAAATGAAAATGACGCAAGTTATAATTCCACTGAATTTGGAGAATTAAAATATAGATTGATTAAAATTTTGTTTAAAGAATTTATAAATGGAAGCATTTTTTACTGATAATTAATTGCCAGCACCGTTCTCATCAAGTTAAATTCTTTCTCTTGGAACAGGCAGGGACATCTTTATCGCTTGAAATATTCTTGAGGCGCTGCAATAGGGGGAAGAAAGAAAGATGAATGAACGAAGGGAAAGTTTTGAGTCCATCCAGTGGAGTCAACAAAAGCTTCCTAGCTGACCCGTGCTTTAGATACCGAGACAGTCGAGGCTAGATCGCAAGACGTATTTGTATGAACGGAATAGTTAGGTTAGAACTTTCAAGAATTCTGTTTGTACGGATCCCTTTGGTAGCAAGTGTAATAGGGCAAGTTTAATGTTCCAACTAAAATTTTGTATTCCATCATAGACTGCAAGTATGCCGAAGAAGCGATTAATCACCGAGCATCGCACGAGATATATCGTGCTTAACGACTTGTCCTAATAATTTTTATTTATATCAAAGAATTCGTATTTCACATCTAATATTACACAGTCGATTTCACCATTTCGAATGCCTTAATTTCATTAATTCGATATCGTTTGGTCTGGTTCTGCGTTTCAATCCTTTAAAAAAATATTCGCTTGCATTCTCATTGGTATGTTCAACACATTTAAGAACAATATTCTTCGACAAACAAAAAAGAAATATTATACGTTAATTAATGTGTGGAAAAGAATAGAAAAATCTCGTAGAATGCAATAGATGACAATTCATAGATTTGTTTGAATACGAAAATATCTCATAATGTTTGTCAATACACCGAAATAATACAACAAACTTCAAACTACGATAAGTCATAAAGTAGTACTTTTAAGGTATAAGTGTCTTAATAATTTTACCGAAAGTGTGAAAATCTACGTCGCGGTTAATACAATCAAAGTATGGAATTCCACTTTAAAAGACAGGTGCAGCTGCACTCTTTAGATGTACCGAAGCATAAAATTACATAAAATTAAATCCAGGAAAGACTTCATTCTATACCGTTTTATTTTCCGTTATGACAGTTCCTTTTCCATTTTTATTTTGAAGATACAGTTTAACCCAGTTACGTAGGATACCCTGTAACTGTCCTACTTTAGGTTCAACACTTCCTCGCCGATTTACCAGATTCTTAATCTTCCTTTAAACCTCTTTTTAAAAAGTCCAATTAAATCTCCATTCGAAAAATGTGAATACGTGTGCTTGGACAGCTTCATTTAAAGTACAATTCTGTCCATTAATTTTCATCCAATCTAACGAATTTGCATCTAAAAAATCTACAGTGGCTGGCGCAAATATTCCTACATTTGTCGACATCATTTATGAACGTCTGACGTGTGTTATTCGAAGTATTTTGAAATTTCATCAGTACCGTAATGACAGCTAACTATCACGACTATATTAGTAAAATTTTCAACGACGCTGAAAATGTACAAAAGTTATGAAATATTTAGTACATGTGTATATTTTGCAGATATCACAAAAGTATTGAAATAGGCAATCATCCACACTATTAATAAGTCTCAGTATTCAGTGGAATTATCTTTAATACCTTTTATATACTTGAGGTAACTATTGCCACAATATACTACTTTTTTTTACCAAATATAAGAATGCAGCAAATATTTTGCAACTTCTACGTATATTTTCAAATTAGATTGAAATTTTGCCAATATAATCTTTGTATTTGATAATTAAACGATAAAACTCTTTTTATATAACACGCATCAGTAGCTTTGCAAGTCACTGCATATTTGCAGCAAATCTATTAAGAAAAGCAGCCCGATAGAGTAAGATAAATCTCGAAATAAAATTTTCAACATCTTCTTGCACAGATTCAGTAGATTTAACAGATAAATTATTTTCGGAATTTAACCCTAATTCCTTTTTTGTTAAGTAAGTGGTGATTTAAATATTAAAATGACTTAGAAATTTCATTGGGATAATAGATATTGATAGCATTAGAATAACAATGGATAATAATATTATTAGCATTAGATCAGCTAAAATAATCGGCTTAACTGATTAATTTACATTTTATTGGACTTTATATCTCTTAAACCGTTTTCATCAAAGGCACCACATTTCTGTATCTAAACCGCAGTGCAGTGATCTTGCGAACGAACAGTGCTCTTGCGTGTAACATTGCCATTTGATACACCGATGAAACATCTATCAAATTACTTGGGATCGAAAGTGAGTTATTTGAATTAAATCTGCTACGTGCGGAGATCCTCGTGTTTTATACTTGCGCGAAAAATGTCGTTTACATTTACGAATGTACCACGCACAAAGAAGCGCGAGAGAAACACGATAATATTTCTTCTTATGTATTGTAGTTAACCTCTTGTAATGAATCGATCTGTACGTATCACGTGTTTCTCCGAGGTCGATAAATTTTCTATTTACGTAATCATATTAAATAAAGTTAGAACTCCGCTACATGCGAAGAATCACAAGTCCAAACCCACAATAAAACCCATTACTCAGACTGCAATATCTTCACTCACAACTATCGAATACTTAACGAATCTTGGAGCTCGTGGCTTCAGACGCACCGATTTCCTTTTCTTTTGTACTTACAAACCGCTTCGTGTTGAAATGTTTCATCCTCAAGATTGTTATCATCAACGAAGATCTTACGGCACGGCGATTGATTCGTTCTGATGAATATCCATTATTTGTCACGGTTCTTCTTTGGTGCGTTACCCTCAAGGTCGGAGCGATAGTTACCAGCCGTGTCTTACGTAAATGGAAGTTTGACTATACAGAATTTCCTCCGGTTTACATTTGCCAGACACAGTGCCTGATGACCCATTACAATGGTCTTGGTTTCTTGGAAACTTCGAGTTTATGTCAGTTGTTCGGGTCATTGAGAATGGTTGGCGAAGAAGCTAAACTAAACTAAATGACCAGATCCGTCGCCTAGTCGCAAACTCTCTAAAATGCAAATACCTTAGATTTCGCTTTTTTCGAACAAGTTTCGTCGATATTCTCAACCGTGTCAGAGCCATACATGCTAACATCTGAATTGTACAGGGAATTATACAGAGTGAGTCAAGTAAATTGGGTCGAACTACAACTCTGTTCCGATTATAGGTAAAAAGAAATTGTAGAGGAAAATTTTGCATTGCCAATTAAGCTCGATCGTCGTTTTTCAGAAGCGACGCGATTGCAATGTGCAATTACATCGATGTAAGATTTTCCTCTTGGGAATGTACGGTCCCAAATCTCGAAGACTACAACACGATTCGAACGCATAATGTGACCCAATTCGGTTGACAGTTTTATTGTGATCAGGATCACTTTTGGCTTGCGTGTCGTCGAATCGATTTCGTAGCACCACGATTGAACCACATGAATTTTCCCTTCTTCGAGTCGTAAACCTCAAGTTAACCAAACTGGAACGATTCTTTCACGACCGGTTGAACGCCGAATTAATCTGTGGCAATTTGTTCGAATGCGGAGAATGAGGGAGTAGACGTTACGTTAGTTCCAAGCGATGTACTAATTTATATGATTGACTACGGCCAACTGCTGTCCAAGTACGAACTCGAATGAAAGTTTCTGCCAAATCTTTTTTTTGTTTTTTGACCGATTACCGTTAAAGAGATTGATTGGAATTGTTAGGTCTTGCTTGCTTTCTAGGTTCATGACACGGACTCTTAATCATCGCTTTCGAGGAACGTCTTGGATCTATTATTGCCTAGTCTTTTTGCTTACGAAACTGGAGATTGAGAAATTACTTTACAGCCGTGAAACCACACGTCCACGGGTCAGATGAGCAACCAGATCCTCGCCTTTATATGGTCCTCAATGATAGTGATATATCATAAACTCATAGCTCGGTATACTAGCGATCAGTCGGTGTGCGGTTGGTCAAAAGTTAAACGACCTGTACAAGGAGATAAAATAGCCACTGATTCGTCAATTACGTAAACGTCTACGTTTGGTTATTTAGTACAAAGGTAGGAACACGTACGAACGTTTAAATTCTTCGAATAGAAGTTTCATAAGATTTGTTTTAATAACAGTTTGTAAAGGTACCTCACACGAGGTCTTCATAGTTTGCAAGCACGTCCCTACTCTATAGTATAGCTTTAAACGACTTTGTATAGTTTAGCTTGGAGCAAAGTTATTTTCGTATCTCACCACGAGCTTGGTCCTTCGAGAAGGTTTTTTTGTAATCAGCACGCCGTCGTTCAAAACTCTGCAGTGTTTAAAAATTTCTGCGCGATAGTTACGATAGTTACGACTCGATAGTAGGATAGTAAGAATCCAAACGATTCGAAGTGATTTTGGATTTAACAGACCTAAACATTTGTATTTTGGGAATTTTTCGAACGCAGTCCCAAAAAATGTTACTTTTATTGAAGGAAGCGTATTATATTAATTTAATTAGCATACTTGCGGAATATCGCGAACATCCTTCCCCAACGTATCTTAGCTGGGGGCAAAGTGGACGATATAGAGATAAACGTGAGGTTTTGAATGACTTTTAACAAAATTGTGAGATTCCCTTCTATGTGTTGCTCCCAAACACGCGTTTCAAATTGATCTTTCGAAAATACCGACTTTATGATATTTACGATAACTGAGAACGAAAGTTGTAAAAGTTGCGAATATATTGCCGTACACGGCCGCAGACAATGTGATAGTATTCGTGTTCAAAAATAACTTTCTGTCTTTTAGAACATATCGTGAATTTATTAAAGAAAATATGCACATATTTTGTAGATACTACAATATGGAATAGAGCAGATTTATTGCTAATAGTAACAAGAGACGAATAAAAGATGGCGTATACAAGGATAACGTACATGTAAAGAAAAGAGTAGTTAATTTTTTTCCTTTTCTTTTGACCTCTACTAGTGATGAAATGCCTATATTTTACAGTAACAATTTAAATTTCACGTGAATATCCATGGTATGCATTGTTAGTTAAAAAAATAAAAAAGTCTGTTTCCAAACATTCGAGTAATTTTAGAGAAGAGATTTTCATGACCCACATTTTTAGTCTATTTATCACTGAATAATATTTGTTAGATATCGCTCAAATTTCTTCAGAAATGTTTTAATCATTACGAGAAAATATTATGAGTGAGATGCATTTCGCATTTCAATAAATAAATAGACAAATTCTCTACAAGAAATCATTCTAAAAACGAATATGACATAACGCACGTCATTTTTCAATAGCAAATCACAAACGATAAGAACGCACACTATGTACGTGGCACGTCGCTAAACAATTAAGAAGCTTATTTTGGACATGTTAGGCTTTTCTCTGTACTGTACGTAGAAACGAGCTACAAAGAAATAAACGTATAATGTGTACAATGTACATAAAGATTAAACGAGTACCAGATTTAAAAATAACTCGTTTCTTTTGAGAAAATGTAGACTTTGTAGAATACGTGGATTTTACTATCGGTCTTGAATATTCGTATTTTAGAATAATTAGTCTTTCATGAATTTAGATGCATAATAATACGTATTAACGAGCGTTGATAAAATTTAATTAGTACGTTACAATATTTTCTACTTTGAAGTTACGATTCGATGTTATCTTACGAAAGTGTAAAACACTGTAAGATCTTAAATTTAATCGTTCAATCTCAAATGCGTACTTAGCTACACGCCGATATGGTTACGGCTGTATATGGTTTTGATGGCCTTCACGCTGAGAAAAGACAAATTAATGAAACTGTCGAACTTCGATCGGGGACAGATTCCTCCACTGAGACACGAAGAATACGGGACTACACGACCTTTACTCATCTCTAGTTTAAATTTAACGCATACGTTCGACAAATGTCGAGAAAAGAAGATTTTTCTGGAATCGAATATATATTTATACGTTCGAAAATGTAACTCGAGGCCAAGACAATTCTTCTTCGTGAACAGGATGTCTTCAAATTTTTAGTAATATCATTTCTATAAATAGTGGAAGGTTGATATGATAAGCGAGAGACCATTATAGGAATCCTGAAGAAACTATAATTAAATAATTTCGATAGGCCCTGTCAGTTTTAATGAACATCGCTTTTCTTGTACGATATCTATAACGACTTTATGCAATACGCAGTAGAAATAGTTGAATATTCTCAATTTCTCTCGTAATCCATGGTGTTATGGCCCATTACAAGCTCTATTTAGATCAATGCTAACTAAATAGTCCATACAGGATAATCCGTAATTCAACGGAGTTAGGCAGACTCTGTGACTCAAAATAATACTAAAATCAGGACTAAGAAAATTGCGTTGAAGACTTCTCATGTAGAGTAACTTCTCTATTTTGTCTATTTCTGTGTATTCATCGATTAAATTCACCATCTTCAAACTCGATTTTCTCATAAGCAATTTTATTATCCTTGACTCTTGTCCTACTTCGAACCATGGAATTTGCCTGACTCCATTTGTACCATGAATTATCAACCAGCCTGCATTCAATTTCTGAAAAATCCTTTCTACACATATTGGTACTCGATTTAATGGTCTTTCTCCAATCTGTAACATGTATATGGTATATGCGTGTGTCGTTAATTTGATCATATCAGTAATGCATGTACGTATTATTGAGAATTGTGGATCTTAATTGCCGAAATAAAAGTAAAGGAACACTAAGGTTACACTTAGAATTCCTATTAAAATAGTTTTAGATTTACTTAATAAACGATTTCCAGGATCTTTGTCGATATACATTTACACGCGTCTCAGCACTTTCTTTGTCTCACCATCTTTCATACCACACTGCCAACGGTACAGTTACATTCATCTGTTTTTCGAGGCGCCGCGCACACACATACTTTCACACACTCATATTCACATACGCGTGTCACTACTCCGCGGCCAATCTAGTCTAGCACACAAAATTATACATATCTCAATACGTATCAGAATAGTGATTGGTATTGAGGCACAGAAAGTAATAAAATTCCTTGTACGTTGCACTCCAGCGTTAATGATTAGACTGTCAAGGAAAAGTCAGGTTTTCATTCGGTGACAGTTCAGTGGCATCAAGGAAATTAGAGTTTCCCATACTATCTAGTTATATATGCAAAAAGACGAAAACACAGGATCTACATCTCGACCATTTATTCCCTAGCGGAACAGTACGCGCTAGGTCAGAAGAGGCTATTTGCCATGCTTGTTGCTCTTTCTTTCTCGCTTTCTTTCTTCACCCTCTTTCCTTATCTGGACAGAGGAAAAATCAACATCCAACTTGGATCATCCAGCTTGACGACTGCTGAATCTGTATCTTCTTCATTCACTTCACCACACATGAGCTTTTCGTTCACTGGGTTCGCTACTTCTTGACTTTCGAGCTGCGGTATTCTTACGCCTGAAGATTTTTAAGCGAAAGCATTAAATGGAAATCCAAATTATTACTTTAATACTGTTGTCCTTTGTAATTTGAAAAATCGGGTTTGTTCATTAGATTGAAATATCTTACGAATCTATAGTCGGGGGAGTTTGGAGTTCTAGAAAAAATAGGAAAACACCATGTGTTTCGAAAGATTCTTAACCGATTTCTTTGTATTCCGCATAGATTTGTCGTAACTAGATCGTTGTACCTCTCCCACGTAGAACTTTGTGTTCTAAAAAGTATGCTTCGTTGAAAGTATAAAACTGGGCAGCACTGTTATTAACATCCGGATTTACATTATTCGTATATCAAGTTATACTTAGTAATGACAAGTTAGTACTTTGTTATAGAATATTGTGCATATTAAAATCGAAGTAGTGAAAATTATTATATATATACATAGTACTAATATTGTATTGGTATCGTGCATAAAGACGATAAATATTAAATAAACTACGATATGATATAATGTGTTGAAATATTCTCGCATAAGTAATTAACTGAGAAATATTTCTTCGTACTAAACATTTGTAAAAGGTTAAATTTTCGTAATGCTATCATGTTTAATCAAATATTACTGTCTTGCTGTAAAATGTCGTTCCAGTAACGAGTTTGATTGAAAAGTAACAGATGAAAACAATAATTTCAAAAGTGTGAAGAATACAGATTTCTAGAGTTTAATGTTTCCCGTTAAATCTTTATCACGTTATCGCAAACGAATTGCCAAGATTCTTATAAAAAAACGAGTTCAAATTCGACTTCACTCGGTTCAAACGGATTACGCGAAGAATGGATCTGTCGTTACATTCGCGTCCCAGGTGCATTCTTCCTTTCTCTGTCGCCAACTTGCATAGATGCAGCAACAATTTATTGAAATTGAATTCAATGAAAACGCGAGCGTGTTGCTTCCGGGTGGCAACACCTTACGAATATGTGCCATTGCTCGCACGTGTTATCACACAATTAGTCAACAATGCACGCATTCGTAACGCGATGTAAGAGGAGAAAAAGAGAGCAGAAAAAAGAATGAAAAGGAAGGAAGAATATTTGCGAGGCCTGCTGGTGGACACAAGGCTTCCTCAGCAGGGATAATGCAGGTCAGGTCAGCGGATTATTTGTATGAAAGCAAGGATTCCGGAAGCGAGGACTTTCGAGAAATTGTGTTTTGGTATACGTCCCTCTGATGGCGAGTGTGGAGGGCTGCCACAATCTCGATGTTCTTACAGTCTGGCCTAGAAACGCTTCTATTCATGTGCACACATAAAAACTCGTGAATAGCAACTATAGACAACCTTTTGTCTGCTGCATCGGACCCGCGAGATCCCGATAACGATCTTCTCTAATACGGAAAGTTTTCTTGTAATCTCGCGTTCGGACTAACAATTACCGTAAGCAAACTCGGGTATTTCTAAACAAAAGATGCAATACGTGAAATTTGTGATCGTCTCTGCCTGCCTTCGTTCTACGTACAAAACATTCTGTACGTAGATTGTTGTTACGCGATTTTTCATCGTTGCGAATCACAGCACCGATTTCAGGTTATTTGGTAGTCACACCAAGTAATTGAATAAGCAAGAGAGTATTACACTGTCGTCAGGGTATATCTTATGTCTTATAGAAGTAGAGTGTCTCGTATTTCCTCCGCCAAGCGGTAGTAGATATTTCATGAATAAGAATGAAAAACAAATATCATATGACGACATTATCGAGAAGATATAGCAAAAATCATGAAATAACAACGGATTAATTTCTCGTTTGTTAAAAAA
This sequence comes from Bombus pyrosoma, assembly GCF_014825855.1. Lineage (NCBI taxonomy): Eukaryota > Metazoa > Arthropoda > Insecta > Hymenoptera > Apidae > Bombus > Bombus pyrosoma. The sequence continues at coordinate 13,755,680 of NC_057779.1, forward strand.
TGTGAGTCTAGCAAGACAAGTTCTTTGATCCCTAAAACGAAGCTGAGGATTTTAAAGGGAAAATTTTCGAGGGAACAATTAATACGTTCTGAGTATTAACTTACAAAATTTACTTTAACAAAACAAACTTTACAAAACTTAGTAAGTTAGTAGATAAATTTAAAATATCATAAATATTGATTATGAATTTGGAATCATATCTTCGTTCTATGTAATATTCGGGTAATGCATTAAAATTTACAAAATTTATTTTTTACACTTTAACGGATAAAAAACCAATCCGCCATTATTTCACAATTTTGCTATGACTTTAAACAGAAAGTATTTGTATCGTGTTTTTTTATTTTCATTCGTAAAATATGCTCGTACATTTTATAAATTTTATCCCAATTTTTAGCTAATTCTTTTGTCAATTCTTATTTTGTCTATTTTTATTTTAACGATATTAGTAATAATCATTAAAATAAAATAATATATAATAATATATAAAATAAAATAAAATAATCATTAGTAATAATGTAAAGTTAAATTATCCTTCTGTACGTATAATAATTCAGAATAAACTTGCATCATACTATGTTGAAACTTATTTTAGCCGAGAAAATCTTGATACGTTCATAATAAAAATATCTTGTAAAAAGTACAAGATATAAAATTTCTATTAACGCGGTCGCTTTATCAGGCGACTAAAATTACCATTTTGTTAACATAAAGTGATAAGATAGATTTCACAAGATGGAGGAGAGTACAAATTCTATTAGAATAAGTAAAACTTATACAAAAAGTAAAAAATGTTTACATCGTTTAATGAAATATGTAACCATGAAATCACTTTCTTAAATATTGAGTGTTAAAATATTTGAATATCGAATTTTCATCGTTACGCATATTATTACTCGAACATACGAGAACATATTATAATAATGAAAATCAAGTTTTATAATAACTGGAGTACACTAATACTAATAACGATAGTATATAATATAAGCGTTCAAATTTGTATATAAATAATAAATAGAGAAAATAAGGAGAATGATTGTTAAAAGTCAAACTGAGATTTAAATAAATAGCTCGATGAAATATCCAAAAAGATAATACAGAACATTTATAATATAATTTTTAAATACATAATACATAATTTAAATTTTGTACTGATGCGTCTAAGTTAATTGGTAAGTAATAAAGAATTCCATGAATTAATAACAAAAATAATTATGTAATAACAAGAAAAATATAATACACATTAGGTGGCAGAAAAGTGCAAAAAATTCTGTGAATAAATAAAAAAAACAAGCGCACCTCGATTAATAAATATTGGAAAATGTTTGCAAGAGCTATAAAAAAAATATAGCAAAAATGAGTCGACAATCACGGAGATTTAAAACGGATAAACATGCAAAATTTCTCTGTAAGAACTGGCGTGCAAATAATCTCGTGTAGTACTGAGTTTGCATTCGTACGAATGTAACAACGTGTAAAGACACAAAAAACTTGGAAAACGAATAAAGATAAAAGTTCGGGCCAGAGGGGTAACAGAAAATTGTGGAGAACAGTGTAGGAACAATGAAACATTGGCGAAGCACGAAACAACTAAAAGACCGAGAGAGAATTCTATTCGACGTGACGCGAAAGTTAAATTGTTCTTCGATCAACTAGACAAATTTTATTTCAGAGAATAATTCAAACCAATATGTTTGTTTTCGTTACTTCAGCAAAAATTGATATACGTACTTGTGAACCGTATTTTAATTTTGACATTTTCGTTTTAAATTGGACAAACTTCAACTCGACGTTTGGTGAAAAATTTATCATCGCAGAGACAGCTGAAAAGAATAAAAGCGTAGAGTGGAAGTTTTTAGAAACAGCGAACAATGAATAGACAAAAGTAAAATTGTGGAAAGACCAAAAGACGATTCTACACTGTATAATTTAAAAGTTGAAAACAAACAGGTTTGTCGAAGAGTTTGTACACACGGAAAAATCGATGTATACGTCTAAAGAGGAATCTACAGGTGCACAACAAAATCCTTTGTACAACTCTGTTTCCTTCCTGCCGTTGTCGTTTCACCCCGAAGGCTGAACTATACCGTCGCTATTTATCCAGAGACCCGCAATCGCAGAGGGTTCGTCCCTTCGCTGCTTTCCTCTAAAATTGTCAAGATAATCTCGATCCCCGTTGAAATTTTTCCCAACACCCGTTTGTGCTTCCCTATCAGGATATTTATAAATTATGAAAAGGTGCATTTCTCTTTCATGCATACTTGTTTTCGCATTTCCATTTCTCTCATTTCTGTTTCCTCGTTTCGCCTGTATTCTGCCAAATACACGCACGAAACAATACTAATGCAAATAGTAATAATAACAATAATCGTAATAATAACTATAATTTCCAGTTGCGCGAAATTCAAAGTCGACGCTACGTCACTTACATATTATACGTATGCGTGCATACTTAGTTGAGCAAAACTATAGAAGCAATCTAACCGATAAGCAATCTACGTTCTGAATTGCTTCTATGTTACGTTCTATTTTCCAATTTATGCTTCCAAATTCTATTATTTATTTATTAACCGTCGTCCCTTTTACGTAAATTTCTTTCAATTCAGTATTTCCATAAAACATCTTTTGTATGCAATTTTATTTAGCTATGTTCTAGAGTATTTTATTAATTATCTTTTTATATTGTCGCTCTTTCGTTGCATATTGTCAGATGATAAAAAAGAAGTTAACTTATTTATTTATTATTAATATAATTTCCTCGAAAGTGGATGTGAAAGCAATTTTTTAGGAAATTAATTTCTAGATTAAATTTAATTTTGTCACGTTTTCATTATTTTACCGTCATGTATTCATTATGTTTACACAGCGACAAGGACCAAGTTTTGTGCTTACCCTTATTGAGTCGCAAATTTTAATCATCTACAAGGCTAATTGACTTTTCATTAATTTATGTTACAGGTCATCATCTGTTAGTCTTATCGTTAGACTGCTAATATACAATACGCGTAAAGTTCAAAATAATCTGACTTTTTCCTTTATATTTCAATGTGCCTTAGAAATTTTAATAATTTTTCATGCGAAAAGATGTCTCTGTTTCTAAGTCCAATATCGAGTTTTTTATAATTTTTAAACTCCTTCACACATACTTTAAGTAATTCACTGCTCAAATCCGATAGGCACGTTATTTAGGAACGGAATATAGATGTTTGAAAAATGATGTGATTTTTATTAATAATTCTATTTGATTCATTTGCTGTATAAAATGGGTATTAAACGAATGATTACAAATATTCTTATTGTTTGATTTGAAATAACAATATAGGGTAAAAAATAATAGAGAAAGAGAAATTAACTTGTGAAGCGATGACAAAAAAGAAGACAATGAGAAATGAACATTCGGGTCTCTCTCGCCTTAATCAATGCACAACTGATCAACATTCGGAGGTCGTTAATTTTAAAGGGATTTTTATTCGATGAAGTGGCCCTTGGTCTGTGCAAAAGTACAAAAGATTTATGATAAATCATCGCTAACACTGATATTTCCTTTATCTTTTAACTTTGTCATTAATTGTAGATCAATCAACGATGAAAATGCAGAAAAGCAACAACTCGTAAAATATTACCAGCGTAATATCTATTGCCAACGAATAATAATTAATTAGACTCAATCTTAAATCAAATCGTTTAAATCTTATAATAACCAAACATATATTAGGTACAATTGGCCCTTCTATTCTATTAAAATATTACAAAGTTATCGTGGTGTATTAAGGAGAATTAACGATATTCAAATACTGTAATAAAGAACTCCGATTATAATACATATGTATACATATGACATTATTCGAGATAAGTGTGCGTTGAATCTTACGCATTTTAAATTCGTACCTTTATAATTATTTTTCTAAGAGCAAAGGAAAATTACGATGAAGCACCAACGTATATTGATAAAATAAAACGTCGGATGCAATTTATATGAAAGAATAAAAAAAAGGGATAAACTGTTGGCTGTACTAAGCTCGAGGAAAATATCACGTACACAACTGAACAGGCGCTCACTGTTTAAAACCATCCACTTTCGTTTCATTTGTGGAATTATTCCGAAGAACTTGTCTAAACGAACAATACGTTTAGTTTATAAAATATTCAACGCTTATATGTATGCTCACGTATTTTGTAATAAGTACGAAGTATTGTGTAACCAGATTCCACTTTCTTACGGCAGCTTCCTTTCGAATAGCACGACTACAGAATTATACGTTTGCGAGAGAAGAGGAACCAAGAATCCAGTCACGTACCAGTTTCATTTAAGAGAATCTTGTATTTAAAATCGTCACGACTTCCTTTACTCATTTACTCAGGAATTGGCAGAATACACTAGAAACCGTTGGTACGCATACATAATAGGCACGTGACTAATTTTTTTCTCACACCCTCTACGATAGTTTGTCGCCTTTCCTATTTCCCTCTTGACTGTCTCTGGGGATTGAAACTACAGCAACAGGTAGAAAGAATGACGCACTTAATGTTGTACGTGTAACCATATAATTAAGAATGTTTACAAGCGAAGAAGGTGCCTTAAATTAAGCGCTATAAATTAATTATTTAATTGGAATAGCAGAGAGTAAATTAAAAATCGCTATACGTTCTTATGCGAAAAGAATTATAAATATAGCGCGAAGTTAATTCCGTATTTCAAATTATTATCTCGTTACATGTATACATCTCACGGATTTCGATTTCGTCCAATTTGTTGAAATCAATAATCGCGAAATATAATACGATACGTAATATATCGATCATTAATATATCAGTTTAAAAAGCTTTAAGCGGCTGAAGTGGAATTATTTTTGCCGACATTCGAGGAACAATTGCGCGATTATAATCTTGTCATTCAGATATTGTTGGCATCATTGCCGAAATCGAGTCACAATTCCAACGGCAGCTTGGAACGTGTTATTTTTATCGGGCTGGGCACACATTGTCTTTCCCCCGCATAGGTTTATGTACCGCTTGAAGATTCGATTTCATTTCTAGCAGGAGACGTGTTCCGACAAGTTGTAGCTCGCGAGGGAAAAAATCGATCGAGGTCGGGAACAAGGAATTCCCGAAAGGGGATTTTCTTCTGCCCCACCGAGCTGATCCTTTCTCTCCCCTTCTCGCTGCCAGCCTGTCCCCGTCTGTTGCTTTCCCGCTTCTTTTTCTTAGTAACCAACTATCGTATTCATGTCCCCTTCTTGTTCCACGCCCGCATTTCAGAGAATAAAAAAAAAAAAAGGGAAAAGAAACGCATGGTAGAGAAGGTGCGTCGATGTGTACCAGGGGATCGTTTCAATGATTAAGAGCAACGTAGCTGCTTTTTTTCCACCCCTCGTGAAAAAAAATGAGTCCCTTAAAGCATGGATATTCCTTCCCCCCTAGTCGTAATGACAGTGATCTTGGATCGGCCATTTTCAGAACTAGACAATGCTATACCGCTCGTGTGTTCCAATTTTGACGACGTTTCTCTTTCCGCGGATTAACACGTGTACCTTGTGTACCTCTTTTCAGAAATATATTAAGTTACAAATATATCTGGTATAATATTTCCTTTTGTCATGAAACTTCGGAAACTTCGTTGTACATTACATTCGTTACACGTATATCTGTGATTTGCACACGTAACAACGTATAAAATATATATCCGTAAACTGGAATTAAGGAATTATTTACATGGTTGCGTCGGATCGTTTCCTATAACCATTAACCGAAAGTAGAACGTATACTAGTCGTTTCGACGTCACGTAATTTGCGACCATCATTATATACGACATTTGTAATTCAATTTATTTATTTCAGACAATTAATGTGATTTATCGCATTGCGACACGTTATGGTATTAACATATTAAATGAAATGTATTACACGTAAATATATGTACGTGTAATATTTGGGCGGAAAAAGGCCGATTAAAATTGTTGTCATTGTTTCATTCCCAGAGGTTACACCTACGTACGAATACACAGACACACACACATATAGACGAAAGTTTACGATTCGGATAAAGGACCTGATTACTTTAATGGTAACATCAATCTCAAAGAAAAATTCTTCATAAAGATATACATTTATCTTCCTTATATTAACTCGGTCAAACGTAGTGTAGATATTGTACGAGGTCTTCGTGTCGAACGTAACTAGGACAAACGTTACACGTCGCCGATTTTCATAATGATATTGCAATTAACTTCAGTCTCTCGACAACAGACATTACAAGTCGTTCACGCTGCCATTCTGTAGGGAGACGTTGTCGTTATTATTTTAGATGTATATTTATCTATGAGACATTTTCTTTGACACACTCTATCAGCTCAAATAATAATATACCTTGCCACTTTAGCTCCCTCCCTCCCTTTCTTTTTCTTGTCCCAACCGCTGGCGGATAAGCGAAGGAAAACAATCGATCATCCTCGACATTTCGCAATTTTCTCCTTTCGATCATTCTCACCCACTTCGTTGTTCTTTGTGTTGCTTGTAGCAGAAAATACTGTGAAACAAACTCGGTGGAAGGAATTAATGCTCTTCCCGAACGTTACGCGGAACATAACTTACAGTCAGTAAGATTTCCTCGTGTTCGGCTAGTTGGGACATCGTAATTTTGGATTTTCTCGTCGCACGTGTGCAGTTTACTGTCCGGACATTCACGCGGAGTCCTAACTGCGCTAACTATCGTAACTTATGATCGTTTACTAAGGAAAACACGGCAACGTTTCTCTACATCTATCGTGCCACAAAGAAGACATTTAAGATAACCTTACGAAACCTCAATTCTTATTGTTTCCAAGTTAATTTCTTGCTCATAGAAAGAGAGACTGTAAACTGTATTTTCGTACAAATTTCTATTTGTAAGAATACTTTAAACCGCTCGTGTACGAAACATACTGAACCTATCGATAATCTTAGAATATTGCATTATAGAGTGGAACAGTATTGAAAGCGAATGAATTAACAAGTAAATAGACAGGCGTGATTCAAAATTGAATCATTCTGTGGATCTTTTATGGAAGTGATCAGATATAAGATGGTAAAACACGTAATTCGCTGTTTTTCGTAAACAGAATCGCATAAAAGATAATTTATATAAACTTTTCTCATTAGCTTCAAGCGCCGAGGAGAAAAGATATTGTACGCAAAAACTTGTAGCGGTAACAGTTTCAGAATGAAAATTTACCAATATATCTTTGCAGATATTCTTACTGTATCGAATTACCTTTCCTAGCGAAGTTTAACACTTTGATTGCCGCGTTGGTCCGGCCACGGTTTCTCCCGTGACGCCACAGTTGTCATTGTTGACCGGAGCGCTTGAACTTCTTATAATTGTAAAAATTGTATAAAAATTGACAGTTGAAAATTGACAGGGCATTTTGAATATAACCGATAAATAGAAGATACTTTGAAATAAAAAGTTCCCCATTCAACAATTAAACATTTTTGTTAGAACATCAATAAAAAAGAAAATGAGAACAAATCTTGCATCTAACAGTGTACTGTATTTGTATTCATATCTTTCAGGGGTAATCTACGAATATTATTATAAACACAGTTTAGAAAATAATCGTAAATGCCGCTTTATAATCATATAATCGAAGTTAGAAGTGTGCACATACCTTACTATTATATATAGAACGAGCAAATACCGTTTACTAATACCTTCTACACGTTTCAACAATATATTCTGGACGTTTTGCTTACGACGAAATAACGAATGCGAATGGTTTGTTGAAATAAACGAAGCCTTGTTATAATATGTCGCTATCAACTGTTACCAAGGCGCCACGGTGGTCACCAATAGGATAAACGGTCCATTTGAGAAGAATGTTGTCTTACATCATCAATTTATTATTATTTTGCCATTATATGCTTTGAATAATAAAAATACTCCCGTGACGTCTTGAGCGAAACATGTGATTTTGGCGTGGCAGTCAGTGTTAAGCTCGTGTGGACTGGCAAACGTTGATCGTAACGTATGTCAGGATTTTTTAAAATGAGAATTATAAGCTGATAAAAGAGCGTTGTGAACAAAAGTTACTTAATACTCTATCGATAAGAAAGTAGAATAGTGAACAGTGTCAAAATACTTTTTCTCGATAGAAGATTTAAGATTACCTTTATCCTTCTATATGGCTATATAATTTCTTTCATCGGGTATGATAAATATTGAGGAAAAATTATCATCAATATCAGATTAAGTCGTTTTTCTTCAGTAAGTTGATTGGAAAATCATTTTAAAATTATTTACCCGAGAAACACTAATGTAACTCAAAGATACCTTTTAGTTGCTAAAAATAATAAATAAACTCGTCGTAATTCGACTTTTCGCTTGTTAATAGCTTCATCCGATGTTGTTGAATTCGTTTCCATGCCTCATAAATTATGACAATGTCATAAGAGAGTAAACGTGATTTTGATTTTTTGTCGAAGAAAAAATATTTTGGCGAATTTTTAATAGCGCACTTTGTTATTGATTACATGTTCACAAATTTTTATCCGTAACATTTTTTCTCAAGTTACCGGAAAGCACTAAAAAATGTTTCATCATTTTGGTTACGATAACCATCTCGTGTAAATGATAATCCTATAAAAATGCTAAGAACATACAGAATAATACGATATGACTTATGCAAACGAATAACACATACCAGTGAATCAAAGTAAAGTACGGGGAAAGGAAGGATAGGAAATGAAGAAGCTTTGCAGTATTGCCGTTCTTTCTCAGCGATCCCATGGTTTCGCAACAATTTTATCCCAATTTAGCCGAATAAGCCTGAAATCGAAGAAAAAATTGAAACCGCGGAAGCAATTTAGATATTACTTACGTCGAGAGTGGTTCTCTGTGCTATCTGAAGAGAACTGACGAACAAGCTCGAGAAGAGGGTAAGAGTGAAAAAAATAAGACGTGAAAGGTGGTGCTCGTCTGCGAAAAAGAAGAGGGCGGACGGAAGGGAGCGGAAAGCAAAAAAAGAAAAGAGAAGAAAAAGAAAAGAGTAACACGGGGCGAGGTAGAAAGCCGCATAAATGAGAACGCCAGTGAAAACAGAAGGTATTCCAAGCAAGAAGAAATGGCACCGGAAGGAAAAACGAATACATCGTAACGTCGCAATGTTTGAATGTTCCGCCACCGCTAAATGCCCGTCATTTCAATGTCAACGTTCGCGGCAAATCGTTTCAAATTTTGCGAGTCTTTCGCGAAACGTGTCAATATATCGATGGCGCGTCACACTGAAGCGGATATCGCGATAGATTTCAATTCACCAATTCCGTTTCAATCTTCCTTTCTCTATCGTTTCTATCGTTTATCGCTTTCCGTTTATCGTTTGTCGTTTCCTATGCCCTGCTTCCATTTCACAATCTATTGGAAAATATTAAAAGTCGCGCGAGCGATTTGAATATTTTCAGTGTTTCCGGCAAACACGTTTCTCGATGCTTGATTGCTAGGAAGGTGAGGCTGTCTGCCTTCCAAGGAGAAGATTGAAAGATAACACGGCTCGAGAGAAGAAATGGAAGGAACGTGAAAACGCAAGAGGATAAAGACACATAGAGATGAAGATACGAACGGAGAACGGAGAAATCTCGGAGCGAAACGTGCGAGACAAGAGTAATGTCGTACTGTCCCGTTAACGCCCGTGAAATATTTTCTACCGTTGAGAAAACACAGGAATGCGCCGATGCGCGACGATTTAACAACCTTTAATAAACCAACTTTTCGTTTTCATTTTCTATTTCGTACGCATTCACGACTGACCTTACGTTATTTTCAATATTAATGACGTCACTCTTAATTATTCTCTCCTAAACCTGTCTATCACGTTGTTTTATCCTTTCCACCAAAGTTACAGATATTTTTGAACGTAGGTAAATTTTCTATAACAGTGATAATAACGATATAACGACGACATAATTGAAATTTCAAGAACAGCTGTTCTTTTCACTCATTACGTATAAGTACGTTCATACGTGGAAGTACTGCAATGCTTACGTTTGTAAATTCTAATGGAAGAGATACGAATATCCAATTGAGACGTTTAAAACAATACAGCGTATAAGAAATGAAGAATTTGCTAAGAAATTAGTACTATTCGTAGATTATTGTTGCAATTAATATGCGCATGTGTTTATATCATTCTTAATCCCTTTCACAATCAATTACACATACGTTAAGTATGAAAGCAATTTCGTTGTTGATATTTTGCAATGACAAATGATACCACTCGTCACAAAAATTGCGTTCAATATTACATATTTAACGCGATTCTTCTCTGGCAAATTTTAATTATAGCTTCTCCTGTGAAACACACAAAACTAGTTTGTCGATTCCTGTCTCTCGAAAACTGTCTGCCATTGTGTTAGGAATAAATGTGATAGGTATATATAGACAATAAATAAAATTGAATGGAAAATTTAATTAAAAATATGAAGATGCAATATCCTGTTTCCAGACTGCTGAAAACAAAGAATCGAAAATGTATTATCATTAAAAAAAGACTCGTATTATAATTGATTGCATCGTGATAATCAGTTTTTGTATTTATTTTGAGTTTTCTGAAACGGTAGAATAAGAAACGCAGACTCAAACATATAAAAAGATAAACACATTATTATATTTTATAAAAGTAGCACTGATACTGTTTAATTAAAACCCCACTAAAGTGTTATTTCATCATTTTTTGCCTTTTTCACCTATCTGTATATTTTCTGTTCCATTTATCTTTTAAAGCACGATGTAGAAACAAGAAGTCGTCCACAATTAGCGGAGAAAATTATTATCCTGAAACAACTACTCCGTTAAAATACCTTTAACCGACTAATTTGTTTAGCGCAGCTTAATTTGAAATTCATCGCTGTATTAGTTTCGTTTTTATGAAATTTTCGTGTTTGACTACCAAATTTAGAGTACCACCGAGAGAGTCAAGATGATTTTCTTGCCACTTTATTGTAATTTTTATACCTTCCTTTATACTTCTCTGACATTTTTTAGCTTTTTCAATTCTCTAACAATTTACATCGTTGCGTGCACTTTGTACTAGTTTTTCTTTCAGAATTCCAATTTTTCTGGTAATTTCATATTACTTAGAAGGACGTTTCGCTGAAATCTTATCAAGTGGATTATACAAAGTTCCATTAACAGTGTAATGAGATACACGATTACATTAGTAGAGTTTAAAAGAAAGCTGAAAATGTATATAGAAGTTACAGGGTATATTTAGCATTAGTGTATATCATAGAATGTAATCCTTTCACATAAATTATCAATAAATGTGATAAAAATTTCATGAACGATAGCCAGTATGGTATCACATGAATAGTAAAATAGAAAATATTTATAGTGCAATAAACGTGTTTGTGTAGAATATAAAGTTGGAAAGATCAAATTCTCAAGAAATATGCCCGATAACATAGATATGGAACTACTGAAGGCTATAAAAATGAAATATTGTTTTATTCTCTTTTTATTTTCTCTGTAAAAAAGAGGAGTATGTATGATTTGTTTAGAAAAGTTTAATTTTACCCTTTTTCCAAAAGCATGTGCATACGTATACGTCCTTGTCTTCGAATGATTTGTTTTCTCCAAAAATAAATTAACTAGAAAGAGAAGATAAATACATATTATGGGAACGTGACATTTACTCTAGCTTTTGATAACAAAAATCTCACTCGGGAAATTACAAAACAAATATAAATTTTTCATTTGAAAGAAAAGTACCTTTTCGTGGTAATAAAAATATTATTAGGAAGATTTATGTTGTCTAGTCTACACTGAATGATATATTTCGCGTATGAATAATATTGCTTAAAAATAACAAAGCGAAGAATTCGTTTATGTAGTTAACGATAAGATACACAGATATCGATAAAAATTTGCAACTGTCGCAAAAATATTTTCTTCGTTATTCAGAACTGTCCAAAATCGTTCGCAGCGATAAATTTTTATTCGTTATTTTAACGTAACGTAATCGTTCATAATAATCGATACTAGCGATTAAATGTTGTGACAACGCCAAATTCTTGCGAGACAATCTTTCTAAATGTCCAATACAAAATACCGTAAGTACGATGTGTAATGCGACCTTTTCTAAAAAAATTCTTGATATACCAGCTTGTAATAGAAAAATGTTCAATAGAATATTGGATGTTTCAGCAATTAATAATTCAAGAGCTTCATCGTGTTTACAAACGCAAATAAATTCATTCGTACAGTACATGTTGAAAAGTGTAACCGGTAGTGAGAAACGGTTCGCAAAGCTCACCTAATCATAGGACTTAGAGCTATGAGACTATAGTCTCATCACGTTACTCCTTACTTCACCTTGGTGAAGCCAAAACGTCACCGCCGGCTTTCACTGCGCCTCTGTCCGCGGGCTACGCCAGACGTCTTTTCTCACAATCGTGTCGAACAGCTTTAAACATTCTATCAGACTGTCAATCTATCACGCCTACAATAGTATTTCGTTATTTAGTCGACCAAGTTTGACACGCTGTCCCAAGTCGCCGTACAGTCTACCTTATCGTCTACCTTTGAAACATCGATCATTTACAGTGGCTCACAGAAGTATTTCTTCACTTGTCGACATCTTTTCTATTATACGAAACGTTTTGAAATTTCACGTAGAGACACTGGATTGCCATATTTATATAAATAATGGACTCTGAAAATGTACAGAAATTATTACTTAATTATTATATTATTACTTAAACAAGCAATCATCCACAATATTAATAAGTCTTGGTATTCAGTGGGATCATCTTTCATACTTTTTGTATACTAGAGGTGACTATTCACATAGTATACTAATATTTCTTAGTAGATATAAGTAAATGTCTTGCTACTTTTGTGTACAATTTTCAGATTGCATTCAAATCTTGCCAATAGAATCGTAGCAGTTAAGTCTCATTATAGTGCTGATGAAATGTCAAAATTTAAAAACTTTACAAGGCTGTAATATATAATAAAATTATGAAATTGTATACAACACGCACAATATACGTATAAAAATGTTCTATGGTAAGTGTAAGAATACCTTTGCGAGTCACTGTAGGTATAAATACTTTTAATACAATTCATCGATGCCACTACCAAGAATTGGATATTATAGAAATAAACTTTTATCTCAGTAGTTATTTTGCTTCTTTGCTCTATGTACTGTAAATAAATATATAAGATTGGTTGTTTTATAGATCAAATGTATTATTTTATTTATATATTATAATAATGATGTATAACTTACTACGTTTTGTCAGTAACCTCGATACTAAGATACTTGCGTGCAAGATATTTTACAGCATCTATTTACTAACTTGTCAACATACGTACATTAGGTCACGTTTCCACTGAACGTGACTCAAGCTTGAACCTTTATTAGCAGATTCGCGCATCGGAAGAACATATCCTTATGCTAATGTGTAATAGAGATAGAATATTACAATTCGTCATACTATATACCGTAAACGTCGAACGAATTTACAATTCATCGTCAGCTATATCAACGTATTGCATATATAAATCGAAGTTCTGAGACTGTTACGATTCTAACTATTAGAATCACTCGATGGAATTGTTTGAGTCTTGTAAACGTAGCGCGATCCTCTTATGTATACTGAATATGTATATAGGTGACTGCTTAATATTTCCCAATTCAAGAATTAATTCAACGATGAACATACGTATGTTTTATTTGATTTGTAAATATCCCGCAGACTTTTTGTCATTAACTTGATTTCTGTACTAATCGTAAGTACTTTCGGTACTTCCTGGTACTGTTTGAAATTGTTGAAAATCTTGTTCGTACATGTGAACAGATGGTTTATTGCAATTATTTAAACACGTGGATTGGACTGGATGTGGATTAGAATTTATTATTATTTAGAATCGTCTAGAATTTGTATCGAATTTTTACTTGTAACGCACGCTTGAAATTCGATAAATACGCAACAGCTGTTAAAAACGTTGTGATACTACATTACAGTATTGAACAGGCTTTCCAACAACTTCCAACGTATTGGGAATCAATCAAGGAAGTATGGACAAATTAATGATTAATAGCCTGTAGGCATGGCTTAAAATCCAAAGTATTTATTTTCAGCATCTCCTGTAAATATAATTAAACTGATAGAACAGTAAATTATATTTCGCAAACGACATCTGACACTAATATATTGCAACGATCGCACGATGTAACAATGGCCTCGGTACGCTGCACGTCAAATCAATGAAGAGCAGTTGATTATTCAAGTGGCGTACCGTCATTAAAATGCAAAGATAATCGTGCGACTAGATTTAAAAATAATCGTCAGTTGAGTAAATGTTTTTTGATAGATTTGAAAGAATTCGCGTTTAAGAGAAACTACATGAAAATAATAATTTTGTCGTATCGACGATACTAAAGTCATAATAGCAGTTTGTAATAATAATCGGTTGTCGCTAATGGATAGGAATAACGAAACAATAAATTTTTAATCGCCATTTCCAATTTATATTCTTTGGATAACTACAGCAGGGGCCGGATTGGTTGCAATGAATTTTAAGCGTGAGAGATAAAGAGTTATGGTTACTTTAATTTTAAATCAAACCTCTAGAAATATGGCAGAGAGAAAAAGCAAGTAACGTTCTAGCTAACGTTAAAAAAACAGACAAGTCCTGAATTTTATGAGAAAATTAAGACGAGAACTTTATACACCCGTGTTTCGATGACCTTTTCAGTTTAAGTACTTACTGTTTGCGTCGTCAATAGTTTAGTTCATCGTTCGTTCAACGATTATCGAGTGTTATTCTACGGTTCTAAAGATATTCAAAAGTGCCAATTGAATAGAAGTATAAAAGAAGAGTCTAAGTAGTATAGCTAAAAAAATTGGAGAAACGTATCTCAGATGATGGTGAGCTGACAATGATCAATATGTCTATTGATGTTAGACTGTAGTTTTAGTCTTACATTCTCCACTTCATTCTTTTCGTACTCTGTTACGGTCGATTGTACGTAATCCAATCTGGTGTATATTTCATGCTCTTTGAGTCTTATGCTCAAGCTCTTTGCAGTTTCATTATTGTATGTCTTGCTGCAAAGGCAGAATATTTTACAAGTTTGTGACGTAGATATGCGTAGTTTTACATCCTACAAAGAAAGTTACGAATAAATAAACGAGGAATAATATCGCAATGATGATTTTTGCATTATATACGTATATTTGTATATTATATATTTTTATATACTTTATTGCATATTTAAAAAATTGTCTAATTCAGCGAAACTCCGTTTATAAAAAAAGACGAACAATTTATTTCATGCAATGTTAAAATAAATAGTAACTTTGTTAGGTTTAATTGATAAAGAAGTTTTTCCTGTCATTTTGCAATTTTATTATAGCGCTGATTTAATACGAATTAAGAAGATAATACAGGTAGGTTTCAGTAAGACGATATCAACGTCCTCTATTCTATCAGGAATTATAAAATGAACCAAAAGAATATAATACAAAGGCACATAATGACATATATATTCAAATATATCGATCGAATTACGAACACGTTATCTGTAATTAACTGTACGATGTTTGACGACAAAATGGAGGTGATCTACTTTCTGCAGCAATTAGTTGAATCTTAGGAAAGAAAAAAACATGTCATATCTAAGAGAAACGAAGAACTACTTCTATTCACATTTGAAAGATGCGAAGAATTAAAAGATTTTTAATATGTAATTTGGATAGAAAAAATTTTTGCTTTTAAGAAGTTTCACATTGCTTTTGTCCCAGACCAATAACTGAATTAAAAAGATCAACAACCGAAGATATCATAAATTATTGGAATCGTGTTTGCTTTTTACTAATATAACAATTTAAGTTAAATTTCAATGATTGAATGTCAATGAACGCTTTGTGAAATATAACCAGGGAAAGAATGCATCGCGACCTAAAGATACTCATAATAAAAGGAGAAATATTAAAGTACAGCAATAGATATAATACATGTGTAAGCAATCACCCGAACCCACCGGTGACCCAACTGTTGGACAGTACAGAACACATCCGCAGACTAAAAAGACACTAGCCTCTAGAACTACACAATAGATTCAGCTGAAGTAGAACATTCACTCGCATAAAAGCCAACTGTGAGTAATTTCAAATTACTCCGCATGCCACTGTATCATGCCAGCCTAACTTGCCTATAATTCTCAACGAAAATTGATTACAATATACTTGATAACTAGAAAAAAGAAAAAAGAAATTCACTCAGATCAGATTATGATATTATGACTATGATATTTGAGATAATATTACGATTCAAACTTAAAAATCTTTCAATAATTTCAACGAATATACGGTATATAAGCATAAATGTTTAATGCCGAAGTTGAAAATGATAACAAACGACATAGATCAATCCAATAAAAATTAAAAACAGCGATTTCAATCGCGAAAAATCGTCAAACAAACAATGAATCAATTGATTAAACATAAAAAGTTTATGGTTGTATCGCTGTTGAAGTGTAAAACAGTTATGGTAATTTGTCATTCTACAATTTAAAAATACGTACCTACACAATGCAACGATTGATCGTATTACATTTTTCATGCATTTATGTACAGACGTTTCGTTTAGAACAGGCTATCTAAATATCTCTTTCAATTCTGATGTAACAAAGAATATTTTACATACAATTCGAACAATGTGAAAGGCACAATATGTCGCAAAAAGTAAATTATCGCGCCAATGTCCATATTATCTTTCATAGGTTATCGATGTGCTTTTATACTTAAGTGCGTATCAGTTTCCTTCTACATATTGTACCTGACATTAGAATGCGTTCAAAGCGTACGTGTAACGATATGACCTTGGAATACCAGCGACTCGCAAAATTAGAGTTTAGCATGAACTTTATTTTTATCGAGATTGTACACGTCGCCGACGATCAAAGATAATTTTGTGACTGTACATTACCGTATTTACTATCGCACCACGTTTTCTCGCCAGATTTCTTTTAGAAACATTTATTGGAATATTAATTTTGCCGGCTTTAACTACAATGCCACAGCACCGAGAACATCGCCTTCTAGCAGAACGCAGATTGTCACGGTGATTTTCAGCAGCGGCCTTTTCGATAATATCTCAGTATTCTTCAGCCAATGCGTTTTAATCACGCTTAACGCCAAGACTAATGTATCTTTTATAAACGTACTGTATCTGTCATACTTGTCGTTGAACTTCAATTAAAATCGTGTCGTAGTATAGCGTCGAGTTTATTCGAAGCGCCGCTCATTTTCCTTGACGAAATTAAAGCAAGGCGTTTACAATGAACAACTTACAACATGACAGACAATATGACAGAATAATTAGAACTTGTGATCTTAACCCCATTATTGTTTACTTCCATTTCTGGCATTGTAGTAAAGGAACATCATTTCAAATACTTATCTGTATAACATTTAGGAAAGCGAGTGGCGGAGATACCTTAGGAAGCTCATAGCGATCAGGTCCTCTAGATACATATTTGTAGTGTTACATGTTAAGTAAACATGTTTACTTACATCGAGTTCTCTCGCGTTTTATGCTGAGTCCGCCAGTGTCGATGTAAATAAATTCATATTCTAATGCTAGCTATAACACGCAATAGAAAAGAAAAAGATTGATCTATATGCAAACTAATACCAGCTTCGAACAAATGACCTTCGGGCAAAATATTCTTTGAGCATATTCATCATCGTATCATTACGCATTATCGCCAATACGCATATTCATTATTTAATATCATATAAACTACATATGAAATATTTTTGTATGTCGTTGCGAGTGGAGCAAATATACGTTTAAGTGGCTTTTGTTTTTAAACATTTCCCCCCCCCCCCCAAAAAAAACGGTCGGATTGCAATCCAGGGTTCCGTTGAGATCTTCTATCCTCACGATGAGTAGGATACGAGGCAATACAGAAATTTGGCCCTGAATTCCTGGGTTAATGTCAATTTTGCAGCTACATTTTTGTACATATCTTCACTCATCTAGAGGTGTATAATGGTCGTGACAAATAATTTTCGAACACCACGTACATAAATTTTCCACATTTTCTATCATAATTTTTATTTGCCGTACTTTGTTTTATAAATAGAATATATAAATTCATAAAAAAATATCTCCTCCTATTTCAGATTCAAACACTGCTACGGGACCTGTATTTATCGCTCCAGTTGGAAATCAAACAGCTGCAATCGGCCGTGAAGTCGTTTTTTCTTGCTGTGTTCGCAATATTGGAAAATATAAGGTAATTGAATATAAATAAACTCTCACTACTTTACGGTAATGATTCATGGAAGCGAAACAAAAATATTTCGCAGATATCTACGATTATAAAATTACGAAAGTTAACTTAATATTTTTAGTTTTATTCATATTCAAAATGTTGCGAAATACAGCATTCATTGTATAAAAAGTGTATATATATATACACATATTTCTAATTCAATATACACATAAAATCAAATCAAAACTGGGAGTTATATGATAATTTTTGTATTTATTTCGTAAAGTATAAAAATAATGGAAGCCTCTTTGGTATCGCTAGATTCAATTAATCTCTATCACCTAGTCTAACAGGTTTAATATTGTTTAATAGAATTTTTTAATCGCTAGTTTTACTCTTAAGATCTTACGCACAGTTTAAGAATTCTCCAAACAAGAATGAAGTAAGCTAAACTAAAATGCATCTTACCATTTTTGTTTTATTGTTAATATATTCAATTATTTACAAAGTAATGTTATTCACAATACAGTTTTATGAATAATACGTAAAAAGTAACATGAAAGTGACGATATTACACGTATAGCAAGCGTTACAATCACCGACGTGCACATGTTTTCTTTTTGTATCAAAGAAGATCAAGGAATAATGTGCATTGAAAGGTACAACGAATTTTAATAACGTCCGGTGATGAGTAATCTTGTACGAAACTTCGTTCAAAACGGGCAAAGTGTCAAATTAAAAAATGTCAGTCAGAATTTAAAAACGACAAGTATGCGACAAAATTAAATCACCGAAGCTGACAGATTCTCTCTCTCTCTCTCTCTCCCTCTCTTCCTTTTCTCTCATTACCCACTCTCTCTTCCAATGTCTCGTATTTAAAAACGTGTAACAACGTGTTAAATAATGTAATGTGTCGTTAAAAATCGCGTAACCACATAACAGAGAAACAGATTTGTGCTTAGATTCGCACAAATCGTTTAATTAAAGAGGAAAGAAAAACGATTAATTTCATCTAGCGATAGGTACTGCAGTTCAACGTTTGTGTACGCTTCTGCGAAAAATTTTCCCTCGAGTACCTCTCGTTCCTAATCCAACCGAGAGTTATCCTCCTTCCAGGGTTAGCTATATTTAGTAATAAGTTTTTCGATCGAAATCTATATATTCGAAGAGGAAGAGGGAAAGATCGTGGGAAATGGAAGCACAGAAAGCGTGAAGAAGAAGATAGTAGAGAAAGGGGCGGTAATATGTGTGTATGTGTTGGGAAGAAGAGAGAAAGAGAGAATCGGAACTGGATGGTGGATTGAGGAGTAAGTAGAGACGGAGAAGACACATTTTCCCTGGCGACAGATTCCACCCGTAAAGTATCCACCTAGATGAAATATTCGGTCTATAGAAAGCCACTCAAGGCAGCTTGGCAGGCAGGGATGGATTAAGATAAGCTCGGCCCCCAGTCAGATCCAAATAGTTCCCGGAGATCTTTTATGAGAGAAAATGCCAGCCAAACTTATAAACGTTGTTTTACTTTCATATTATTTTCAAATTGAATGCTCGAAGGATGACTGGATTATGGTATAACGAAAATCGACAGAAATTAATGCGATTTCTGTGTGTGGAATATTTTCTCCCGTCGATCAATATGTCGTATTTGCCGAAACGAAGGGAAACTAACGAAAAAGGAATAAACGATCAATTTTCACTTTAAAATTAATTACACGTAACACTTTCATATTTCTATATCACATTCGTTGTGGTCCCATTTTTCTAAAAAAAAAGCCTAATTTACGTGCGCGAAGATGTTACATTTCGTTACTTTATCGATCGTCCTCGTTGAATTTCGTTTTTTGCTCGTTTCTCTCACCATTCTCCCCAGTATATTCCTCTGCTTTCGATTAATTTTCGTGTCCATTAATTCTTACGAAATACAAGGTGGCGAACAACAATCTACGATGATAAATTAAGTCGATAATTGAATCAATGATTGGTTAATTTAAAAATGATAAATGTGATCGATTCTATATCGTTCTCATGCTTATCGTAAACGGTATATAAAGACAAAATGAAATGAAAAGCGTGACGAAGCATACGATTATGAAATCCATGTACGAAAGAAAGTATTAGCAAAGGAAATATTAGGTTGTCCGAAAGGTTTCTTTCATTTTATGAAGAAATAATAAACGCACCACGTTTTTTGGTTTATATTATTTTGTCGAGTTACGTACGATCCATTTTGTTCTGTTGAGATAAACACTGCGACATTCCACAAATTTGGTTTCACGTTTTCACGAAGGTGAGTTGTTGTAAAAAACATGTTTGCGAAAGAAAGACACTTTTCGGACAACCTAATACGTAAAGAACAGAAAAGAGTATCGATCGATGCAATATGCGGATGTATCGAAAAATCATTAGTATTAAGATTATTCGAGCAACTATATGAAATTTCTGTTACGGTAAAGAGTTGGTCGCTGGCACGGCAAAGGTAAGGAAATGACAATGGATTTTCCAGGTTGGCTGGCTACGTGCCTCGGACCAAACGATTCTCTCAGTCCACACTAGAACGGTAACGCACAATGCACGTATCTCGGTCTCCTATGAGACCAGCGGATGTTCCGGGTCCGGCGCAGCGTCCGGTAACGCCTTCGGGGTGACAGGAAGTAGCCAAGCCACGGAGGAAGTCGTCAACGGCACGTGGCGGCTGCACATTCGTCAGTTGAAGGAGTCGGATAGAGATTGTTACATGTGTCAGATTAACACCAGCCCGATGATATCAGAACTCGGATGTTTGGACATTTTAGGTAAGAATTGTTTACATTCCATACAAAGCAATTCTTCTTTATTTTGATTAACATCGTACGGCTTCCCATATTCGAATATTCTCTATTATTCGAATATTCTAATATCGAAACATTTTTCCATCCGAATATTCTTTTATTTCAACAGAACGTCTGCTAGTAACAAATGCTTTCTTTGTGTTACAAATACTATTATTATATGTATTATATGTATTATATGTATCATTGCATGTATCTACACATAGTATAAAATAAAATTAATAATAATAGTATAATAAAATAATATAAAATAGTATGATAAAAATAACATTGGATGGATTTTGATACGGTTCTCGCCTTTTTAAGGAACATTTATCGAGTAAGGTTTGTGTGTGTGAAACATTAACCTGTGACAAAAGGAGGCAGGTGTCAAAAATATGAATCTGAATTATAAACCTTCATAATATATATAATAATTATAAAAAATATGAACCGCTGTCACGGTATGTACAGCGACTCGCTATTAGCGAGACGATATGATCTCACCCTCCGAGTAATGCCTTTTTTTCAGCGTGAAGTATCACGCCTTATCAGAACGTATTGTAAATATATAAATATATACGTTCAAATTGAGATAAATTTATATAAACATTGAAACGAAGCAATTTAAATACTATTTAATTTTAATATTTAATTTGTTATTTCTTTGAGGACGATTGACGCATGTCAATGATTGATGTATGTGTTGTATGTGTACTATCAACTTAGCCTATAAATCCGTATACGCGTTCGGCGAAAACAATAATTGATGAAGCCGAAACGCACATACGTACAGTATATCTGTTTGAGTATCTATACGCGATTATTTCTGTAACTATCAGAAATACGGAAAAACGTTTCAAATGAAAGTTGTACGGTATCGAGAGGTCAGAAGCTTTACAATTTCGCTGTGTAACAATCGTTTCACGAACTACAGAACGTTTGCCAAGCCAGTAGAAATTCGCAAAATTTTCATTGTTAAAAATTTTTTTTATAGAAGATTATACATTATATAATGTCCCGGGCAAAGACCGGATATATGTATCAACTAGTCAGACCATAAATAGTAAACGAATATAATTGCTATTAATTAGGATTTTACACCGCATCTACGTCGAAAAACTAAAATCAACGAAGAATTTTTGCTGTTAATTGGCATATTTTCTCGTTCCATCGAAGCAAAACGCGCAAAAAAATGTCATGAAACGTGGAATTTATGATAAGCTACGCAAAAGTTGAAATATTTAAATAAACGAGGTTAATTATATTAATTTAAAGATTTTGTATTGCGTTTTAGATCGTGATGACGTAAACGGTTTCCACAATTTCTCATGTTATTTAATGCACGCAATAGGATTGGACAGGGTTTAAATCGTACAAATTATACATATATGGTGCCGCAATGAAATATACTGCAATTAGCGGAGACTGTAATGAATGTTACTTCGCAAAATGACGAAGGGTTAATATGGTAATCGAACATTTAGTCTTTCTATTCAAATACCGGCGCGATTTAAATTACTGTGGTAGTAAATTGTCGCGATCGAGACACAAAGAAATCCTAATAACTAGCTAATCTTGTTATCGAAACTACTCTGCAGGTAGACTCTCGAATCTGTTTACAATGATAAAACTTTTACCTTATTAGAAATATTTGCTTGGAAAATTATTTAAATAGCCTTACCAGTTAGCTTTTCCATTTGAAATCGATGTTGAAATGTTGATGATGAAAGGCGTTACTTTGAAAATGGTTTTATTTAAACACTGAATACGATATAATAAATATTTCAATTTTGTAAGAGTAAGTAAAGAAATGGTATAATCAAATAAATACAAATTTAGAAGCATTTAAAAAGGATCACATTGTATCTCATTAATTTATGAATCATTATACTGTTGCTTTAAATAATTTCGTCATAAAGCTACTAATATAAGCGATACAAATTCGTTGTACACCACTTTATTTGAAATATCGTGGAAAAGTTAGAAAATACAATATTTAATTGTATTATTTTTGTATATCTTATTTTATTATTGTATAGTCGTATAATTTTTTTATGAAACACATATTTCTAAAAAAAAATCTAATTAGGTCGGTAATATTTACGAAAAATCTTATTAAAAATTATATAGAATAAATATAAGACGTAGAAATTAAATCCAATATATTTCTTGTTTACTTGAATAGATGTACAGGGTAGATTACCTGACTCTGCTACCTTAAATTACACATCAAACGTTTGCTATATGAAAAAATTTTTCTCACAAACTTGTATGACACCAAATGAGACGTACAATATACTTCGGTAATTACTGTTTTCTGGACAAATACGCCCCAATAATTTTTTACCCAGCGTTCGATACTCTTCCTAACTGCGGAACTAAACGACATATGTTATTTTTGATAAACTCAAACTGGCATTTCAATAAAAAAGCAACGTAATAAAAATTTAATCAAATATTACGTTATACGCTTTGCCCTGATACCATACGGTTTTTAGTCAAAATATGTTTTTCATCTAACAAACAGCGTACAAGTAATTTACAGTGGCAGAGATAAGGGTAAAGTTAAGTGACTCGTCTGTACGTGAGAGTTTATGCATATAATATGGTTCCATATTTCCGTCATCGAAAATTGAGATAACCGTGTCATTTTCCCAAAGTCAGATAAAAATCTTCAAGATGTTACGTAAATATTTCTTTTACCCGTGTTGTGAAAAATATATCAAATCTTTACCGATCCAGCGATGGAGAAAGCTAACTGGACTTCTACCTAGAATAATCTATCAAACAATTAGGATTTCAAATCACTAGATTTAATTATGCAATCGAAGGAATTCGTTTTCTCGTTCCTTATACTTCTGTACAGGTATGCAAAATGTCTTATTTAAATCGATTCCTTCGTGAATACATTCGAAGCTTTTAATAGTACTATCAGATGTTGCAGATAGAAGTCGAAAATTTCCAAGGAAGATGTTGAAATATCACCTGAGATTCAATGTCCTTTTTACATCAATGGTTTTATTGCATTATTAATGCAATAAAAATATATGATTTCAATGAAGAAGATAGAGAGTTGACCTCGTATAGCGCACTTTATGCATCCATCTACGAAATAGCTAACTCACGCCAAATTATGTTTCCCATAATAACACGTTTATTCGAAACATTTGCCAATATCGTCGATAGTTTTTGACGCATTCGTGGCTATTGATTTAAATAGAATACTATAACGACTAACCATCCGATGTCAAGGAAGTACAAGCTTCTTCTCGCTCTTAAAAAGAAATATTTCTTTTACGACTTTTTCGCACTCTGTGTTGCTTCGCTAGACACAATTTCCACGTCCGGAAAAAAAGTAAAACCAATGTCATTGGGCCATTGCCAATAAATCGATCCACCTATTTGTCTGTCTTCGTACAACTCTTGTGTCTTACGATACAAATTGCATGTATTTCATTTACAATAAGTGTTTCTTCAAAAGTATTTGCAAAAGCATATGGACAAATTTTCTTTCATAGCAATGTACATATTTTTATTAATTAGCAATATAAATATATTGTTAATGTTACAATAGAGCAATAATATATTTTCACGTATTATCGTTATATGTAAATCTGCAAAAGTCTAGGTATTGAGATGGAAGGTTGCCTTAGGTAAATCATTAGCAAATCATCAAAAAGTTAAGAAGTTTTATTATCTCGTTTAAAATCCTATACTATGAATAACACACATACTCGATATTACAATAATCTCAACGATTATACATACGTGCAATTAAATTAGATTCCTGTTCCATTTTTACCCGCCGTGTCTTTTGATGACTGTTTCGTCAAATTTTTATTTATATTCTTTTATCGTTATCCGATCCTACGAATACTGCAAATGATTCTATAAATAAAATTCAGATTTTGGGTAGAATGGGAAAACCGCAATGCACTATTTTTATGTAACTGTTTGAAAAAGTGTCTGCCAACTTTTATCGTATATTTCAAATAGTTATCTTCTGTCAATGTAAAATTTTGCTTTGCCTGATAATCTAGATCGATTACTACGTTTTATATGGAACCAGCAAGCGACCTGATATTTATACACGGAGATGTACATCGATTCATCAAATGTATCACCAGCATGAACTCGTTTAAGAAATTTAAAAAGAAAAAAAGGAAGATCAAATCAGTAGAGCATTGAGCTTGCCATTTTTACGGCTTGATGTTTAAAAACTAGTCCATTCTCTTATTTTATTACGTTATTTATAGGCGATAAATGTTTATTGATGCACAAGATTTCAGTATCACATATTGTGAAAAAATCTAATGCGGAAAACTCACAGTTACCATCAAAATTAGCTATTTCGTTACAATGAAAAGTCATACAAGTAGATTCTACTCGACACAGCACCAGATAACGTAAACTCTACCGACTTTACTAAATTTCAGAAACGCTATTGCACACAACCTACAGGCATGCTCCCATCTACAATCGAGTTACAACTAGAAATTCCATAATAAATTACAAATACGTTACTGGTAGCGGAAGAGCATACTCTATTAATATGTAAATCATTAATATATAAATGTAACGGATGCAGAAAATTGTAAAATGTCCACATTGAAATATTGGCGATATAACTTAGCCAGCAAAAAGCAAAATTAATATTCCGCAATCAAATTTTCTGTGGTATCCCAATCTGATAACTTCGCTAAAATATATATATATATAGTACCTGGATATGTAAATTAATTAATATGTTATTCGAAATCCAACCATTCCAAAAGAACTTAATAATGATCTTCCAAATGTATTAACACGTAATCACATATTAATAATGGTCTTGCACAAATCCATTATCCTATTTATAATATGCACATCACACAGAAATATAATAGTATAATTTGATTGTAAATCACTTGGTAACACAGAGACGGAAAATAAATTTATAGAATCGTTATACAGCTAATACATATATGTGTATGTAAGTACGTATGTTTCGTAACCGAGAATGACAATAGCGATACCTCGTTAGGGCTTAAATGGTTTCTTCTCTCGCTTATCTCGACACACCGCCACAACTGCAGATCTTACTTGAGAAATGTCGGCCGGATATTTTATATTATCAAGAAACGAATCTTAAACCCGAACAAATAATGAAAGTAACACTCATACGTTAGAAATCAAAACTCGTTAGTCGCAAATGAATAATTTCAAAATCGCTTTCAACCTGGAAATAGTATCATTAAAATTGTATGTATTTCAGAACATATATTGTTGCAACATATATATATATATATTTTAATTGTTACAATCGGAACGAAATAAAAATAAAACTTCCAATTAATTACATTAAACCAGTTGCTACAGCTACAGGATCCAGAAAAAACCGACACAAGAGGAAAGCCATTGAGAAAGTAATATTGAATAATAACCTTCTAAATGATCTCAGGCAAACTCATTTCAAGATTGCAAATAGTACCATTAATTACGTTTGAATTCCATAAAAGTGGGAACTAAAAAATAAAAAGGAAACTGTAATAATGGCTTCCTTCCCCACAGAAATAGCCACACAAGTCCTATAATTGAACAACTCTCGAAACTAAAACCGACGACCTTCTATTAATCAACGAATTACGTAGAATAAAAAGAGCAATTAATATACAGTGCTAGCCATTAAATATTAGTTACTGTTACTCGTTACATTTATTGAAAAACTCGAATAAATTATACTTCATTTATCATTTTACATTATAAAACACATGTCGTGCGAATGAAATGATACGTTAATCAAAAATATATTCTAGAACTTGCTATGGTTGGTAGTGTGTTTGGTACAGTTAATGTGAGAATGCAAAAAATAAAGATTTCGAACTTGATGGAATTGCGAAAGAATCTCGTGACGAATCCATTTCTTAATGGTACAAAATAATTTCTAACACGTTTCAATTCCGCATGAGAAAATCGTGTATTCTCAGACGTTCGGATTATTTTTATAATTGGCGAACTTTCTAACACAAACACGGATATCTGCTACTTTCGAGGCTGTGTGTTGATGGAAGGTACGCTATTAGGTTCGCGATCCGAAGGGTCGATGAACGAACCTTAATAAGTAATTAGGGACTCATCGTCGCCTGCTCAATAGCAATTACACCGTGTTACAATATTGCTTGGAGAATCAACACCCTTAGCACGTGGATCGTAACTCTCGGATTTGGATGCACTACAGAGATGTTGCTAATTGCTGGAAGACCGGTATTCTAAGTTACCAATTGATCGAAAATCGACAAGCATATCTACAGGGTTTTTTTTCTGAGAACTGGTCAAACTCAAGAATCAGAGTAAGAAGGAACGTGGACTTAGATTAATCCAAAATGGAATCTCTTAAGATTCCAAAATTATATGATTTTTAACCAAAGTTTCATACAAAAATGCAAAAACTGTATACAACATCTTACAATATACGGTAAATAAACTGGATAAATGATCAAGATTTAAAAGAAAAAAAACATGTTTTTTTAAATAATCCAAATCAAATCTAAAGATCAATCAATAGTAATTTGCAGGATTTTAAACTGGAATCGTTGCAATATTTTAATAAACGATTATACGTATACCTTTTGATGCGATAATAAACGATCGTATTTTATTGGAACGTATAAAATATTCTTACTATTCTTCCACATAAATTCCAATTTGCATTGGATGGAATATATTATACGGCAATGTAACGAGCAATGAAACGCACATCTTCCTTTTTTTCCTTTTCCACCATTATTTCAATTTCCTTTTCTCGCCATTTAACGTCGAGAGGCGTACATTGAAGGGATAATTATTATGTTCTCAACGTTTCGAACATTAGCAATTTCTTAGTCCGCTTCTATCTCTTACTACTCCTAAATCGAGTCTAGTTATCTATACCGACTAAACATTAAAGACCGTCTCATTATAATATCCTTCGCCTAGGGTTGTGCCTACGGAACAGAAGGATCTTTTGAGAACTTTAACCTACAAAAGTCTTTCATCAATTTCGAACTTTGACATAATTTCTTTCTTCCTTAGTTTTACCACTTTTTACTATGGAATATTACACTGCATCTCGTTTACCTTTCAAAAGCTTCTACATAATCTGTGATTAAAGGAATATGTTCACGTCAAAGAAGGAAATTATTAATCGGTTTCACGGAGCTTTCCATCAAAATGTAAAATATCTTATTCTTTGACTTACGAGAATACACTGTTGCTACAAGTTTAGCAATACAATTTCATTATCGAAAAAAAAGAATCGATTTACATTTGTTAACATATAAATAACAACACGTACTAGGATAAGTTACATTTATCCGACAATGCATTCACTTTATCGAAACAATTTTCTTAAATGATTTCTAGATAATGATTATAAATAAAGAGAGGAAAGTAACACGAAGAAATTTTCTTTAGAAAAATTATATGTATGTGTGTAATTTAAAGCTTGAAAATTTGTGGCGTTTATAAATTTATATTATCATACATTTATTTATTACATTTGTTTATTATATTTATTATACATTACTTATTACATATTATACATTTTTATATTATTTATTACATGTATATTACATTTAAAAATTATATACTAAATTAAATAAATTATTATATATGTAGATACATATGTATGTACGTATATAATTACATATATAATTTAGTTCAAGTATATTCATTTCAAACTCTAGTATTTTGAATTACTTTTTTGTCTTTACATTATATATTCACAGGAATATATTCTCAATTGAGGCAAGAATAAATAAAGTCAGTAATATTATCTTCGAGTGAATCATAAAATTATGTTCGTTTATTCATATTCGCATTACGTTACCTTGTATATGTAGGTAAATTATACAAAATATCGTCAAACTGATTATAATGATTCCGTTTATACCATTTAAGTACAAAATGCTGTCAATAACAAGTAAACTTTCTAAAAAAAAATTGAAGTGTGCAAATGGAATATTATTTTTAACAAACTAATGTTTAGTAAAAGACTAATATTCAGTATGCATAGTCACTTTAATCTTACAACAAATGATAAAAATAATTCCACCGAATACTTACATATACATATCATTACATATACGTTATATATGTATATATATAAATACATCAGACTTATTAACTTTGTGCACAATTGTCTCTTTAGATTTTTCCATGGCAGCTGCAAAATACTATAATATTTCTATTAAATATCTTATTTAATAGAAATGTATACATTTTATTTTTTACTTTATTATTTAACATGATATTTGGGCGTCATTTCAGCTAACGAAATTTTAAAACGCTTCGTATAACATACATGTCTAACATGTTCATAAAAAATATACGAATATTTTAGCGAGCCGCTGTATACGCGTACATTCGAAGTTTACGCATGTGAGGATAATACATAAATATCAAACGAAGGCGCACAAAATATCTCTTGTTATTTTGGAAAGGAAATGTAATTTTTTGCTATACATTGCTTTTGTATATTTTTGCTAAAAGTCTAGATGAATCTTGAAGTACTTCTTATGTATCCTCAGTCTCAACGAAGAATGCGTGAGATAGAACGAAGTGAACCAAAGAAATTTCCCTTTTTGCATGAGACGTATCATCGTCGACTGTGATTGTTCTAATAACAGAAAAAATGATGATTGTATATCTTCTTGACATTTGTTGGACAGTACCGCCGGATATCGTCTACGGAGGTGATACCAGCGCCGACTTGGCAGTTTCGGAAGGTGACAATGCAACTCTAAGCTGTCGTGCAACGGGAAGGCCAACCCCAAGAGTGTCCTGGCGAAGGGAAGACGGAGAACCTATTCTCATAAGGGCCTCTTCTGCTGGTACATAATGACACTATAAAACTCGTGGGTATCTTCGCGGACAGACCTCTTTCACTTACCGCTTCCTGAAAAAGAAAAAAGAAAAAAAAAAAAGGAAGGAAAGGCAGAGGGACGACGAAGGTTTAATTTCGTTTGCTACCCATTACTTCCTTTGTTCGCATTTCTGTCGCTTGCCTGTTTTCATCTCTCTCCTTTGCCCGAACTCAGCTTTATTACAATGGTTATGATCGGTAATCGCTGCTTCGCTGCTTTATGTCGCTAAAATCAATAACGGAATGCGGAACGCGTAACATTCGAACTTGTCGTTTTTGCGGCTTTCAGTGGTCGTTTTATCACATTGCGTTATGCTTTCAATCATGTATTTCCAATACCCTTGTATTTTTAATATCGCAACTGTGGCTGGTGATGCATGTAATGTTTCCTCTTTTTTTCTCTCCTCATTTTTTGTTTTGCCTGTTTCATATTTTGTTACGTTTCATTTCATACGACGTAACACTCGTTCGCTATAAGAACGTTTTCAATATCGAAGCGTTGCGTATCTAAAGTTACATTTGTATTTTAAACGTATTTGACGACATACGCCAAACGACACTACACGCTACACGCGTCTCCAATCCCTACATATTATTTTCGATAAACGTATTTTCGTTTCTGCTCCTTTTGTACGTCACGCATATTTACAGGAACTTTTCGACGTCTACATTCGTAAGATATTACGAAGGCACTGCCGTTTCTTTTGCTTTATTATTATTTCCGCAGTATCGATTACGTGTTACGAACAGGAGCTTCAAATCTGACAACAAAACAGATGAAACTTAGTCTTGTCTGCGTTCGCAGCTCTTCCAACTTGTTTTTCTCCTTTCTAAGGTATCGCTTTTTCAATCGGATTTCCTTAATCGAATTTTGTCGACTGCATTTGAACTGTTGCGCTTTATTCTCATGAAACTTCTATCAGATTTGTGTACTTTAAATGTTCATCGATGGAAACCTATAAACGTCACTTGTCAATCATTCGAATAGTTAGAACGTTAAACGTTAAACGAGTAAAAAGAAAAATGACAAAAGACAAATTATCGAATTGATATTCATAGCTCAAACAGGCTTTGAAACACGCGCGGTATAAAATGATACGAAGGTGGATAATCTCGTAGATGATATTGAGCGAAGGTGAAGTTTTTAACATCGTGAAAGTTCAGCGTTTCAAACCAAAGCTTTTATTCTGCTATGAAATTTAGACTCGTTTTGAAATTATACATGATTTCGAGTATTAACGTTCGTATATCCACTGTTCGTGCAATGCCCTGCTGCTTACTGCACGATAGTACGCGTATAGCAGTTTCAAACATACATAACTGCTAGGCTGTTCGATGTCGTAAGTATACACCAAAGGATATTCGCTATTCAGCACCATGTGACTTTACATTAGTTTCATGTTAATAGGGTAATTAGACGAAACTAATATCCTAGTTACGTTGAAGACCTGCTCGCACGAAAAGGAGGACTTACTAGAATAATATGATTTTATATGCGTACCTAGTTACACCTAAGACTATGACTATATGTATATATACATATTAATGTACACACAAATAGCTTACTATCATAAGGAAATTCCAAGTGTCTCATAGTACTTAACTAAACGAATTATACGCTTGTGAATTAGTAATCGTTTAATATATAATCGATTAATTAATATACGTTACTTTACGTAAATCACGTATGTTTCATCGAAAGAAGGGATCGCATTTAGTATACACATGGTAGAATCAGTCCAAAGGAAAGTCAATTTAAACGACAATTTTTAAGTTCGCATTAATACCACGAGTGATATATCTATACTTGTACGTTCCATTGATGTAGGAGGCAGAATATTCCACTAGCTCTGGTCGCTTCAAATATCTCGGTTATTTTAAATACCGATCAAGAAATTAGAAAGCTTTTATATTTGCAGGAAATATTCTTTTTTCTAATGAAATATCCAATTGTTAATTGATTGATCAAAGGATAAAAATGAAACAAGTACGTTTATTCTAAATCTCATTGCTCCTGAGATATTCAACTTGATCCATCTTATTGGAAAACGTATTCAACGATACAGCGGTATGCAAAAAGTTTCATCTAGAGAATCTTTTTGCTTTAAACTTCAAAAAACAATATTGGAGAAATTTTAAATACTAGAAATATTGGTATCGCGTCCGCACAATACTCTAACGACACGGATCCGCTTGAATACTGTTGGAGAATTGAGGAAATCCCCGTACAAAAGGCACGTAATCAGAATTTTTAAACGCAACCATCGTCATTCGATAATTTTCGTTCGAGTAAACTCGTGTATTGTGAAATTTTCATACAGGATTTCAGAATATGGAAATTTTAAATTCCCTTTAGCCTCTGTAGTCGAAAATTTGTTTATTGTAATAGCAATTAGAAAATAATACTTTTAATCAATTATTAGTTATTTTAACAAACATATTTCTCGTAGATATAAAATAATAATATACTCTTGTTAATCTAACAGTTCTTTGTTTCGTACAACTCGGATTTGCATAATACGGCATTTTTTGCAACCTAACTACCGTGTTGTACGAGGGATACCTGTACGAGGATATAATGCAATCTAAGAAACAACAGCTGCAACAAAGGAACAATATTTTCTCATTACCTAGCTACTTATCGATGAAATTGTTAAATTAATGAGCTTAAGAATTTGCGGTCGTGCCGTCTTGCAGAAATAACGTGTGATTCATCCGATGATATAATACTAAATAATATATTTTATATAAAAAATAACACCATTTATATTGGACCGGAAACAGTGACATAACGGCGACATACGAAGTCAGTTAAAAATCTGAAGTCTGAAAGGTTTTCATTTTATTCTTCCCTTATGATTTTAAATAATTCTGGCTTGTTTGAATGTTTGATTCTGTCTATACGGAGTTTCAGCTTCCGCCATAAATGCTCAATCGAATTCAGATGTGGAGATTGAGCAGACCAGTTATCAACTTTTCAAGCCGTTACAATTTCTAACAGATAACCCGCGTTGAACCATTTAAATATTTTATTTCGGATAGTTATTATATTAAAACATCCAGTTCCCTGACATTTTCCTCTCTGCGTAATAAATCTTTGCAATAGATTTGTGTCTGAAATAACTGACTCATAATCTGGAACCATTCATAATATTCTTCGTTTCTACAATTCACTTCGCGAACAAGAAGAAGCCGTCTGGTCGTAACATTCCTTTAAGCATGTTTTTTACTCTTGGAATTTGATATTTTATATCATTTCTTGTACCAAGTGCGCATATTGTCTTCGTTTTCATCACTTCTGAATAATTTAGCTTCTCAGCCGAGAAATTCTCTCAGACCTGGATCGTATAATGCAAATATTCCCGGTTTTGGGAGACCTCTTCTACTGATGAAGTCAATCCAACTATAAAAATCAAAGGGACTGATAGAGAAGATAGAGACGATGGAGATGACGTTTCAGGCAAAAATCTGTTAGGATACGCAGAAACGAAGCATAAGGAAATAATTGAACATTTTAACGTCATGCCGATCCAAAGTATAATTCGCAAATAGTTGGACAACGATTATCTTCTAAAAATGCAATTAATAAGTATCGATAGATTTTTGATCTTTTAACATTTACAAACTTCCCATAAAATTGTCAATATACAATTTTCCTTCGGGAAATAAATAATTGTTTACAAAGAAAGTAGAATTCAACGTGGAATATCTTATGCAAAATTGAGCATTCCATTCAAGGAGGCAAAATTAACCTTCGAATCGCTAAAATTAACGTAGATCTTCGTCTGCAAAAAGAATTATTACCATCATGTTTGTCCCTCTTACGATTATACAACTTTCTTAAGTATGTGCTGTATTCATTTAATGATCGAAATAAATTTTATTCGTGGTGGAGAAAATTGAGCGAACATGTTTGATGACATCGATTTATTGCCGGATTTCACAGTAATTTCCAATGGAAAAATATTAATTTCAGAATAATTCTTCTATTTGAAAAGATAACTATTTTACAATATTATTCTATGTTCACTGGCACTTTAGGTTAATCTACACCTACCGTTAAATATAAATTAAATTAAATATAAATTGAATATATCAACATATTTATTTGGTTACAAAGAGAAATATGATCGTAAGAAAACGAAGCTTACTGCTGTTTGTACAAATATAGACGAGATATATGTTCGTTCCATGAAAATAGATTAATCTTTGACAAATATATTGCAGAAAGATCAAATAAATTAGCACAAGGTAATAGCTACAGCATTAGATAAACTACTATAAATAAAGTTTGCAATATTGGCTGTAAAGAACGATTAATAAGTAGCATGAACTGTTTTTATTCTTTTCGATGGCATCGTATAAGAAGCGAAAAATACGAAATCAAAAGCCGAAAAATTTTCGACCGTAGGCACACAGATTGAGCATAAAAACATGGTAAAGTGGGTATAAAGAGGCAGGTCGTTGAAACAAGTTTCACCTCTTGAACTCGAAGACAGAAACAGCGGATGCGCGTGTAAAGAAACAGAGGATGAGAATCCTCTTCATGGTATCTTGTATGACACACACATCTAAGGCAAGAGTTAGAGTCCGTGTACTTACATACGCTGTAGGGACACGTAAAACGAACCACGGAGCTTACGCTTGTACGGCCTAGGAGAGTATATATACCGTGCGTGTACGTATAACATCGTTTGTACACACATGGAGTAGAAGGCACGTGGTAGTTTCTGCCGCAGGGCCTCGAGTTGGCAAAACTTTGGCCGAGGTAGTTGCACTACCTCCTTCCATTTACCCTTAGGCTGAAACGTTCAAGACTCGCAGTATTTGTCCTTTTTACTTTGCATATTTTTCTTCATCCACAAGCAGTTAACGATTGTCGTTGTGAAGACCGCTATTAACGTTCGTCCCAACGCACGAATGAACGTACTTACGAGTTAATGGGGTAAGCAGAAATTTACTACGAAACTGAATCATTCTTTAATGACATTTACCGCGAGAATGATATTAATACTTGGATGGTCCTTTATTAAAGAAAATTCATCCACAATAGATTGGCCGTTATTAATATGCATCGATAAATAATCAACCACGTATATTAAATCGCAAATAGAATTTGACTAATCATCTGCAATGAAATAAAAAGAATACACAAGTAGGTATTTTGAACAAATAAGAATTGTTAAAGTTGTGAAATGGGACGAAACGTGCAATTTGCATAGCATATTTAGATTGCATCGATGCTTTTTTTCAAAATACACAAAAACATTGCTCGCGTGCAACCTGTGTCGCTTTCCTACCTGACGATGACGCTTTTCTTACGAGCTTTACAAACTCGTTAGCGTTCGCTCACTTAAGAAACTCGTTAGCAACCTAAGTAGTGAATTAAGCATATATCTTCTCGTCTCTTCTTTCGCTTGCGTTGTGCGTCAAGCTTCCGGCTATCTCGGGCTCTCTCTCTCTCTTTCTTTCTTTCTCTTCCTTTCCTACTCACTCTCACTCTCTCTTGTTTCCTTTCCCTTACGCGCGGCGTACCTCCGTTCACCCACTCCACTTTGACGGTAGTTTCTTCGTTCAATTGCATTAGTCTGTGGTTTCGACCTAGTTAAAAGTTTTACCTGGATTCGTTTAAATCCGAAAAGTTGCAACTTCTTGTCTTGAGAA
Source organism: Bombus pyrosoma (assembly GCF_014825855.1). Taxonomy (NCBI): domain Eukaryota; kingdom Metazoa; phylum Arthropoda; class Insecta; order Hymenoptera; family Apidae; genus Bombus; species Bombus pyrosoma. The sequence goes on from NC_057779.1 coordinate 13,791,298, forward strand.
ATAATGTTCTTTCCATTTCGCGGCTTTCCGTCGGCAATCTTTCATCCTTGACTGTCCTTTCGGCTTGCAGCACTAGAGCTTTTCATCGCGTTTTCGTTGCGTTATCTTTCGGTATTTCTCACTCGTCTCATCTTTGCCACGTAACGCCATCAGAAATAAAATGATCAGCTTTGACAATCATAGTCGTCGAAATTCGACGTTCTTTACGTTCTTAAGTTATTTTTACTGCAATTAACATTATTTAAAAGTTAATCATAGGTATTGCGAGTGTATACATATTTAATTTCTTTCATCTGCGTTGTAAACGCGTTGTAAACTTGAGCGAATCGTCCGGCACGTGGCTCAAGTATAGGTAACAATTATTGGATGGTATCGCGTATTTAAGTTTGCTTTCCGCCAGGAACACTCGACAGCTTTCCAAAATTAGTTTGTACGTATCAGCGGAATTGCAAATAATTCAATTTCGTACGCATTCTATTTATCGCGGACGTTAAAATATTTTGAAAGCACGTAAAAGCAGCAGCTCGTTATCGTGCAGAACGAGTTTCTGCTTAAGGGGGTGTCGATAACGAAATTGAAAACGCGACACAAATATTTAACCGTGTTCCGTTGACTGTAATAACAATAACCGTAACCGTAATGTTCTTGTCGCGATGATTCGAGATAAAACGCGTCTCTAAAACTAAAGGGAAAATAGGGAAGAGAACGGAGCGCAGTGACGAGTGAATTTTTCGTCCTTTGCTAACGATCTTCGCATGCCCGCTGTTTCCCACAAATATGTATTATCGCGTCTCTGCCTTTCGCGGAATCGAGAACGTAAAAACAAAGAAAAAAGAAGTCGACGACTGAGGTTCTTGAATGAAAAGCGATCCGCGAGGAAGATAGAAAAACGACGGATACGAGAGAATGCGAGGCGTTGCTTGAAGCGAGTAAATGGATGTCGTGTGTGTGCGCGCGCGTGTGTGTATGTGTGTGTGTGTGTGCCAGGAGGAGGGGGTCAATTTTCGAGAAAATATGCAGACAGAAAACGTTTTCTCGGTGCGCAGGTGGTAGCACTTTCGAGAAGCACGAGACCTACAACGGTTCGCTGCTGCAATTCCATCGTGTCGAGAGGCGACAAATGGGGGCGTATCTGTGCATCGCTAGCAACGACGTGCCGCCCGCCGTTAGCAAGCGAGTGACACTCGCCGTGAATTGTAAGTCTTGTTTTCCTTCTAATCCCTGATTGTAGCCGGCGGAAAAGCTTCCACCAACGACAAAAGGCGACTGTACCGCTGCGAACGTAATGACGCCCTCCGCATCCACGAATCACTCGAATAATTGCCATAATTGCCTTCCTTTTGAAGCTTTTGCCGCGCCTGATAGACCCCTGAACAGCTGTAAAATCGTGCATAACTATGAAGTAAAGGCGAACGAAACGAGATGCGCTAATGATTCACGGTTTATCTACGGGCTTTTATCTTTGATACGATCGTCGATAGCGTTCCAAGTGATTCTATAATGTCGTTGCTTACGAAAAAGTAAGTCAATTCTGTTCTCTGTTGCACGGAGTAGCAGCGAAAGAGATTCGAGATTGCTTATCAGTGAGCACAATCGGAGCGAGCTAAACCGAAGGATAAAGGAAGACGTAGCAGGTCGTCTGCGGATTTATCACCTTGCGCAATAACGTTCCACTCGCTTGTAGAGTTCGCAATTTAATTTCATTATGTCGTGAAATCGTACAACGGCTAAACATTTTAATACTCGTTTCGCATTGTTTTTAAAGCGGAAAGTAATTTTAACCCGATTCCTTGAAAAAGTTTTCTCGTAATACTTAAGCAGATTTGCATTCCCGTAAATCGTAAAGCGCAGATCATAACGTTGATGCAATATGAGTTTCGCTGATGCTCGTCTTTACAAAGATAATTGAAAGAGATAATTACAATGGAAAAATTTACGTTCTCGCAATCTTTTGTCGTAATATTGGTAGCTTTTCTGCCTTCGTTTCAACATGGAATGTGTAATGTATTAGATTTTTGCAAAAGTTCCCTTCGTTTTACTAATGAACAACGAATGCACAATATTTTACATTGTGTCATCGACTTGTGTAAGATCTATTCTGGTCTATTACCTTCTTCCACCTCTCCGCAAGTCGCATGACGCCATTTTTCCGAAACTTTTGGCGCTTGCTGGCAAAATGTTATTCTAAGCGCGTTTTCGCGTCATTTATCGAGCTGAATCTCTCACCGCGAACAAATTTTTTTAAACAAAGGAATAAATAACAATCACAGCGGCTGAGTCACGCTAGAAGATCTCAATGAAACATTCGCAATTTGTTTCTAACGACAAGAGTAGATGAACAGACGAGGCGTCATTTTCTATCGTTTTTAACCGTTAGAAACAAATTGTTTACGTTCGATCCGGATGCTCTACCTCGTCCTCCGTGCTCTCCGGATATTGCTCCGCGTGATTATCTTTTATTTCTGTCGTTAAACAATTGTATTCGCAGTGATAGGATCGATAGATGATATAAAAATTGGAAAAAAAATAAATGATATAAAAGACAACATTTTGCTAGCAAACGCCAGAAATTCTGGAAAAATGACATTATGAGGCTTCCGGAGAGATGCAGGAAAGTAATAGATCAGCATGGATTGTACAGAATTCAATAACACGACGTAAAACAAAATATCGCGCATCCATTATTTATTTATAAAGCGGAAGATATGTTTGGGAAAACTTAATGTATCTGGAACTTCGTAATTTTAACGTCGTATGTTACGTGTTCATTTGCATGCGTCACTGAATTCTTTATTGATCTTAAATTCGAAATTTGATGCAAATGTGGCTTCTCTCGAATACAAAATGATTTGAATCAATATCCCGCAATTGGGTTAAATTGACTAAATTATTTGAAAAGAAAAGATACCAGCCGAGAATTAATTCTCCTCAATTTTCATAACGTAACGTAGATTGCATAATTTCACATGTTTCACCGAAGTTAATAACAAAGTACTGTATTTTAACTTTGCTACTTTTTTAATAATAGTGTCAAACGTAATAATACAGTAACAAATGTTATTTCTGGAGTGGATATTATAGCGGGAAAGCTCGCATGAAATTATCATACGCAAGATGTAATTACATACTCTTGTAAATCTATACATATATATATTTCTAAAGTCGTAAATTTCCCTTAATGATCCTTAATGTATCCATAATGATCCAAAACAACCAAATAACAAGTTGTATCATATAATTTACTTGGTCATAGCGAATACACGGTATTATTTTCTTTAAAATATCGTTATCTCTGCATGAGAAGAATACGCTAAAACACGTTCACTAGAAAATGATAAAGAAGTAGAAAAATAAATGTTAATATGTTTATCAATTCGGTATCTTCAAATATGATTTAACTTGTTATAGATACCACTCGTATCTGATTGTTTGCGCGTACTATTGTCCGAAATAAAATACACAGGTTCACGGAGATATTCGAACAATTTTAGATACCATTTATGAATATATTGTGCGTAGCGTATGAAACATTTTGAAACATTAGCACCGTTATAAGACTCGACTATCGCGTAGTTATATTGGTAAAGTTTGAAACGAATTTGAAAATATATACAGAAATTACGAAGTATTTAATGTAATTATGCATATGTTTCGCAGAGATCGCAAAAGTATTTAAACAGTCGATTATCATGCATTATACGCGTATTAATAAACTTCGATATTCAGTGGAACCATATTTAACACCATATGGTCAAGATCGCTATTTACGCTGTGTACTAATTTTGTACTAAATATGTGCTTGCAATGAATATCTTCTAACTTGTATATACATTTTCAAATTGGTTTCAAATTCGACCAATACAATTATGACTATCGTGTCTCGTTGCAGCATTAATGAAATTTCCAAATGTTTTGCATAACACGTACAATATCGAGATAAAAGTTTTGTACAGTAAACGTTTGAATACTTTCATGAGCCAACGTATTTCCAAGTACGCGATTGAATAATAAATTACCTGTCTGCGTGGATCTAAAACTAAAGTTAAAAGAATCTTTTTATATAACGTTATGCATACACGGCGCAATAATACTCACTGAAATGTTACAAATGCAGCATTTATACGTGTACATGATCGCTACATAAATAAATGTTGCGTAAATCTAAAATCAAATTTAGAAGAATGTTTTACATAATATTATGTATATATGGCAGGATAATACTCATTGAAACGTCGTAAATGGCGGTCTTTACACGTGTACATGATCACTGAATATAAATTTATTTTCAACGAACGACGTCTATAAACGCGAATACTCTACACGCAGCCATTCGAGAAACAAAATGTTAGCAAACAGTGGAACAGTAGTTGTCGCATTAAATCGGATAACTCTAAGGAAAAATCGTGCGTACAACTATCAGAAAGGGAAAAAACGAATTATAGTTACCTATGTTGTCCGTAAAAGGACGTTAATTAAAATCTTGGCGAGCCGTATAACGCGATGAATATCGGCTAATTAATTTGAAACCGCTTTCACAGTTGCACCTGTCGTCAAAGCTCCTAATCAGCTTCTGGGAGCACCTTTGAGCACGGATGTGCAGCTCGAGTGCTATGTCGAGGCATTTCCAAATACAATTAATTACTGGGTAAAGAACCGGCGAGGCTCAGACGACGAAATGCTGCTCGAAGGGTGAGATTATGTGTTCTTTTAATCTCGTGTGTTCTTGCTTCGTTTCCTAAAGGCTGGTAAAACTTATTGTCATCGAATTACACAGGCTCAAGTACAATGTACGAGAAGAACGATCCGGATACAAAGTTCTGATGTGGTTGTTGATCAAAGGATTTACCGAACAAGATGTGGGCAGTTACAAATGCGTATCGACGAATAGTCTTGGCAAGGCCGATGGAACCTTAAGGTTATACGGTAAGTTTTTTGACTCTTTGAAAAAAATATAAGTCGAGTGGAAATAATAAGAGACATCTCCCTCTGTATCTTTCTGTTGTCTTACATTACGTCGTTACGCCACGTAAATCACTCACTGTGTTTCCTGTTCTGTATAATATCTCCCTTTTTAACGAAGCAATTCCTCAAGTAATTGCTTATAAATGGACATGCGTACAATTGTAATAATTTTTTTAAAACGAATTTTTTTTAAATAAGTTAAAAGAATTAGTTTACTAGATGACGTGTAAAAAAGATTCACCGGTATCGATATTGGAATGTTTCGTTTAACTACCAATAATACAGACAAGGTAGGAAGGAAATTGAATGGAAATCTAAACACTTTGATTGCCACCTCATCAAATAATAGAACGAAATTTCGGTCTACGGTTTTCACGTGCGCGATTTTGATTTTTAAAGGGTTGGGTAAACGACAAATATCAATTTTATCAAAACATCAAATCGTTGCAATTGGGCTTGCAAGATGGAAACTGAAAGCAGTATTTTATTATATATACATACATATACAGTGTGTTTGGTCTCGAATCGCTCAAACATTTCGAAAAACACGACAAAAATTGTATGACACGATGGTGAACATACTATACTCTTGCGTATTTGATATTGCGGTATAACGTATAAAAAAATCATGTATACGTAAAAAAACATTAAAACCGAGTTTGAAAGAAATGTTAAAAAATAACATTTATAAAAAGATATCTTTTCGGTCTGATTCGTCTCCTGAAACCATTTAAATTACGTAAGAAATATTTTTCTTATCATCGTGGACAGAGAAAATATTCCGTTTCGCGTATAGACCTTCACGAGTTAAAGGGAAGAATGGAAACTAATATTATTCACAGTATATCGATTATATATGTTAACTCAAGTTGCGAATATCACATTTCTTCTATAATTTTCTTACTTTGATGTTCTTTCGCTTTAAATACATCATTACGCGGACTGTATACTTCGTTTACTGTCTTGTACTTTATTTATAATTTTATATTTTTAGTTACAATTTCAACTGAATCAGTAACGCTGAAAATAACGCTGAAATGATAAGGAGTAAAGAGGTTCTACAACTCCCAAAGTGTATGACATAAAAATATATTGGTGCAATAACCATTATCAGTAATAGGAGATTTTTTCCTACCGATAGCCATTTTTCTGATTTCAATCATCCTCAACTTGTATTTACATTACTGAGAATCAACACCTAAAAGTATGGCAAAAAAGCCAGACCCACGATTCGTATCTTATTAAAATTATTCCTAAGCTAGTTACCAGAAAGGTAGTTCCATCTGAAAACGTGTAAAAAATTACAGGAAGCTAATATAGGAAGAAGTGTAGAAAATGGTGGTCTTATAAATATGCTACGAGTTTGAACATTTGAACTTTTTTATTGCAAGTTCAGGCTATTCAACATGGATGATTATTTAGAAATATTAAAATAAGCTTCGTGTACATTAAGATAAACTTCAGGTATGTAACAGAAGACTTATTTTAACACATGTATGTTTTACAATATAAATATAATTAACAGAAATAAATTTCGATACGTTGAGTCTGTAGCGAGAAATAATCTTTGCGTGTTACAATTAACTAAATGAGAGAGTCTCTTCATTTAATTTTATTTATAAAAATTACAAGTATATTAATCTCAAACATTCTTCTAAAGTCTCCTGCGAAATATCAAACAATGGAGTCTAATTTTGATGCATTTTATTTATCAATGACATAAAATGAATTATAAGACTTATATCATTTTAATAAACAAAAAACTTATGCAAATGTTAAAGCATAGAATAAAACAAAAGTTATTACAACTCCATTCTTTATTTTATATTTGTACATATATAACTATTGCCTAAAATCCAAGTTAAATTTCAGAAACATAAATTTATATTAATTTTGTGAAGATAAGTTACCTCTCGAGACGTTCACTTAGATTCGGAATTGAAAAAGCTCGTTTAACTTGCGTCGCAGGAAGAGCGTAACTGTACCATGGAAGCTAATTTTGCTAGATATAAAATGACACGTTTCTTGTATTTCGTCATTGTCTCTATATCAATGTTCATACGCCTTTCTTTCTCATTTTCGATCTTCTTATATACCTTACCAAGCGTTTCAAAGCTGAGATCTTGCGACTCCTCGTCGGAAGATGAGTTCGCTTCCATCTCTCTTACAGACTCATGCGATAAAAAGGAAGAACTGTCACCTGTACGCGACACTTTGTCAGTTTTTCCGTTGCGACTGAACGTAGAAGTGGCTTAACTTTCTAGCTCATTAATTCTTATATCGACTGAAATATTTGTCAGATTAATGCGCAAGTTATATTATTTTACAAAATTACATTATTACGTTATTTTTTACCTGTTTTTATGTGCCTTTTCTCTTTTAGTTTTTATTCTGAGACCAACCGTCTAATAATTAGTATTATAAGTATTTTTCTATTGTTTAAGTAATGAAATACCATCGCAGCTGTATCTCAAGTTATCGATTTGAATTGTACGAGGTACTATAAAAAAAGACTGAGTTCATAAAAGTTTTATTAAGTGAGCCAATCTAAATTTTGCTTTCAGAAATCATTGGGGCTACGGTAAAGCCAATCTGATCGCTATATTGTTGCAGGAAAGGATTATTTTCAAGGGAGTGGAAGCAAAATTTAGATTGGTTGATTTAATAAAACTTTTATAAACTCAGCTCCAGTCCTTTTTCATAGCATGTGCTTTAAAAGCTAACCGTTATTTATAAAAGTCTTCTAAAAATAACTGATTTTTCTGTGAGTTTAGCGTGGTTCCATTTAATGGGTTCAGTCCATGAACTATATGTATGCATCTGGGATCGTAGTCCATTCCTCTTTCGTTAACGCCAAAGGCCTCTTTAAATTTCCATTACAAATCTCCGCGTTCTAAATCTACAAGTATCTTCTAAATCTCTGCATTCTAAAAGCCGCTGCAACATTTCGAACGTAAAATTGCAGTGAGTTGGGACATCGGCCTGTGGTTTCTTTAGATTCAAATGTTACGAGTAGTATCTGAAAAAGCAATACGTTATCAGTAGAGTAGACTGCTAAATATAATTACTATAAATATAATTATCTCAGTATCCCTAATTTTTTTTCACATTTACGTACACAATTTACGATCTCAATTTTACTTTGCTGAAAAAAAACTTGCACTGCAAGTTGTAACGTGTATCTGTAATATATAAATGCATATAGCGTATATTTATAATGAAATCAACAAGGGCATTTCTGACTTCTCGTACCGAAGGTTTGATCAAAAATGTCTCTTTTCTTTCACAAACATTTCCGCTGTCATTTTCTTCCTCAAAGTCGCTTTCTTCCTTGCACATTTCCGCTGCCACTTTCTTCCTCAAAGCCGCTCCCTTTCTTAAACATTTCCAAGTGCATCAAAATCTTCTTAAAATAGTAATCGATCGACATGAAATTTTGATCAACGTTTTACGTGTACACTCGTTTTCTTCGATGTCCGAGTGCAGGAATGGACGTACAAATATACTCTTTTTAAGGACTTGAAAATACTAATCTACTAAACCTATGACCTAGTAATAAATGAATAATGAGATATTACTAAAATGAAATAGAATAACGTGATAAACTGAATAAATGTAAATAATCGTTGCTGTGTTAACAATCGTAATGGATTCTACATTTTTGCAAGCGATTTCAATCTTCGTTTCACAAATACGTTCCATTGCAATTAGCATAACAATATCGACGTATTCTACACACTTGTTTAGAAAATACATAATTCGTCTTTCGTAATAGTCCATCTCTACTTAAATTATCCCATACACGTCACTTTGAATCTACATATATGGTACATAGAATACATATATGGTACACGTATATTCTTATACTTCGATAGTAATAAAATAATTGCAGCAAAAATAATAGCAGTGCACTCACGTGTATATCATCTGTTTTTAGAAATAAAAATTGGTTTCGATAGATCGTCGCGCGGCAAGGATCATGTATCTATAATCGGTGGTAAGCTAATCCTTTTCCTCTCACAATGATCTTAGAAAACGAGGAGAATGGAATAACGTTGATTATGTTTATTTAGGTCTAGCGGAAGCAGCGCAAAGTTCAGGCGCTAATAGCGGCGGCAGACGATTGTTTGGATGTTGGAAGAAGTTATCACACTTCTTGTCGATATGTCTGTTTGTACCAGTGCTACTGTGGCCGCGGTGAAGAAGGCATCTGCTGTTGGTCACCGCGAAGCTGAGTGCCGGATAACTTTGTGCCAAAGGACAAGAAAAGAGGAAGAATGTTTGTGCGTGTGTGCGCGCGTATGTTTGAACCTATACAAAATCAAAGAGAGTATTCGATTCGAGAAAAAAGAAAAAAAGAAAGAAAAAAGCAGAAAATTCGAATTATTTGAATGTCCGTGTGAATGATAAGAAACAGCGAACCAAAGAAAAAAGAAATAAAACGGAGGCTCGCGTTCTCCACATCTTCCTATTTCCCTTTCCTACTTTCAAATGTCGAAAACATTTTTAGATCAATGGATGTTGTCAATGTATGCGCCCATTTAGATTTGCAATTGATTTTGCTGAACGTCGATTATGAATCGGCGAATCAATGGAACGACGCACCGCCAAAAATACAAGACTTGGAAACGCTGAAGCAGCTTGGCCCTTCCTAATAATGCTTAACGAGACGTTGATAATAATACTTCACAATCATCTTATCATTGGTATCAGCGTTGCGGATATTTAGACGTCAGGAAATTCGATGTTTCGAAATAAAAATATGCGATCGAACGTTGTATATATATTGTCTACAACTACACACACCCGTGCTCCATTTCCTGCCCTTCTTTATTCGAAATAATTTCCGTATAACTTCAAATACTTCTACCCTACATAGCGCGATGGAAATATAACGCAGCTTGTGTATTGTATCTTTTACCGCTTCCAAATCGTGAAAAAATAATTTCTGTAGCTGTTCTAAAACTTTCAGTTCCAAATCTATTTAACGATCTCTAACGAGAAATAGTTGTATGCAGGTACTAACTGACTTTTCAAGTAATTTCAACGTTTCAATATTCATCTTGAATACCTTCGAAATGCGACAAAACGTGTATATTTTTTATATTCGATCTCAATTTTCGCAGATATGTACAATGTACATACTTACGTAAGTAGTACTTATCGACGCAGCAGCACTTGCTACGGCTTTTAATAGGTCAGACTGGTCTACGTTATCAACCGAAACTCAATACTCGCTATAATATCACCGGCGAAGTACAGACACCATAGATCAGATACCAGGTACAGGTACAGCTACCAAGAGGAGATTCTGTACCTCGCCGATGATAATATGTACATGTCGAATGTACCTTATATTAAAGAAAATAAATCCAATAAAAACTTACATTTCTTCTTACTTATGACGTACATTAAAACTTGAACGAATTGGTTAGCAGTTAGTATTTTGAGCATAACCCACCGATTACCTTATAAACTTTTCAAGTAACTCATAAGCGTCTCTCATTACACCAAGGTGACAATAGAATATCGTAACTTTGTCCGTTTTTAAGATTTAAATAAAATTTATTAATACAGATAAATGTATTAAATAGAAAAGATTAATAAACGATTATTATTAAATAATTAAACGTAATATCTCATTATCTCATTCAAATCTATAGAATACTTGTTAACATAAACGGAGCAATTTACACAAATTAATTATCGAGAAGAAGAATTATAGTTTTGTGATTAATTTTATATTCAAACTTTGCTTGATAGATATGTAAAATGATACATCATACAAAAGGATGTAAGATATCTGAAAATAATTTTTATACATTTTCAAACCATCAAATAGCTGTTTGACATTTTTGAAAATTTTAATTTCTTAATTACGAATGTTTCATTAATTATAATAGACAAGCGATGGTTACTATCATATTACGAACCTAAAATAAACAAGTGTAGTGGTACTAGTTTCTAAACTGAAGGATATAAATTATTCATTGGTTGCTTATCCCAACTACATTACTGAATGAATTATACTACATTATCTCAATGAGATTACTCAATCTAAGTAGGGCATTTACCAAATTAAGAAACTGTTTTTCCTTAATTGTATGTTTTTGTTATTTTCAGTTTTGTAAAACCTGATGTACTTTGATATATTTATTTTTAAAACAATAATATACATATGAAACAAGAAAATAATACAAATTTTCTTTTTTCTAAGGATATCTCTCTTCTTCGTCTTATGCATTCGGTTTATCGTTTGTCATTAAACTCGTATTAATTAAAAAATAACACGTAGCTTCCGAGACAAATCAACTTACATTAGTTACAAAATTACGCATTACATGTACTACACTGTATCTATTTACACTATTGTTAAAAAATTCATTGTAAGTATACTACAAGAAACGTCGTAAAGTTTCTTATAGTTGAAAGGCGGTGTAACAATGTTGTACGTAAGAAATTTTAAACGGAATTTAAAAATCGATCATTTGACCGGTCGCTGTAGATTTACTGTTATATCGTTTAAATAACTGTATTCTGACAATTTACAAAACTATACTAACTAAGAAAGTACTGATTCTTAGTTCGATGCATACGGATCAAATTCGGTATAGATATGACCGATGATATGCTCAGAAAATACGCTATAAAATCTAAATCTCGCAGATGACCTCTATAAGTAGTTTTCGATATCTTATACCTAGCCGGGATAAATACCTGAATTTTATATAAAAAAAAAAATAACACGAGAGAAGGAAGTTTCCCCGATGCTTAGGTATAGCAATAAAACGATTGGTTCGCAATATGTTAATCTAAAAATTTGCGGAAATCTGTTCGTTGGTTGCTACATATAGGCGTTCAAAATTTGACAATTCTCTTTGACGTTGTATGCACGAAATTGCTCATTGCGACAAAAACTGACACATTTATCTGCGAATCTGCCGTAACATTTACGACATGGCGATTTTTTAACGTCATTTTCTTAGCCATATATCCAGCAAAATATTTCATGGCATACAATTCCAAGAAGCAAACTGATGTTGATAGTTCATTAATTTCATGTTAGGTAGGTCATCAAGAATCATATCAGCGTTAATACTATCATCATCGCTATGCTCTTCCATGAACTATAATGAGACATCAGATTATGACACGGTTGTGTCACATTGTGATATATTATCCTCCGTTATTAGCGACGCCGTGTCTCACTATGATCTTCCATGCAATATGCAAAATTAAGACAATGAGTTGAACGTAATAATATCTATATTCTTCTCTATTTGCTAGACGCACTACTTCTACCGAAGAATTCTGGTTCTAAACAACCCGAATACAAGAAACAAAATTTTTCGAGCAATCCACACTTGATCTCGAAGTCGTCAAAAATGCAATGCCATCCTGTAACCAATCAGGAACGACGTCTATGCACTGTACAAACTCTTGTTTCGTTCCCACTAACCAAAGTCCGTACAGACGCTCTATTACGTTTCGCGAATTCTCTCAAGAATGGCTGATGCTCACAGTAACGTTCTGCACTGTGCAGAGATCGATCAGATTTTTCGAATTTTTTTCTGGAATGGCAGTCCAGTTCTCTAGTGGTCGTCTTACGATTAAGTATTACCTCGACGAGTCAGGAAATGGGAAATCGAAATTTAGTGGAAAGCGAGAATGGAAGTGACTCCGACTAAGTAATTGATGATCGAGCAATCGCAGATGCAGTCGTTGGTTCATTCTTAATTCATTTTGGAAAACTGCATGTTGCAAGATGTAATCGGCAGCACGAAAAGAAACCTCAAGAAACAGATGGAGTTTTCAATTATCGATCAGAGACTGGTATGGTAATTTTTCATATCACTTAATCTAGATATCAAACCATCTTCTACGAAATTATATGTTTTTGAAGTCGTAAGCCGTGTGTACAGCAGTATTGTCGTGTTACAGGACACAGATTTTGTTTTCCCGCAACTACGATTTTACGAAACACGAAAATTTTTAACCGACAACACCACGGTCGTCCCATATCCTCCACGTTCGTCAAATTTAGCCCTTGGTAACTTCCTTTTATTTCCCAAAATGAAATCGAAAGGAAAGGGGCAATGTTTCGGCAGCGTGAAAAAGGAACAAGAGGTGTCGCAACGGGTACTTGATAAAGTTGCAAGAAATGAATTCCGAAAGTCATTTGAGACGTTACAGTACAATTGGAAATAACATAACGAACAACTATTTTAAAGTAGGCGAGAGCTTCCTATATCTCAGAAAAAATCGAGAAAAATATAACAGTTTCTTTATCATCAATAAACAAGTATAGAACCCCAAAATGTAACACAGGGGAACCACAAAGAAAAACGAGACAGCAAACGCAGAACAACTTATTTCATGCAGCATGAGTATGGAAACAGAGAGGTAATCGACGCGAAACAGTGACAGAATCTAAAATTACTTGCGAAGCCGGAAAAGACGCAAAAAGATTAAATCCAGCGCCCATACTACTAGGAAAGAAAATACGAAAATGCTAGAAATGAACGAAGGGCAAACAAAGGAAAAGGTTGGATCAAGTATCAAATCCAGCAACAAAAGAAAAAGCAACCAGCATTCCTGCGAGGAAATGAAATTGAAACCAGCAAAGTTCTTGCATCCTGGATATGCCGCGTTATCCCACAAAACGATACGGTCATGGATGATTAGTATAACGAAAGAAATAGCGAGGTATGGGCAGAAGTATCTGCAAGGAAAAAGGGACAAAAATAATTTTGCTTTTATTGCCTCTGGATAACCTTGCACGTGGAAGATGCACAAAGCAGAGTCAATAAACAGCCCAATAGGTAAGTTGTAATCGATGATCAAAGATACGAGAAAAATATTCAAACTTTAACAGTTAAGATACAAGAAGATTCTAGGAGAATTCTTTCCTTGGAAGAATTCTCTTCAGAGGAAATATCAATTTAGGCCCAAAGATAAGACATCACAGGGAGAGACGAGTTCTGCTCGGGCAACCGAGGTAAACAGACGTGTGTAATCAATCGTGTGCTGCGGTGAAGTGATTCAGAGAAGTATTTCAAAGTGAAATGAAATTAACGAATAGTGATAGTGAGGGGAAATCCAACAATGATTATATTAATAACCATGGTTAATTATATAAATAGGTCGGTAGATTTACCAGGCCTAAAGCAACAACAGCAAGATATTAAAAACGTAAAATAACTCCAGGCACAAGTGCCACAGGAAACCTGGATACAGAAAAGCAGCGATGACTGCAAGAATTACCATTATCAACGGAAGAAAGAGACGTTGATCCAACAAGTAAAGCCACAACTCATTCAACTCACATTACAAAACCGCCACCAATATTTGTCGAGGCCCAAATAATAGCTTATTGAACTACTAAACAATTTAGTAGGGAAGGATAATTATGCAATGAAACAAACAAAACTTGATCAAGTAAAGATTCAAACAAACACCCCTGAGGTTTACAGGAATGTAATAAAAGCATTAAAGGAAAAAAAATGCTATATACCACACTTATCAGCTAAAAACGGAAAGAAGCTACAAGATAGTCATAAGAGGACTGCATCCAAAAATCAGCACGAAAAAGCTAAGTGATGAATTAGCTAAAATTGGACACCAAATAAGAACAATAAATAATATTACAAAATACGATACAAAACAACCGTTACCATTATTCTTAATAGAACTCGAACCAAGAATCAACAACAAAGAAATTTATAAAATCAAAAAAATCCTAAACACAATAGTAACAGTGGAACCACCACGCTATAAAAAAGATATACCGCAATGCATGCGGTGCCAACGGTATGGTCACACAAAAAATTATTGTAACAGAAGCTCGGCATGTGTTAAATGTGCAAAAAATCACTTAACAATACACTGCCCATACACAGGAAAAATAGAAGAAGATAGATGCTATAACTGTAACGGAAACCACCCAGCCAGCTATAAAGGATGTGAAATCAGGAAAAAAATTACAACGTAAACTGTTTCCACCACTTCGCAATCGATCATTAAATAACTACCAACCACAACAAAATATAACGGATAATGATACAACATTGATAGTGTAACGTCACCTAAAAACCGGGGATCTGCCGATCTCAGGATATGTAGATAACACCTGGTCATGCGATAGCGATGAGAACAGACGGTTGCCGGATTCCCACCCGTGGCATATGCGAATGATAGTGAGGAGGTAAGGATTCCAGTCCTTTAGTCAGTAAGTCAGTCTGTGTTTCGCTATTGAAGTGTAACATTATCCTATTAATAAAGTATACGAACGGGCTATTGCTCATTCGCCTTTTTTTTTTATAAAACCTCGTCATTTATTACGTGACAATAGCACGATATGAACCAAACACTATAAACGGAAATATTAATCCCCAAGGTAACCGAAGCTATGCGCAAGTAACCCAAAACATTAGCCCAGCAATGCTCATAAAAAATCAGAATCAAAGCAACAACATCGAAGGCGTTACAGAAATCAAAGGAATGCTCAAACAATCCATTAAAAGTACGGAGATATTAGGAAAAAATGATAAGTGAGCCAAACACAATACTAAGGCAACAAGTACAACAAACAACAGTCATGTTACAACTACTTACAAACTTGCTAAATAAAAAATAGAGATGAACATGTTGAAAATAGCAGCCCGGAACTCCAATGGCTTGCAACAGCGAGCCCACGAAACTAAAACATTTTTGTATAAAAATAATGTTGATATACTACTTGTCTCAGAAACACATTCACTCTAAAAAGTTACAGAAAAATACCGCACTACACCATCTACGACACCAAACACCCCTCAGGTAAAGCACATGGAGGAACTGCAGTAATAACAAAAAAATGACATCAAGCATCACCTACATAGTCAAACAAATCAAGAACACTCATAAGCAACCACTGTCACAATACAAACCAATGACAATTACTTTCAGGTATCAGCAGTATATGCACCACCGAGACACAAAATGACGCTTAAAAAATGGGAAGAGTACTTCCAATCCTTAGGCGACAAATATATCGCAGCAGGAGACTTTAATGCAAAGCACACGTTATGGGGTTCAAGAACTGACACACCAAGAAGTAGAACACTAGAAAATATATTAGACACAGCAACCTCAACGTGCTATCTACAGGAAGACCAACGTACTGGCCGACAGACCTCAATAAAACACCTGACCTGTTGGATTTTGCGATAACAAAAGGATTAAGTGTAAGTAAACTAAAAATAACAACCAGCCTTGAGCTTAACTCCGATCACACACCAATTATATTAGAATATACAAGCAAATCACTACTTTATAACAAGTCAGAGTCGCTTTGCAATAAAACCACCAATTGGCAAACTTTTAAAGAGCTAATCGAAAACAAAATCAACTGCAATATCCCGTTGAAAACACCTGAACACATTGAGCAGGCAGTAGCAACTCTGACAGAAATAATACAGAAAGCAGCGTGAGCAACCATCTATGAATCAAATAGCAGGCAAGCAAAAATTATTCCACAGGACATCCTAGATAAAATCAGGGAAGAAAGAAAAACGAAAGCAAAATGGCAAAAGCAGAAAACACGAGAAAACAAGAAGAACCTAAATAAACTTACAAAGGAATTAAAGAATAAAGTAAGGGAACTTCATAATAACAAATTCTCAAAATTCATCGAATCACTATCCGCGCATGAAAATACCAACTACTCCCTATGGAAAGTCACCAACAAAGTGAAGAAAACAATAAAATCAATCCCAGCAATCAAAAAAATGGACAACTCATGGGCCAGAAGTAACGAAGAGCAGGCAGAAGAATTTTCGAAGCACTTACAAAATACATTTTCACCGTATGAAATTAATAACAGCATTCCCAGATGGCAAACATACGAAGAAATGGAAAATGCCAATAACACAACTGACAAACGCTGCACCATACTCAGCACAACAGCGCAAGAAGTTACAAACTTAATTAAGGCAACAAAGACAAGTAAAGCACCAGGATTTGACTTGATCAATGGAAAAATCTTAAAAAACCTCCCCCCAAAGGCAATAAGACTAACAACGATAATATTCAATGCAATTCTAAGAATACAGTACTTTCCTGCACTATGGAAAATAGCACAGATCGTAATGTCACCCAAACTAAACAAAAACCTACATTTAACTGCATCCTACAGACCAATATCATTACTACCTGCGTTTTCCAAACTACTAGAAAAAATAATATATAACCGCCTAAAGCCAACAATAGAAAAAGAAAAACTAATACCGGACCATCGATTTGGATTCAGGAATAAACACTCCACAATCGAACAAATGCACAGACTCGTCAACGAAATCTTACAGGCACTGGAAACAAAACAATAATGCACGGCACTCTTTATCGACATTGAAAAAGCATTTGACAAAGTTAACCATGAAAAACTTCTTCAAACTATCAATAAGCAATTTCCAGAACAAATCTACAAATTACTCAAATCGTACTTAAACAACAGAGCCTTTGCAGTAAAAATAAATGACGCATATTCTGAAATTAAGGATATCAAGGCAGGAGTACCGAAAGGAAGCGTCCTAGGACCAATATTATACACGCTCTATACAGCAGACATACTAACAACTGTCAACAGCAAAACTCTAACGTTCGCGGACGATACGGTCTTAGTAACGAGACACGCAAATTCAGAAACGGCTGCCGCACTACTACAAGAACACATTACAAAAATAGAAAAGTGGCTGCAAAGCAAACAAATAAAAGTGAACACCAGTAAGTGCAATCACATAACATTTACGCTTAGAAAAGGAAAAACACCAGATATCCAACTAAATGGCGTCCACATAGCACAAACAAAGTATGTCAAATATCTAGGAATACATTTAAACACACGCCTTACATGGAAGCATTACATAAAATCAGTAACAAACAGAATACGTGAAAAAATGAAGCAGATGTACTGATTAATCAATAGAAAATCTAAATTAAGCATAAAGAATAAACTAAATATATACAAAACAATAATCAAACCAATCTGGATATACGGAGTCCCACTATGGGGGATGGCAGCAATGAGTCACAAAAATAAAGTAGAAACAGAGCAAGCAAACATCTTAAGGACAATAGTTAACGCTCCATGGTACGTCAGAAATGAAGACATACGAAAAGATTTAAAAATTCCAACAGTCAAAGAGGAAATCAGCTGGTTGCTGAAACGAATAAAACAATAGTAGAAAGAAGACTGAAGAGGATGCATCCTGCAGACCTCATAATAGAACAATAAACAACCTGGAAGATGGAGTCCCGCTGGGGGTAACCATCCACATGCTATATTTTACCAAATATTTGCAGCTATAATATTTTACCAAATGTCCTACTGGACAAATTGTAAAATTTAAATAAATAAATAAATAAATAAAACGGAGGGACATCCAGCATCTCGAACGTTCAATGAGAGACCCTGGAGACACATTTGTCGGAGATTCATTCAATGTCTTCCAATCCGTCGGACATCTGAACGACATATGCCGAACATGTAGAAGGAACAGATACAGGCAACCTTTCGCCGAAAGTTGCTCATCATATCGCCTTTCAATGGAGAGCAAGATGCTTCTGCAACAGGAGTTGCGGAAAATGCCTGAAGCAGACATATACGCGAAAGTAAAAAATGATTGGTTCAACAAAAACTGACCGGCGATGGATCGCTTGGAACGAATATTTGCGGATTTGAGCGTTCGCATGCGTGAACACCGACGTATGTATATGCATGATCCAGATATCGGGCGACAAACTACTGATTCCGATGTACGATCTCGCGAAATGCGACACGTGGACAAACTCGTCCACCTTAATGGTTCCGAACAACCTGTACGTGATACATACGACACGACATCCGCTAATGCATCAGCACCATAATGCAAGAGTTGCAGAAAATATTAAAAGCGAACGTTATCAAAGAGAACAAATGCGCTTGGGTTACACCATTCTAATCGAAGAAGGCCTGAGGAGTATGAGTTTGCATTGATTGCAGGAAATTAATTAGCGTGGGAACGAATTACGTATACGGGAATTCCTTTATGTTTTTCATTTTTAAACGTGATAAATATTGAAATGATAAATATGGAAATATCAAGAGGGAATTTTGAATTGGATAGTGCATTTTTCCGATGGTTTATATAACAGCGTGTCATGAGCATGCCAATTGGCGGCATCATTATGAGAAAAAGTTTTGTACCTCAATAAAAAAAAATGGGATGCAATACAGATTTTAGAGCTAACAACAGATGGCTACAGAAGTTTAAAGCACGAAAGGATGTTAAACATTTATGTTAAAAATCTTTCTGCAAAATAAGACAGTGTTAAAGCATTCGAGAAAACTTTGTACGATCTTACACGCAACCAAAATTATTTAAAAAATTGCACCTATAACGCCGATGAATTTAGTGACAGCGGAAAATCTTCGTAAAGCATGGAGGAAACTCCTTTGTTTCAAGAAAATAGAAGAAGAAATAATGGAAAGGAATAACGATAGAAAAGAAATGTCAGATATTCATCAAATTATGAGATGCATTTCTTCTTATGCAGATTATGAAACAAAGGACACCACAGAATGGATCGGAATTGGTAGAAATATGTCGTCAAATTTTGAACGATGAAGAAATTATAGTCGCAGCGTATGAGAATCACAGCATCTATTGACGAATTAGAAAAAGAAGGGAAAGAAACAGAAGAAACGGAATTTAATACTAACAATAATGATGAAGGAACTCCCACTGACATGGATGTATTGGATACTTGGACAAGAGAGTTTTATCATCTTTACTTTGAGCTTTGTGAAAAGGACGATTTATTTTACAAATACACCAAGGCGATGTAAAAGACTTTCAATTATATTCTCGTTCGAATACAGGAGAAGTGATGGTAAATTGACCATATTTGGGGCGCTTATCGCAACGATAAAGAGACTGATTCTCGGGTCCTGTACGGGGCTCCGCTGTGGGCAGAGGATCTGATGAAAAGTCGACGCAGTCTACTCTTGCTGAGGAGGCTTCATAAGACGACCGCTATCAGGATTGTAAGGGGATACCGAACGATATCCGTTCGAGCTCCAGGCCCTAGCGCTCCGACGGGGGTACCATCAACTGCGGGGTCTGTGCTCGGGCGACGATGCGCCCTCTGCCGGCCAGTCAGTCCACGACGTCCGGGGGAAGGCGAGGCTCGAGACCTGGGAATGGTGGCGCATTCAGTTCGCCGCCGAGGATACGGTGCGGCCTCATCGGACCGTTGGAGCGGTCCTATCGGACTGGGAGGCCTGGAGAGATCGTGGCGGGCTCCCGCTGACATACAGGATGACGCAGGTGCTCACCGGGCACGGAATGTTCGGGAAGTTCCTGCTAAGGATTCGGCGGGAGGTAACTAACACGTGCCACCACTGCGAGGAAGAGCAAGACACGGCGCAGCACACGCTGGAGTTCTGCCCGGCGTGGGAGGAACCGCGCCGTGTCCTACGACTCGATATCGACGAGAGTTTGGCCCCCGAGGCGATCGTAGAAGCCATGATGAGGGGACAACAGGAGTACATCGCCGTCCGCTCCTACTGCGAGCAAGTCATGTTCACAAAGGAGCGCGCCAAGAGAGAAAGGGTAAGAAGACAACATCCATCGAGAGTGCCGTCGCGGCGAAGAGGGTCTGGTCTCCCCTTCGGACTTGCACGACGGCCTAGGCAGCTTGGCGTTAGGAGGAGTGATCCCTCCTAACGGCCCAATCAACCAAGGAGTACTCCCGATTACACCATCAGGGAGAAGCCCCAGCAACAATACGAAATAGATGATCCCGGGGCTCTCTTACCAATCGTCAGGACGATCACCGTGGAGGTTTTAGCCGGTACGAATCCGGCACTACCCAGCGCCCGCTCCCCGGAGGGCGCGGGGCGTCTATGAAGGTTTCCTCCACGAAAAGAAAAGAGAAAGTAACAGGCTGAGTATCGTCCAGGACAACAAAATCAATCTCGAGTCGAAACCTTCGGCAGATGCTTTGAAATTCACGATGTTCAAACTATCCAGGAGCAGTTTTTCCTCGATCAGCACTCCCACAGATGAACTCGCTAGTAAGGACGAACCAGTGCATTCCTTGCACAGTTCCAGCATGGTGACACCTACCAGACGGAAACTGGGCCTAAGGCTGGCCAACTCAGACCGCAACAGAACAAATTAAAGAGGTTTAATTAAAAATTCATTGGAGTTTGAAAATTTTATATTACGCTTCTCGTTAATCCACATATTTTAATGTGTTCGTATCAGGTTCTTATGGAACAATGAATAGCAAGAATACCGTTAACGAGAAAGAATTGCGAATTTTGAAATAAGAATTTTTACTGGATGGAATTCGTAATTCGTCGTTACAAAACTTTGTCAATTAAACAGCCTTTGAGAGTGTAAGGAATTCCAGCGCAAAGAAATCTCGCGTGAACGTAGCTACGGTCACGGGATGGACGTTTTTATCTAATTTATTTAATTTATAATTATATTATATTATATTAATATATATTGATATTATATTAATTTATTTAATTATTTAAAATATATATACCACTACCAGCAATTTTTTTAACGGGACCGTTCAAGGAGAGCGGTATGTTTGGAGTACGACTTCCGGATTACGACTCCCGTTGACACACTTCTTCGCGGTCGCGTCTATGCGCGAACAGCCAATACAGAAACAATCGAGAAAAATATAGCAGTTTCTTTATTATCAATAAACAAGTATAGAACCTCAAAATGTAACACAGGGGAACCACAAAGAAAAACGAGACAGCAAACGCAGAACAACTTATTTCATGCAGCATGAGTATGGAAACAGAGAGGTAGCCGACGCGAAACAGTGACAGAATCTAAAATTACTTCCGAAGCCGGGAAAGCCGTAAAAAGATTAAATCCAGCGCCCATACTGCTAGGAAAGAAAATACGAAAATGCTAGAAATGAACGAAGGGCCAACAAATGAAAAGGTTGGATCAAGTATCAAATCCAGCAACATAAGAAAAAGCAACCAGCATTCCTGCGAGGAAATGAAATTGAAACTAACAAAGTTCTTGCATCCTGGATATGCCGTGTTATCTCACAAAACGACACGGTCATGGATGATTAGTACAACGAAAGAAATAGCGAGGTATGGGCAGAAGTATCTGCAAGGAAAAAAGGACAAAAATAATTTTGCTTTTATTGCCTCTGGATAACCTTGCACGTGGAAGATGCACAAAGCAGAGTCAATAAACAGCCCAATAGGTAAGTTGTAATCAATGATCAAAGATACGAGAAAAATATTCAAACTTTAACAGTTAAGATACAAGAAGATTCTAGGAGAATTCTTTCCTTGGAAGAATTCTCTTCAGAGGAAATATCAATTTAGGCCCAAAGATAAGACATCACAGGGAGAGACGAGTTCTGCTCGGGCAACAGAGGTAAACAGACGTGTGTAATCAATCGTGTGCTGCGGTGAAGTGATTCAGAGAAGTGTTTCAAAGTGAAATGAAATTAACGAATAGTGATAGTGAGGGGAAATCCAACAATGATTATATTAATAACCATGGTTAATTATATAAATAGGTCGGTAGATTTACCAGGCCTAAAGCAACAACAGCAAGATATTAAAAACGTAAAATAACTCCAGGCACAAGTGCCACAGGAAACCTGGATACAGAAAAGCAGCGATGGCTGCAAGAATTACCATTACCAATGGAAGAAAGAAACGTTGATCCAACAAGTAAAGCCACAACTCATTCAACTTACATTACAAAACCGCCACCAATATTTGTCGAGGCCCAAATAATAGCTTATTGAACTACTAAACAATTTAGTAGAGAAGGATAATTATGCAATGAAACAAACAAAATTAGATCAAGCTAAATTCAAACAAACACCCCTGAAATTTATAGGAATGTGATAAGAGCATTAAAGGAAAAAAATGCTATATACCACACGTATCAGCTAAAAACGGAAAGGAGCTACAAGATAGTCATAAGAGGACTGCATCCAAAAATCAGCACGAAAAAGCTAAGTGATGAATTAGCTAAAATTGGACACCAAACAAGAACAATAAATAATATTACAAAATACGATACAAAACAACCGTTACCATTATTCTTAATAGAACTCGAACCAAGAATCAACAACAAAGAAATTTATAAAATCAAAAAAATCCTAAACACAATAGTAACAGTGGAACCACCACGCTATAAAAAAGATATACCGCAATGCATGCGGTGCCAACAGTATGGTCACACAAAAAATTATTGTAACAGAAGCTCGGCATGTGTTAAATGTGCAAAAAATCACTTAACAATACACTGCCCATATGAGGATTGCATCCAAAAATCCGCACAAAAAAATTAAGTGATAAACTAGCAAAAATTGGCCATCAAACAGAAGCAATAAACAATATAACAAGATACGATACGAAGCAACTATTACCATTATTCTTAATAGAACTTGAACCCAGAACCAATAACAAGGAAATTTATGAAATCAAAAAAAGGAAAAGTCAATAGAAGGACGCTTAAAAAACATATTATGCCAGGGATGAATGTAGCATTCCAAGAAGTGCTGAGGAATCAAGTCCTGCCATGCAATGGAACGTATTCCCTGCATGTAATGGCGCGTGTCACTTGCATAGCGCCTTCTTTAAAATGTTCACAATACATGAAAAATACGCTATAAATGATGCTAAATAGCATGGATAAAGAAGTAGTGTAGTGACCGTTGGTTGAGTAACGGTCCAATGATCTGCGGAAACCAAACAACTCTCGACGTCTGATGGTACCGTGGAGGAAAAACCATCTATAAAGACACGAAAGAAAGGGGTGGAGGTAATGAAAGGGGAAGAGAATATGAAGATAACAAGAAATATGAGAAGTAAAGAAAGATAATATAACCCCGATGTGGTTATAGCGGATGGAGAATCCGCTATAATTTATTTTTACTCCGCTCCTCCTTCGTCGTAACCAGTCGTCGCCGCCGCCAGTTGAAGGCCGGCGGATCTTCCGAGCTCTCCACAGACCTGACCGAAGAGATGACAACATCTACTACGGCGGACATATGAGCGGAACTAATCCGTTGAGCTTCTGAAGTGACCAAGGTTGCTGAAACATCCCGTAAACTCAAGGGCACACATGTGAAGGCGCTCAGAGAAGCGGCGAGGTCCATCGCCTCTGGTGCAACAGAGATAGTGAGGAGGATGGATCCCGCCTCTGGCGCCTTCGCGATAATGGAAGGATGCATAGCGGCATTAGAGGCGGAAAACAAGGCGCTCCGAAAAGAGCTGGCACGCTCCTCGCGCTCCACAGCAAAAAAGAGCAGCGAGACTGCGCGTCTCGTCGCGATTGAACGCAAGATGGAGGTGCTAGACCCCTCGCTGATCCAGCTGATAGAAAAACACTTCCAAAACATTGAAAGAAGAAAAGTAAAGGAGGTCTCGTCCCCGACGAGACCACGAGAAGGGTAGAGCCTGGAGCCCTAAATGCTCCAGCGACCAAGGGAGGACAAGCGGCTACCATGGAAAGGCAGACCGTCGAAAGATGAAACAGGAAGAAAAAGGAGCCAGCGGAGGAACAACCGGCGAAGATAACTCCCGGGACAGGGGCGAAGAGCTCGAGAAAAGCCCCAGAGGGAGGATTGGAAAACGTACGAAGAGGGGGAGACAAACTGCCCCCCCCCCACATACACCGCGAACATCGACGTTGATGATTACGCTGAAGGATAGATCAGGCCAATTCTACGCGAGGGTGTTGGCCGCGGCCAAGGACAGCGTCTCTCTGGCCGAGGTAGGCATCAACGCGATAAGGATGCGTAAAACTATGATCGGAGTAAACTATGACCGGAGTAAAATTATGGTCGTTCTGGAGGTCTCCGGGCACCAGAAGAAGGAGAAGGCCGCTGCAATCGCAGCACGGCTGGCCCAGACTCTGGATTCAAGCAAGGTCCGCGTAGCGACACCCGTCCGAGATGAGGAAGCACGGGTGACCAGAATAGACATTTCGGCCACCAAGGAGGAAATCAGGAATACCCTGTCAAAGGAGAGCGATTGCAAGGCGGAGGACGTCCAACTGGGAGAGATCCGCCTCGTTCGAGACAGTCCTAGATCTGTATGGATACGAGGCCTGGCCGGTGCAGCGGGGAAACTGACCCAGGCTGACAAGGTCGCCATAGGTTGGTCGATAGCGAAGGTCGAAGCCATCGAGCGAAGACCTTTGCAATGCTACAGGTGCCTGGAAACTGGACACATAAGCAAGATATGCACCTCCAAGGAGAACAGGGGGCACCTGTGTAACAGATGCGGCTATTCTGGACACCAAGCCAGAGCATGCACTGTCGCGAACCCGAAATGCCTGCTTTGCGAGGCGCTCGGAGCACCATCGGTACACAGGATGAAGAGACCGGCCTGCCCCCCCCCCCCGAAGAAAGAAACAAGAGGAACCACCCGCGGATCGACGGTTGCAAGTGGCAACGAAAAAGGCTCGCCGCCGCAGGGAATCCCCGACCCTAAGCCGGCGAGCAAGGAGGCTGGCATGCAGGAGAATATGGAAGTAATGATCTTAGGTGATTGAGAAAATGCGCATCCTTCAGACCAACTTGGGACCGTCAAGACGAGCACAAGACCTGCTCTACCAAACCATTCGAGAGAGCACGGTCGCCCTAGCGGTAGTGGCTGAACCATACAGAGTTCTGGATGCTCCGGACTGGGCCAGAGATACAGACAAAATGGTAGCTGTCAGCTGGACATCAACGCCGGGGGCGTTCGCCCACGGAATCCGGCTGGAGCGCGGCAACGGATACGTCCCGGATGGGCAGCGTTCTAGGAGTTCCTGGATGGGGTTGGCGACTGCGTCAAGCGGCACCTTCTTAGGCAGATGCTCGTCAAAGGAGACTTCAACGCACACTCCACGGAATGGGAAAGCCCCAGAAACACCGCGCGCGGCCGCGTGCGAGACCGCGGGACTTGGACTCCTGTTGGTGAACAGGGGCTCGGCCAACACCTGCGTGGCGTGGAAGGGGAGCTCCATCGTTGACATCACACGGGCCTCCCCCGATACACTCAGGCGGATTTCAGGCTGGAGAGTGGCCGAGGAGGTCGAGGCACTCTCGGACCACCTCTACATATTCACGAAGGTGAAAGACATACTTGGACCTAGAACGGTGACCGCGGGTGATGGTCGCGACCCGCCGAGAAAAGGACGCGCACACCCACCACCAAGGTGGAATATCAAGGAAAGGGACGACGATCTGCTTCGAGCGGCCGCAATAGTGGTTGCCTGGACATGGTTTCCCGGGACGGCGTGGCGTTGGTGATGTCTCTGGGAATCGTCAACGCGTTCAACTCTATGCCGTGGGACAAGATAGTGGTGGCCGAGATTCCCAGCTACCTCGTTCGGCCCATCGAGTGCGGCGTTCTGCAGGCCTCGGTATTAGGGCCGATCCTGTAGATCATCGCGTACGACGAGGTACTGCGCTGCCCGCTGCCTCCGGGCGCGGCCATGGTGTGCTACGCTAACGACACTCTGGTCTTGATCCCGAACGGTGTCTCACGCGTCAGCGACTGTTCTGGCCGCGTCTCCCCCTTGGGAGCTTCGGACGTTGGTGCTCAAGAGAAGACACGCCCTCGTGAGAGTGTGGAACCCGGGAGGGGACTCGATCATACGCATAGAATGGTCATCGTGGAGTTTTAGTAAGAGTCCGACACTACTCTGCTTTTGCCGATTATTAGCAGCAGCGGAGTGTCCACAAGGATGTTTCCACGTGCAAAAAAAAATATATGTTCTTTGTTAATTAAACCATTGAATTTACAAGCAAAATAAATATTTTTGGCTATAATACATTGTATAATTTCAGAAAAGGGGCGCAGTGAACCGATATGGCAAGCCAGCATGGAAGATCAAGATGTTGCTGTAAAAATATTTCCTTCCCATTATCGTAGTTATCCAATAGGAACGAGATACTTTCTGTCTTCCCTTTATGGAACACCCATTTCTTGTATGTTATTATGGTTGATATTCTGTTTTATTCTTGAGTGATATTGTATTACTTACTTAAACATAACATTGAAAAATATACGTAATCTCCATTTAGGTGTTGATGAAAAAACAGTACGGAAGGTAATAGTGAATATCTTTCAGTACGTAGTTCTGCAGCATGCGGTATTTTAACGGATTTTTTTAGAAACGTATGTAATTGATTGGACCACATTTTGTAAAATGTGTTTCCACGAATCAACGATCTTCGAAATGACTAGCACCAACGGAACTGAGCACGCGACGAACACGAACGACAGCGTAAACGCAGTGTGTACACCGCTCCGTATACCGCCGTTCTGGCCGCACGATGTAATGCTGTGGTTCTTGTTACTAGAATTACATCTGTCAAATTATCAAATAATAATCAGATCTAAATGCCCGCATTATAAGCGACAAGGCAAAATTCCACACCACCGTCGTGAATCTTACCGAACGGTATATACAGCTAGTCCGGGACGTATTGCGACCCGCCGAAGACAGAGCAGATACGAAGACCTGAAAAAGAAACTCATTAAAAGACTAGCTGACTGGGACTCCATCAGAGTGCTAAAGCTACTAGAGGGCGAACACATGGGAGATAGGGCGCCGTCCCAGTTCTACCAGAACCTGAAGAAGTTCGCCACACTGTACGTCCTCCACCTCAAATTGGTGGAATATTCTTAAAAAATTAATAAAATTTACAGATAAATTTAAGCCGTGCATTGCACAGAGAGACATTAATTAATTAATCAAAGCTGATGGTATTTGTTGTGTATGCGATTTAGGATTATCAAGTTAGTTCGAATTTCTGGTTCTAAATACTATACAAACGGAAAAGCAGAACATACTGAGATAGAATCAATCGATGATGTAAGATGATATCTTAAGCATAAAAAATATAAAACATTTTAAATAATTAATAATTATGCCTCTAATTTGGAAATTAGGTCGGTACTTTGAGATATACGGCGCGAGAAATATTAGAAGAGGCTATAAATTTAAGAGATTTTCTTTAAACAAATAGATGTTTATGCAATGGGAATTAATTCCAAGATACTCCGATATTTACGTATTAGGATTAGAATTAATTACTATATCAGAAGTAATTATTTACACATTAGGATAAGAAGGCTCGACCAATATCAAGTCAAATACAGAATCACTCCGCTATACATGATGGACCGGTTACCTCGCAAAAATTATTTGCAAAGAAGAACTAGGAGCATTGCTCTCCAAACAAATAGAATGCATAGATTTTATAAATGTAAAAAGACGTTCAACTAGAAGATCGCCTTAAGAAAATTAGAATCTACAATTTTTTTTAAAGATATAGATCCGACAAACACCCCTCCTGCATGTGTTGTCTGAGAATAAAGCACGTTACATCCAACTGCAATGTAAATTACATCAGTTATAAGAGGTCACACATCCTAGGCAAGAGCCCGCAGTTTATAAGACCAGGTATCTCGTTCAGTTCTCTAATAAACGGTAAAAACAGGATAGAAGAATCAATAGAAGTATCAATATCAACTCCCGGCAGTTAGTGAGCTAAGAAGTGATAGTAAGGCAAGTACGATAACTAAGGAACGACGAGTGAAAGACATTGTAGACCAAATCCATTTCTAGCTTGATGAAACCGAAATTAAATAAACAATAATAATAATCATAACACTCCCGTAGAGCAAACTATAAAAAAACTCCGTAATAGGGCAGTTAAAAGAGAAATAATAGAATCAACTATATCCATTTAAATGTCGTCCTAATCGGACGAATAGAATTACATGAGGAATGCTAGAGTGATTGGGAAAAATGGGATAAGTATAATATATACTTCCGTTTGAAACATAGTAAAGATCGGATGTTCCATGTTATCTCAAATTTATTATAAATATCTTTTACTCTTTATTTCTTTCTGTGCAATTCTTAAAAGAAAATGTCACATTATAAACCCCGTTCATCTAAGATTCTTTTCAGTAACTCGTTTGATTCGCCTCGGATAAAACATTAATTTCCAAAGGCTTTATCGTATAATTATCGTTTAAATAATGGGCTGTTACAGATTTATAAATTTTAGATGCCTGCAAATGAAGAAGATGTTATGAAAGATATGAAAATAGCAAGTCAGCATGTTGCGTGAAATATAAGAGCGATGGAATATTTTACGAGAGATTGAAGTTAACAAATCATTGTTACAAAAATTGTTTCTAATACGAAGGTGGACATTATGATGTATAAATAATTTTCGTGTTGGTAAATCAGTGGAGACTTCAATAGTAAAGGCTTCAAAATCAAGAAAGTCTTTCTTTAATGGAACGTTACTAGTTTGCGTTACGTTCAAATCTTCAGATCTTCCTTTATTAATATCGAAGAACAAACGCAAATGTGAAAGACCCGACCAAATGTCACAGACGGACAAACAGCGTGTAACTTTAAAGTAATTTAAGATCCGAGTTGAGTGCGATGAACGACGCTACGAAAACTATTCGATACATTCGTGGCGCGCCAAGAATTGTATCACTCGAAGTCCAAAAGACGATTAATCTCACCATTGGTGTATTAGCAGAATATTAGAAGCCTTCGCACCAATATCTGTAAGCAAGATTACATGATTACAGATTACATGTACATCTGTAGCGCGGGATAGTATAATTGCAACAAGACTACAACATTATCATCTTTTTCCTTTTTCTCTGGAGATCTGGTTACATTCAGATATCTCTTCCGCAGAGTTGGATTTCTTCGGTTACAATGTTTATTCTTATGACAGATTTGGCCTAACTTCTCTAGAGGCAGTGCTGCGCTTATTGGCGTAAAAAGTCAATTTTGTAGCTCATGTGTTCGTCTTAATATCTCGCACATTGAACACCAATTCGTCAGGATTCAATGTTTGTTCAATGTTTACCGTTGTGGTGGCGGTATACCTTTCACCAACGTCTTCATACTACCTTTACTACTACCTTCGTGCTATCTGTATGCTAATACCGCATTTATACTATGAATTTAC
This sequence comes from Bombus pyrosoma, assembly GCF_014825855.1. Classification (NCBI taxonomy): domain Eukaryota; kingdom Metazoa; phylum Arthropoda; class Insecta; order Hymenoptera; family Apidae; genus Bombus; species Bombus pyrosoma. The sequence continues at coordinate 13,821,295 of NC_057779.1, forward strand.
CGACAACGTTATTGAGGTTGGTGATCTGTATTCAGTTGGTTGCATATTTATGTTTATATTACATATATTTCTATTCGGCGTCTTTAATCCTCTCAGTTTCACATCAAGTGAATCCGTGACCATCTCTATTCTGGGATGCAGCCAGCATGCGGCAACATCTATACTTTTGTGGCTCGACACAGATCGGATCTCCATGGAATTCTCCCAATTGCTTTTAAACGTAGCTCCGTATTATTTCGCGTGCTTTGCAGCATGTTTAACAACTCGTTAACGACAGGAATTCTTCTGGATGCTTGGAAGACTAATACAATTACTTCTACATTTAAATCTGGCGATGCGATGAACCGTAGACCGGTCTGCATCATCGATGTAATGCCAAAGTTATTCGAAAGCGTAGTTGTTGACATTGCTAAACTTCATGTCACGTCTCTGATCTGTAACGAGCAACGTGGCTTTACGCCAGCTTTGTCCACAGTAACTAATCTCTCTATTTACCGTAATTTTGTCTCAACCAGTCTAGAGAATAACCAAGTGGATAGAGTGTACAGCTGTTTTAAAAAGACTTTTCACATAGTACTACACAATATTATGAGTTCAAAATTGTTGCACTGGTCTTGTAATCAGTCGCTTTCTTGGTTGACAAGTTACTTTAGCGATCATAAGCAGGTTCTTCACGTCGTCGGTTGTTACTCAAGTATCCCTCCAGGGTTTACTTCTTGATCCCTTGATCATTTCATGACTTGCGTTTCGCCTCAACTGAACCTTGATAACTTTGACAACTGGTGCGGAACAAACGATACGTCGCTCACTTTAGACAAATATTACTTGGTGACACTGTCATTTCTCAGCTTTCGAAATTAAGCAATTTGGGTGTCCGCTACAGCACTGTTAAATTCCCTACTTCACCGACAGCGTGTAGTTGGCGAGACCTCTAAAAGAATCGGACTTGTGAAGCGTTGTACGGTGTACCTTCGAAGCTTGCGAATTATCAAAATGCTATATTGTTTTTTCGCGTGACCTCGTCTAGAATATATATCTGCCATTCCGTTTTATCATCCGATCACGTATAAACAGTCGATCGAAAGAGTTCAACATATCTTCTTCAGATTTGCAGCCTTGAATCTGAGTCCGGAAATGGCCGTAGCAGATTATGATTATTTCCCATCATGAAAAAAATTAACATGCGATCTCTTGAGTCACGAAGAATTACTGACCCGTAAATGCTGACCTGATGTTCTTATTCCAGTTGATGAATGGCTTTGTGAGTTGTTCGCAACTTCCATCGAAGATAGATTTTTGTTATACGAACTTCGACGCTGAGATTTACGCGTGCATTTCATCCGATTTGCTATTCTTTTATATTAGGTAACTCTTACCTCCTAAATCACATCTGTATCAAAGCGAATATGTTTTGTGCATATTTAAATCATTATGCACGTGATATTTTCTATTTCTAAAAATTAACAATTAAAATATTCCTGCCAGTTTAATTTTATGTATTTTTACTATGAATCTTTCAACTGCTTGCATATAGATATATAGTGTTTGTACACTAATAGGAGTTTGTCCCGTTTATAATAGTACTAGAAATAAATAAATTCGTACGTTCTACGTTTCTTTATACGTAACATAATAACGTTCTTATGAATCCCATGATCCACTACACATCGTTTCATCCGTATCTCATAATGTCCCCACTAATGCGAAATAACTTTTGCAAAAACATTTTTGTGATAGCATTAATCCCTCCTGAGATACTCCACCATTCTTACTTCAACGTAATATCGTTGACGATATCTACCAGTATCTTCTGTATTATTTAAAAAGGGAACCTTCCGAAACGCTCATCTAGAGGATTTACGAACATCTTTTTAATGTTTTTGTTTTGACATAAACTCATGCGCTTTCATCAGGGATAAATGGACAACGCACACAGAATTACTCACATATATCATATCGGTAACAGTGCGCTATTTAAAAGCTACGTTTAATATTAAGAATTACAGGTACTTTAAGAATTAATATTCTGCACCTTTAATGAATGGGGTTTCAATAACACTAACTTTAACGTGTACCCAATTTATAATCAATGCAAACATAGTAAAAAGGCAATACCGTTATCTGATACGTGGAAACGTATTGTCTCTTTCGCTCATACCTGCAAATATCGAAATAAATAATATGGACATTTCACATCCGAATGTAACAAGTTATTTTCAATTGGTAATAAAATGTGCGGCAAATCATTCGGCAAGGTTAATGGGAATTTTAAAGAAACGCAGAGCTATTGTTCGATTTTTCCATCGGTCTATATCCACCGAAAAAAAATTAAAGGCGCACCAAATACTATATTATCCTCATCGCACGCCTCTAAAATTAATTGGTGATATGAACTCATTGGAAGAAGCAGGCGATCAAAAGGCAAGACAATAAACACGGAAGGAAGAACACTGCTTAGGTATCTGGACGAGAGAGGCTGGACGATAATTAACGGCAGGGATGAAGAAGGAAAGGAGTGGACCTACATTGGGAAGAGAGGAAACTCAGTAATAGACTATGTGATTGGAAACCAGGAGGTGACAGAAGAAATAATTGACATGAAGGTCGGAAAAAGAACAGAGTCGGATCACATGCCATTAGAAGTAGAAACAAGGTAAACAAAGCAATACCAAAGAAGAAAGTAAAGATAAGGAAATGGGGCATGGGAGAGAAAGTGTAGTATGGCAAGGAGTGGAAAGAGAGGAAAAGAGAGGTGAGAAGAAAGATGACAAAGTTCAGGAAAGGAAAATGCAGCAGAGAACAAGAAGCATGGAAGTACATAAACAGGTATAGAAGAAGAAGAGAGGGCATAGATGAAGAAATAAGCGAAGAAGAGTGGAAAAATCACTTTATGGAGATCCTAGAAGGAAAAGAGCACAAAGAGGACAGAAAAACGGAAGAGCAGGGAGAGGAGGAGGAAATAAGAAAGGAGAGGGAAGACAATATAGAGAAGGAAGAGAGGTGATATACCAACTAAGAAAACTGAAGAGGAAGAAAGCAACGGGGGAAGACGGGTTAGAAAATGAGGTATGGAAGTATGCACCGAAGGAAGTGGGGGAGGCGTTATGGGAGTTATTAAGGAAAATCTGGAGTGGAGAAGGGATACTGGAAGATTAGAAAAAAGGTGTAATATGTCCGATATACAAGAAGGGAGACAAGAGAGTAGCGAAGAGTTACAGAGGAGTAACGTTAATGGACACAACATATAAGATCTATGCAGGGATACTGGACGAACGGTTAAAGGCTGAGATTGAAACCAAACTGAAAGAGAGCCAATTCGGATTCAGAAAAGGAAGAGGAGTAATCGACGCAGTGTTTGTGATAAGTCACATCATTGACAAACAGTTGAGTAGAGAAAGAGGGAAGCTGTTTGCCTGTTTTGCGGACTTAAGAGCGGCGCTCGACAGGCTAAATAGAGAGAAACTGGAGGAGAAAATGAAAAAGATGGGGGTTAGCGAAAATCTAACCAGAAGAATTAAAGAACTATACACAGAAACGAATAATGTGGTGAGATTCAAGAACCGTAACACAAAAGCCTTTTGGACAGGTGAGGGGAGTCAGACAAGGGTATCCGCTGAGCCCGACGTTATTTAACATCTACGTGGCAGGGCTGGAAGATGAAATGATTTCATCTTCTACAAAAAATGATTTCCAAAAGTCATTTAAGACGTCACATTACCATTGGAAACAACGTCACAACTACTTCGGACGAGAGCCAAAACTAGGTTCATATATTGATGAAGCATTTACGAAAGCAATTCCATTTCCATTTGATCGTGTAAATACAGCAGCGTAATTTGGGCAAGTATTAAATGGGCTGAAAAGAGCACAGCTACTGGGAAGTATAGCGGTTAGTACCCCATTCCTCTCATGACCTTTGAAGGTTTGTACACTGATGAAACAATAGCGCTGTAATAACCATCAAGAGCTAGTATATTGTAAAGTAAGCTATGCATGCGCGAAGAAAAAGTATATCACCATAGAGTGAACAATCAGATAAAATTTGAAATGCTTAAGGCAAAAAATAATCAAGAAAAACACAGCAGCTTCTTTATTAACAATAAACAACTATGTAATCTCAAGTCAAAGTGCAGAGAAACAACAGAAATGTATAGCAAGCGCAGAACAACCTATTTCATGCAATATGAGTATAGGATCAAAGAAATAACCGGCACGAAACAGTGACAGAATATAAAATTACTTGCGAAGCCGAAAAAGACGCAAAAAGATTAAATCCAGCGCCCATACTACCAGGAAAGAAAATACGAAAATGCTAGAAATGGTCGAAAGTACAATAAAGGAAAACGTTGGATCAAGCGTTAAATCCAGTAACAAAAGAAAAAGCAACCATCATCCCTGCGAGGTAATGAAATTGAAACCAACAAACTTCTTGGATCCTGCATATGCCGCGTCATCCCACAAACGACACGGTCATAGATGACTAGTACAACGAAGGAGAGAGCGAAATATGGGTATGGGGCGAGGAAAAACCTCCTACAGCAAACAACATAATAAAACATAATAAAATGCAACATAATAAAAATGTTTAGAAAAATATAATCCACATATGGTCTTTCTTTGTGGGCCCAAATTAAACGCGAGATACTGCATTAGTTTTAAATGTTTAAAAGTTTATATATGGACCAGCGAGCCGAGCGCTAAATAAACTATAAGGATTAAAATACCGATAAAAAATATTATTAAACGCGAAACCGTCTAGCTACGGGGCATCAAAGCAACAACATTCGAAACCAGCATTGTGTAAATCAAAATACAGGATGATAAAAAGTTATAATCGATAGCAGTGTATGCAACTAACAGCTGCAAGAAAGAATTCATGAATGAATTCAAAATAGTCTCCCAGCAACTTGAACCGCATAAACCGAATAATTTGAACGTCAAACACGAAACATGAAACAACCGAATACACAACCATAAGGGAGACGCGCTTTACAACTGACTCGACCAATATCAAGTAAAATGCTACGCCTATACTACCAGGAAAGAAAATAACAAAATACAAGTATGCATTGATAATAAAAAAAAAAAAACGTTGGGTCAAGCGTGAAATCCAGCAACAATAGAAAAAGCATTTCAACGATAGAAAGAAGAAGAATTTTCTATTAAGAAGATATCGTAATTGTTTCATTACTAACTTTTACAAATATACATAAATATAAACTGTTACATCAGACAAGGATGCCTGTTGAGCCCGACGTTATTCAACATCTACGTGGCGGGGCTGGAAGAAGAATTAAGGAAAGGACAAGTCGGGTAGGAGAAAGGAAGGTCATTGACATATGCAGACGATAATGTGCTGATGGCGGATAGAGAAGAGGAGCTAAAGGAAATGCTAAAGAGATTCGAAAAATTTTTAAAGGAAACCGAATTGGAACTGAACACGGAAAAGACCAAGATAGTAGTTTTCAAAAAAAGAAAGAACAAGAGGAGGCAAAGAAAATGGAAATGGGGAGAGCGAGAATTAGAAGAAGTGGATGAGATAAGATACCTAGGATACATACTACAGAAAAACGGCAGTGGTGAGAAACACATACAAAACATGAAAATGAGAGCAACAATAGCAATGAAGAAAACATGGAGCATGGGAGAAAGAATTTCCAAACAGGATTGCAAGAGGAGAATAAAGATGTTTGAAGCAGAGGTATGGGACTGAAACATGGAAGAAAGACAGGATAGAATACAAAGAAGACATGTGAAACGGATCTTAGGTTTAGATATGACGCCGCGGCCTTCCGCTTACCTACAAGATGACCCAGGTGCTCACGGGACACGGTGTGTTTGGCGAGTACCTGATGAAAATCGGATGAGAGACGACGGACATCTGTCACCACTGCAGGGAGGGCAGGGACACAGCGCAGCACACGCTGGAGTTTTGTCCGGCGTGGGAGCTGTCCCGCTACACCCTGCGTCACGTCATACGCGAGAGATTGACCCCCTCGGCAATCGTAGAAGCGATGCTGAGCGGACCGCAGGAATACGAGGCTGTCCGCCTCTTTTGCGAGCGAGTTATGCTCCCAGAGGAGGGGGCAGAAAGGGAGAGGAAGAGAAACTCTCACCCTTGTAGGACTCACAAAGGATATAACCTAACAAACACGAAGATGGTACCTCGCTGGGGGTAACCATCCACATGCTATGTATATTTAAGCTATAATATTTTACCAAATGTCCTGCTGAACAAATTGTAAAATTTAAATAAATAATAAAAAAAAACCCTTGTAGGGTAACGCGATGGAGGGAGATGGCGGTCAGGCGACCTAGAGCCGTTTTATCGTCGTCCCAACAGACCATGACTAGAAGGGGGGATGGCGCTAGGAGCAATGGTCTCCCCCTAGCGCCAAATTCAACAGTTAGGGAAATTTTTAGGACTGGCTCGATCAAGAGGATGTGAGAAGGGACTGCAACGGAAAGATAATTCGTTAGAGGCACTCCTGTCACATGCGTAAAATGGTCATCGTCGGTAAGAGTCCGACACTACTCTGCTGTTGCTGATTATTAGCAGCAGCAGAGTGTCCATGAGGATTTCTCCATGTGCAAAAAAAGGGAGACAGATGACCAAATTATAGAAGAAAGGAGAAAGAGAGAACCAGAAAAGAGGGGGAAAAGAATAAGGGGATGAAAATACAACAAATATTATAGAAAAATCGCCAAAGAAGAGTTACTTCTTAGATAATACTTAGAAGGGAGGATGAAGTGGAAGGACAGAAAAATATTAGCTAGATTCAGATGTGGAAACGAGACCAAAGCAAGGGAATACTGGAAAGAAAAGGGAGAAAATAGATGCAGGCTATGTAAAAGGAAAGAAGAAGACCTGAGACACGTAATAGAAGAATGCGAAATAACGGGAGGACCAAAGGACACAGAAAAAATACTAAACAAGACTGGAGAAGAACTAATAGAATTGAAAACAATAATGGAGAAGAGAAGGGCAGTACAAGACAGGGAGGAACGACAATAAGGAAGCACAGCAAGGAGGCAAAAGCCCAAAAGTTACCATAGTTCTAGAGACAGAATATATAATGGAGTGCAATATAATAGAGTGGATAAGAGGGGAGGTAGATATATAAGAAAAGACAGACGAGGAAAAGAGTGTAGATGGATACAAGGGAGGAGGCAATAAGGTGGTAACGCCATAAGACTGATAGAATGTAAAAAGCGTAATAGCTAAACGGGATGTAAAACCGAAAGCTCGTCCAAAGCCGAAAGGCACGGACTAAGTAATAATAATAATAAACTGTTACATATTATTACTCAGCATTTCATTATTAACTGCCGCGAATTAACTGAGCGAATGAAACTTACGACTCGAGTGACGACAATGACTTCGTCCAATTCACATCTTTGGAAAGTTTTCCTATCCTCACTTACAATAATCGTTTCTGGAAATTCGAAAGTGCCGTAGCTTACCGCTCCCTATCGATCCCTTAGAAAATCGGGAACGGAACGTATTTATATACTACAATGAATTCCAAGGATCCCAGGGGAGAGAAATGAGACGGAGAGACGTGATGATTTATTCTATCCCATGCAAACATCATCAGTCGAATCAATTACTATCGAGTCGCAAAATTCCGGAATTCTCTTGAAGACTACGTTGAATACAGAAATTGTCCTCCGTTCTTACTGATATCACGATGTCTATCAAGAAGAAGAGTACTTCGTAATATGTCCACCTTTCCCTATCCATAACCGGGCACCCAACATTCTTCATTTCCCAATAGAATTGGTCTTGCGAATTACATCGTTCCGCCGTCGCTTTTTCCTGTGAAATAAGAAAGACGTCTTTTTCCATTTTGGGTACTTAGCAACCGGCGCGACCTTCAGACAACTTGCTTTTTTTTTAAGATATCGAGAAGTGCAATTTCGGTCATCGTGATTAAAGTCTGCGTTGCCATACCGAGAATACTACAAAGGGAGAACTATTTTAATATATTACTATTATTATATATTATATATATTTAATATATTTAATATTTAATTAATTACAGAATAGCAAGCAACCTATCAATACGGAATGATACACATTGTTTGGCACACACGTGGACTGGAAGCGGACGTGGAGTCATTTGTAGTCTCCGACGAATATACGATCATATGGAAAAGGCCAAAGGTGGCAATCGCACAATATTCGTGTTTTGTTCTGTTTACTTTACTCGTGTGTAATTGTTCCCTGAATATAGCAAATAAAAGGAGATTCTTACTATTATATCGAGAAGAAAATTTATTTGTATTTAGACATTTTGCGATGAAATAGAAGAAGATCAGTATAAGGAGATATCAGTATAATAAGTATTAATTAATATCAATTAGTGATTTCTTGTGGTGGTCTTGGAAAAGTAGCAAATACCACAAGTGTTACAAACTGCATTAGATATAAACATAATGAGCTGAAGCATCAAAATCGAACAACGAAGTTGACAAAAACAATCCGCACAACGATTTAAATATATAAGGAGGTATGTAACATGTAAACAAAGAGATATTGATAAGCATCCTTGTATGAGAAAATTATCGAAAGACTCATTTTTTTCTATTTTTTCTAGTATTTTTCTAGTTCTGACTCCGAGGATGAAAGGACGAGTATTCCAAGCACATTCCAAAATGTAATGGGTGAAATTGAAATTGCAATTGACAGGACACAGTGGATAAAACTGAAAGCAGGCGGATCTAGGGGTAGGACGCCCGTTCGTATAATATTCAAGGATATCACAGGCCCTACTGGCTATCCTAAGAGAAATATTATGTCGGAGGTTTGTGTCGGGGGGGGGGGGGAGGTAATATTATGGGTTGTGTAACTAGTGCTTTCGAATTGATAATTGCCAAACTTTTTGCTTTTGCTTTTTATAATAAAACAAAGTTTGGTGTGGACGTTGTTGACCAGAAGGAACGCAAATATAGTGTGAAAGCACGAAGTTTCCGAGACGAAGTCTCCTTCAAGTTCTTTTTCAATATTTTAGATTTGGCAGCGATAAACACGTGGATATTATGTAAAGAGTGCACCAGATCGAAAATATCCAGAGTTCATATTTTGCCAAAGATCAGACACTTCATTTCTGTCATCTTCAACGTCAGAAGTGCGAAAAAGTTGCCAAGTGGACTACTGCATAAAAAATAGAAGCAATAATTGTTGCATATATTACAAAAAAGATCGTATGCGGAAAATGCACAAACAAAATTCAGTATATTTGTAAAAAATGTGCTCAATAAATATGATTACTCTATACCGTTAATATTATTGTTATCATTTATTACTTATCACTTATTAATAATTTATTTAAACATGAAGACTAATATTGTTCAATTCAGACTTAATTTGAATAAATCAATTTTTTAAAGAAAATGTGTATTTTCGTTTACCCGTCAATTTGACGGTTCCTCGTAGAGATAGGTATATAAGAAACGCTCGCAAACCAAACGCTCGAATACCATTAACAAAATTAAAGGATCTATACAATTACAAGATTTATTATCAGAAAATTAAAGGATTTGTTTAAACAAATGGGGAGAACATCTTCAGCATTTAGTATAGATGTAGATCAAATTATGGGACCTTATCAAGGCCAGCAAATTTTAAAACTATACCTATAAAGATCAAGCTTGTTTATATTTGTCAAGCATATATTGTAAGAAGGACATTAACAACAATTTTAAGTAAATCGTTAGGGACAACGTATCAAAGTTGAAAGCTTCGTCACAATGTAATCTATTACGAAATACAATAATTTTCGTAACGAGATGCGATAATTTTCTTACTGAAGAAAGGAATTTCAGCTCGTGAAAGGTGTAAAAAGTACTCTGCCATAATAGCAAGAAAATTAATAGAAAATGTAGCAGTATGTTACAGTCATTGGACCGTATGTGGGACTCTTAAAAAAATGAATTTTAAAGCAGTACAGAAAGAAAAAAAGCCGTGATAAGCGAGAAAAATATGTAAACCCATTTGGCGTTTGCAAAAAAAATATATATAGATAAAACTGTAGAAAAGGTACTTTCTCATCGATTTTAATGATTTTTTAGTACCCTACAAAACTTAACGATTTGAGCATCTTTTTCTTATACATGAAAATATCGAGCGACTATAGTTTTCAACAAATTCGCAAAAATTATCGTACTACTACTATACATTCTACCAATAATTGTACATCCGCGGTAGCGAGCGCGTCTGCATTAGTTGCCAATTATCGAATGGGATGACCTAATCGAAATCTGATATTTATCCTCTGAGAGAGGACACACATCCTAATCTCTTATCGTGTACGTACATACAGACGAGCTCAGGATTTCTGAGATTATTCGCTACAGCCGATCGGTGGAAACATCAGACATGAGTCAAGAAGGTAGTGAACCGATTAAGTCTGCAAAATTACAATCGCTAGCATCTGTCCGGGCTGCTTACGATACAGAGGCGTTCAATAATGGTATCATAGTACAAACCTCTTCGATGAATTCAAATAATGGAACAGAATCTTCATATAAAAAATGATTATCTTATCGACCTCGTCCTGGCCTCTGCAGAATAATTTGAACGTAAGAGTTTTGGTTCCGTAGAAACTGTCGACAACTACCTCAAGACCTTCTTTGAAAAAAATCCACCGACTTGCAAAAATAGAGGATAGTTGTGGGAAATAAATAATTTTATTAATCACCCACATTTCCCGGATTATTTTCCAACGTAGAAGAAACTGCGTGATAAAACTATATCACCATAAAACGTAATTCTCTATGTAGTATTTATACCTATATTATAATAGGATAAATATTACTTGGCTTTAGCAAAATAAGTGCATAAATACATAATGTTTATGCAAATACAGAACATTTTGTGTCTTTTTCTATATCTAATAAATATTACACATGTTTCAGTTCATTTTATTATAAACAGGAAAGTGGGAGTCGGCGACTTCTTATATTTTTCAAACGTAAACCGAACGTTCCATGCTGGCAACACTTTCTCCATTCTTTCCACGAACTACCGTGATAACGTTATATAACTGGCGCCCAACTAAAGACCCGCGAAATCCGCCAACACGAAAGAGAGTATGAGAGTTAAACCGCGGGAACCAACCGCACCTACACGGATCAGCCCAAGAAGAGTTATAGCTATCGAGATGACGGAAGAGCAACTCTCCAGACTCCAATCCGAAACCCGGAATCAGTAAGGGAGCTTTGCGCAATACAAAAGAAGATTCGCGTCACTGTGGAAGAATTTATCAATAGCGTGGCAGTATATGAAGATATCGGAAATATTAGCGGAGAGAACTCCCTACGAGGCTTGCAGCTCCTACTGTAAAGGGAAACCACAATCTGGTGGCAAGGCGCCAAGAAGGACGTCGACGAGTGAAACAAGGCGTCTTCGAACCGCATTCGTACCACGGAACGAAACCTACCAGACTTACATGAAATTTTTCGCCACAAAACAATATGTTTCCACGCCGATGGACAGTTTTGTCGCGAGGAAACGAGCAGCATTGGCACAGCTGAAGTACAGTCACTCCGGAATTAAGTTAAATATAATCTACGACTTCATAAGACTACCCATCAGGGAAAAGATTCCCAGAACCACTTTCGCTTGACTTTCACAAAACCGATATTAAATGGGCTACATTTTTTATGGTAATGATCACAACAGCGATCTATGAGAAATCATTCATCAATTGATTTCATTGATTCAAGAGAACGAGAAGTATCGCTACATACAGTCGGATGGACTGCACACTAATGCACACGGCTTGACATCAATAACAACGGAGATGGTTAGAGAATTCTTTGAAAATAGAATTACCTCCCAAGGAATAATGGCATTCGTGTTTTACATCTCCGGATTTCTTATTTCGGAGAATATTGAACATAATGTTCGTAAGGCCAGACAGCGCACTATTAATCATTTAAAAATAGACATAGAAAAGTATAAAGGGAAATATAAAAAAACTTTCTCAGCATTGTTTCTTTTGAGCATGATTATGTAGGATTCAACGAATGATCATACCGCAAATATAGCGCCGAAATAATCTCTTATGTATGCAATTGGTTACATAGTTAGAACAATGAAAAAGAAGTTAACTGTGTGCTACAGTTAGAGAACGATGAAATTTCATCTAAACTGATAAGGATAAAAAATCAAATACTTTCTGTTAAAACCAATAATGAAAATGAAAATTCTCAAAATAGAAGGAGTCATTACAATCTGTAAGACCGCGAAAAAGGTTTTAAGGAGCACTCAAAATTTATTTTACATGAAATATTTACTCGAAAAGGTAATAATTCATGCCAATCTAATCTGCAAGCAAATGGATGTTCGAACGCCATTTCTAAAGTTAAGTCTAAGGTATACGTTTACTCTCCTGATAATTACAAAATCAAAACAAACGATGTATGTTTTCTTACAGAGAAAGTCCACATGATTGGCATGAATGCTGTCATTTTCACGATTTCATATATAAACTATAGCCTATATAATAATTATAAAATTTCAAAATTTAAAAGATGGAACTGTGATTATTATTTCTATATAGAAGAAATATATAGAAATAAGATTTCCATAATTTTATATGTAGATGATCTATTGATTTCTAGTACTAATATAAAAACTATAAAAAAGTTAAGTTAATGTTAAGTTGATGATTTATGCCTAGTAAATCAATGTTTAGGAATTGAAGTGGGATATTATAAAGATGAAATGAAAATGCTTTTAAGTCAGAAAAATTACATAAAGGCTGTGCTGAAAAATATGCAATTAGAATTCAGAAATCATGATAGTCGTATGGAAATAAATTTAAAACTAGAACTCAAAGAAAGTATAGATAAACAATTGAAGCATATATAGAAATTCAATTGAAACTTCATTATCTGTATGTAGCAAATGAAACTTACCTGGATGTATCCTTCCTAGTAAATTATTTAACTCATCAGAATAGTCAAAGCAGTACACGCTACAAATATTCATTACGTGTTCTTAAATATTTGTCTTACACTAGTTCTATAAAATTAATGTATAATTCAAGTTATAATGAAGAAATGGATGCTTATGTAAACACTGACTGACCTTGGTTGAAGCGTAGGCAGCAGGTATAGTTGACAAAAAATCCACAAAAGGAATATTTGTTTGTGTATTTGGAAATATAGATTTATGGAGGTCGCAGAAACAGAAGACTATCTCCAGAGATTCAATTCATACTGAATGCTATGCTTTAGTTAATTGCACAGATGTTGCCTAGTAAAGAAATTTTTAATGTAAATGTGAAAGGACCTATAAATATCTGTGAGGATAATATTAGAGCAATAGCTAACAAAGGGGGGAAAATTTTCTAAACATTCTGAACATATAAGTATCAGTTACCATTCTGTTTCTGATTATGAGAAAGAAGATTGATATACAGAAAATCACTACTGATGATCAGATTGCAGACATGCTTATTAAATCGTTATAAAATTTCAAAGCTTCAAAAATTCTAGGACTAGATAACGTGTAAAGATGTTCATAAGGTTATAAATATAAAATCAAGAAGGTGTGTTGAAAATACATATGATTTATGCATTTAATAGTTTTATATATTAATTTAAAATAAGACAGTCTGTAATCTAAGCAGAGTGTGTATGGTTTCTGATGCACAAAAAGTTAGACTATTGGATTGCTGTGCAGATGCTGAAGAATAAACATAGTATGTGCTTTAGTATATTCTGGATAAATTGAGCATAACTACATAATTAACTTTATTTCATTATTAATAAATTAGTTATGTGATCCTTTTATCGTGTGTAATTTTTCCAAATACCCTTGATTACATTGGCAGTAATAATTGAACATGTTCGCAATTATGGTATATTACAATATCAATTACAAAAATTGATTAAATTGGCAGCATTGTAATTTTAAAGTACAATAAATAACGTTTTATAAAAAACAATAGGTAAACCTAATTTTTTTATGATTAACCGATATTTATAATATTTCTGAAAGTGACCTTATTCAAATATATATCAATATATACTAAACAACGATATGTATTTGTTTTTGAGTTATATAAATTTTAAAAATGAGTAATTCTTTTTAAATTTATTCAGAATATGTACATTTAAATTTCATGGAAAATTAAAAGAAGAAACATTGTTTATCTGAACATGGCACAATCCATTGAATATTGAAGAACAATTATATAATTTATTATTCATAACATGATTCAATCCCATAATCATCTTATGTTATTCACGATCAGAAAAGAGAATCAGTTATGCCATCAATGAAAGTATACTTTCAAAGAAAGGACGCTTACCTACGTATGCATAGAAATCCTCGTGCTTGTGCGAGTTGTGCGTCTATTTTTCGTTGGTCGATAGTGTCGCCATGTGTCGACAATCTGTATTTGATAACATTCACTAAATTTTACCATTCTTTCAATTTTGCAATCTTCAGTAAGTGACTCTCGTACGATATTATAACTTAAACACAAATCTGCAAAGCGTATCTTCCTGGGACTCTCAGTTTCTAGAAAAACCAATTTTGGAAAAAATTGCAAATTTTCAACTTTGAAGATGTTTTGTGGATCTTTACGATAACAGCCAATGAAATAACATATTTTATTATTGTACTATAACCATTTAAATGTGTTTAAATAATAATCAAAATGAAAGAGATACCTGAAACACAGCATGTTTTGCTTACATTTTCCAATTTATCTCAAAAACTGAAAATCTGGAAGAAAATCTGACCATATCACGTGAGAAGGTAGACATTTTTGCTAAGGAAAGCGAGAGGAAAAATTTAAGATCATGTTTTAATTCCAACGTAAAGCGAAAAAATTTGGCAAAATACGTGACGATGGAAATGATACACAATGTTTACGGTTGCCTTGTCTGTTGCTCAACACAACGGAACCATTAAACGCGTGCGACCTTTAGTTACCGCTACATGTTTTGCCACACTATTTCGCTTTTACATTGGAATTAGAACATAACCTTTTAGCTTTTCTTGGTGTTTTCCTTTAGCAAAAATGCCTGCTCTACCGCGTGCTAAGGTGAGATTTTCTCCTAGACCTTTAGTTTTTTAAATAAATTGAGAAATGTAAACAAAGAATGATGTGTTTTAGGTGTTCTTTTCGCTTTGATCATTATTTAAACATGTTTAAATAGTTATAATGCAATAGCAAAATATATCATTTCATTCGGGAGAGTACACAAAATTTTTTCATCTTAACAGCAATTCGATGGCTGCTACTACTACTATGGCTGCAAATTCGAAGATTTGCAATGTTTTATAAAATTAATTTTTCCGAAAACTATGAATTCTAGGAAAAAACGGTTTGCAGATTCGTGTTTAGCTTACAAAAGTCTATAAGAACCGTCCATTGAAAGTAACAAAATTAAATACGCGTTGGACAAATCGGTTTCAATATACACTTGAAAATCAATATTTCGAATTTACAGTTTTCGTACGTGTAAATCGATATAAACTGATTTAGATTTTATATGGAAAATTTACCAATATAAGTGAACTTGCAAGAACATGCCACATGCCGTCGTTACCGTTTTTCTATCACGTCGTTTTCAAACTATGTAGAATATTTTCTTCTTAATCTTTATCTTCGCTTATTAATTTTGGTTGCCATACCTCGTATTAACAATTCAGCACCTATGTTTGCTGACACCACACTCTTCGCTGCATGTCTTAACACTGCGAATAGCAGCTCTGGACTAGCGTCCTACTAAGTAAGGTCTGTCGATATAAACCGAAAATTCTATGTTGAAGTAAACACCTTGCCTTTGTCTACAACAGTGGTTCCCAACTTCTTTTTAGTCATGGCACATTTTAGAGAAGGTACAGATATTTTGGCGTTCTTTATATACAAACTTTAAAATTTACAATAGCAGATATGACTGTGCGATTAAAAAAGAAGAAAATAAAGCCTTGCTCTTTTACAGCGCATCTATAATTTTACGTCAGGGCGCAACTTTTGAGAATGACTGCTCTACAAGATTAATTTACTTCAAAGTCTATTCTTTATGATGTTATTCTAAAAATATCGTTTGCTATGACTTTTGAATATTCAAAACTTGTGCTTTCTAAAACAATAATCAAGGAAATAACAATGATAATTTTTATTATTTCAAATTTTATTTAAAAATAAATAGTACTTTCCTTGAGAATTTTTCTGTAATTGGTTCAGTTGCTATATTTATTACTAAATTTTTCGTTTAAACCATTTTCATAAATTTTAGTTACTATAAATACTAACAAGTAATAATTAACAGCGGAATAGCGGGTTCGGAACGGCTCGATGATTTCAATATTAGACTGGCCTAAAAAATTAGTAAAAATATATCCTGCATTATTGATTTACAGAGAAACAATTTGAATAATAATTGTAGCAATCGCACTAACATGTTGGCTTGTGAGAAGGCAATACCTTTTTCGCAAATTTGTTTCAATAACTCACTTCATATGTACTGTATTTGTTCATCTACAATTAAAATTTCAAGTATGAATCTACATTTACAATTATATGTAAATATGAAATTTTTTAACATATAAGATGTAATATATATTTTATAATATATATTTTATAATATATATTTTCCTTCGCGTAACACACAAATGTATTGTGTATATATGTATACCATGAATATGTGACCAGAAATTTGTCCGGACACAACCGCGAGACATTCTCGAGGCAAACCTCAGCGTAAGATATGTGTTGCATTGACGTAACTCGATATGATATCGAAAAATATAATTTTCTTTATTTTTTGTTATATTGTTGCGCAGTTCTGCCCGGGCAACCGAGGTAAACAGACGTGTGCTCCGGTGTAGTGATTTAGAGAAGTATTTCAGAGTTAAGTAAAATTAACGATTAGTGATAGTGAGGGGAAGCCCAGCAATGCAGCAGTCAAACAAATCAAGAACACCTACAAGCAACAACTGTCACAATACAAACTAATGACAATTACTTTCAGCTATCAGCAGTATATGCACCACCGAGACACAAAATGACGCTTAAAAAATGGGAAGAGTACTTCCAATCCTTAGGCGACAAATATATCGCAGCAGGAGACTTTAATGCAAAGCACACGTTATGGGGTTCAAGAACTAACACACCAAGAGCTAGAACACTAGAAAATATATTAGACACAGCAACCTCAACGTGCTATCTACAGGAAGACCAACGTACTGGCCGACAGACCTCAATAAAACACCTGACCTGTTGGATTTTGCAGTAACAAAAGGACTAAACGTATACAAATTAAAAGTAACAACCATCCTTGAGCTTAACTACGACCATACACCAATTACATTAGAATATACAGGCAAACCACTACTTTATAACAAGTCAGAGTCGCTTTGCAATAAAACCACCAATTGGCAAACTTTTAAAGAGCTAATCGAAAACAAAATCAACTGCAATATCCCGTTGAAGACACCTGAACACATTGAGCAGGCAGTAGCAACTCTGACAGAAATAATACAGAAAGCAGCGTGAGCAACCATCTATGAATCAAATAGCAGGCAATCAAAAATTATTCCACAGGACATCCTAGATAAAATCAGGGAAGAAAGAAAAACGAAAGCAAAATGGCAAAAGCAGAAAACACGAGAAAACAAGAAGAACCTAAATAAACTTACAAAGGAATTAAAGAATAAAGTAAGGGAACTTCATAATAACGAATTTTCAAAATTCATCGAATCACTATCCGCGCATGAAAATACCAACTACTCCCTATGGAAAGTCACCAACAAAGTGAAGAAAAAATAAAATCAATCCCAGTAATCAAAAAAATGGACAACTCATGGGCCAGAAGTAACGAAGAGTAGGCAGAAGAATTTTCGAAGCACTTACAAAATACATTTTCACCGTATGAAATTAATAACAGCATTCCCAGATGGCAAACACATAAAGAAGTGGAAAATGCCAATAACACAACTGACAAACGCTGCATCATACTCAGCACAACAGCGCAAGAAGTTACAAACTTAATTAAGGCAACAAAGACAAGTGAAGCACCAGGATTTGGCTTGATCAATGGAAAAATCTTAAAAAACCTCCCCCCAAAGGCAATAAGACTAACAACGATAATATTCAATGCAATTCTAAGAATACAGTACTTTCCTGCACTATGGAAAATAGCACAGATCGTAATGTCACCCAAACTAAACAAAAACCTACATTTAACTGCATCCTACAGGCCAATATCATTACTACCTGCGTTTTCCAAACTACTAGAAAAAATAATATATAACCGTCTAAAGCCAACAATAGAAAAAGAAAAACTAATACCGGACCATCAATTTGGATTCAGGAATAAACACTCCACAATAGAACAAATGCATAGACTCGTCAATGAAATTTTACGGGCATTGGAAACAAAACAATATTGCACGGCACTCTTTATGGACATCGAAAAAGCATTTGACAAAGTTAAGCGTGAAAAACTTCTTGAAACTATCAAAAAGCAATTTCCAGAACAAATCTACAAATTACTCAAATCTTACTTAAACAATAGAACCTTTGTAGTAAAAATAAATGATGCATATTCTGAAATTAAGGATATCAAGGCAGGAGTACCGCAAGAAAGCGTCCTAGTATCAATACTATACACACTCTATACAGCAGACATACTAACAACTGTCAACAGCAAAACTCTAACGTTCGCGGACGATACGGTCTTACTAACGAGACACGCAAATCCAGAAACGGCTGCCGCACTACTACAAGAACACATTACAAAAATAGAAAAGTGGCTGCAAAGCAAACAAATAAAAGTGAACACCAGTAAGTGCAATCACATAACATTTACGCTTAGAAAAGGAAAAACTCCAGATATCCAACTAAATGGCGTCCACATAGCACAAACAAAGTATGTCAAATATCTAGGAATACATTTAAACACACGCCTTACATGGAAGCATTACATAAAATCAGTAACAAACAGAATACGTGAAAAAATGAAGCAGATGTACTGGTTAATCAATAGAAAATCTAAATTAAGCATAAAGAATAAACTAAATATATACAAAACAATAATCAAACCAATCTGGATATACGGAGTCCCACTATGGGGGATGGCAGCAATGAGTCACAAAAATAAAGTAGAAACAGAGCAAGCAAAAATCTTGAGGACAATAGTTAACGCTCCATGGTACGTCAGAAATGAAGACATACGAAAAGATTTAAAAATTCCAACAGTCAAAGAGAAAATCGCCAGATATGCAAAAAAGTATAAAGAAAGACTTGCAACACACCCAAATCAGCTGGTTGCTGAAACGAATAAAACAATAGTAGAAAGAAGACTGAAGAAGATGCATCCTGCATACCTCATAATAGAACAATAAACAACCTGGAAGATGGAGTCCCGCTGGGGGTAACCATCCACATGCTATATTTTATCAAATATTAAACTATAATATTTTACCAAATGTCCTACTGGACAAATTGTAAAATGTAAACAAATAATAAATAAAGAAAAGATATTGTTGCGAAATGATCTTAGACGAATCATTGAGAGTCGTACGATTAAAATAATACCAAACACGTTCACATGTGTGCTAATTTTTGTATTAACTGTAAGTTAAATGGGCAATGTTTAATTGATGAAGTGGAAGATTTTGAAAAATTGACATAATATACACACACATATATATATGTAATCAGACTGTATTTGTAGCGTCTAATAATAATAATGACAATAAATATAAAGAAATAAAGATAAGCAATTGTAAATAAATTGAAAATATTTAAATTATCTTTTATTATTATAAATATCTATTAAAATCTTCGTATGGAGTGCAATATAATCAAGTTCTTTATTAGGAACTATTTTTCCAGATTATAAAACATGTGGACTATTTCTTTGTCCTCTATATCACTTTCTAGTTCTGTGTTTATCATTTCTTTTGATGATTCTATTGTATTCTGTACAATAGACTCTTCTTTTTCGCATTCCGTAATCTACTCTGCTATCTCTTTTGGATTCAATATTTCATTTTTACAAATTTGGTCTTGAGTTTCGATCCTTGGATCCGCTTCGAAATTTTCACACGAAGATTGACGTTTCAAAAGTTTCCTCTACGCATTTTTAATATTTCTCGGTATCACATCGCTCCGTGATTTTGCAATAAAATCTATACAATCTTTAATATCACAGATGAGAAAAAATTCAAATATAATGCCCTCGGACTGGCATATCTATGAAAAAAAGCAGCGGTAATTTATGTGTACCTGTGAAATTGGCACAAAATGCCACAGTTACATGATCCTTTCCCACTTTATTGCCATCCACCCTTCGTCCATCTCGATGGGTTAACGTTTTCTGTGCAAGAGTTTCCCACATTAAGCTTGTTTCGTCCATGTCATAGATATTGTCTTCCTTAAGATCTTCGTTATGCAAAATTTCTGTTAATTGTTCAGTGAAGTTTTGTGTCGCTAATTCATCAGGATCAGCTCTCTCTTCATATTTGGATACTTGACGTATTCCGTATCTGGCTTTAAAATGCTATTCATTCTTGACTGGCTGTAAAATTTGATGAACTGCCAAATTCATTTTCAAGCTCCTTCGCCTTTTTCCGTAGTAATGCATTTGGTACGATATCTCCTAACGCTCGCCTTGCTAAGAACTATTCGTATAATCGGGCTTCCATATCTTCATACGAAGATGCCCGTTGCCTCTTAGATTGTGCACGCATCGGATTTTCGCTCAATTCACGAATAGATGTCGATTGCTGCTTGTATCTTCTTATGGTTCTTTGACTTATACCATATTCTATAGCAAAATCATCGATACTTAAACACTCTTCTAACTTCTTCAGAATTTCTAAACATTTTCCCATAGTCACTGCGTATCTCTTCCCTGAAGATGCCGTTATGAAATCTTTTTTCACTTTGACAATATTTGAAAGTCATAAAAATTGTTTACTGGCACAAAGAACTCTTTACAATGTATTGATAAATATTTTTAAAGGTACCATAGCATTGGCAACGAATATTACGTCACAGATGTTATGGTTTCAGATGACGAATTCTGTGGATGATGATAAGGGTGCTCTGGAAAAATCTGACAACAAAGTGTAAAAAGTGATCAATCTTTTGCCAAGAGAATTAAGTTAAATATATTAAAGATATGTTGTGTTAAGTTTAAATAATGTTATTTATATTGTGTTACTCGCAACTCCCAATGTGGAACTGATTATAATAAGCTTACAAAAATATTTAAATAATCATTTATAAATACTTTATTTCAATAATGTCCACGTTTGGTTGCTAATAGATTTAATTTTTTTATAATTTTATTTATTGAACAATTTTTTAAACTAAAGAAATATACGTATGTAAGTAGAAGTGGTAAAAGACTTCAAGCCTCATTCTAAACTGCACGTCGACTGCGTCATATTACACTCTAGTTATTCTGTCTCACTCGCACTACCTGCTTCTCATCCTTACCTTCGATTCATACACGGTGCAGCACAGTATAATTAACACATACACACATAATTTGGTCTAATTGTTGGAAAGTCATCTCTCCAGATATATGGCCATTTCGTTACTCCTGATCTCGATTATTGTCTACATAGCTGAACATTACTGTACTTATTTATATAGGACATTTCTTGAAAAAAATGGAATGATAATTTAATTTATATCCAATTAAGTAAACTTTTATTATTTGAATGAGAAATGATAAGTAGCGATTGAAGGAGTCGATGAACTTCTATAACGTACACAACGTACGTACGTAAGTATACATATGTATGTATATATAATAACTGCTTATTTCTTATCCCTGGACGGATCAAATGCAGCTTACTACTTCAAATATCGTTTAAAGTACAGTAAAGTTGTAAATATGTCTGTATTATAATTTGTGATTTTTTTAATCTATTCTACAATCGTAATTATACGTTATATTCCGATACGTGTGACATTTTCTGACACATATGTAGTACATATGTATGTGCTATTTAAGTACTGGCTGTTAGTACGTTATAACAGGTTATAGTAAGTTTGAAACTCTTCTAATGTGCGTGGGGCCGCCTTGTTTATAGTGTCAAGTGAGGGAATCTTTATTCAATTGACAGTATCTTCAGATTGATAAAAAGGTTTTAAGAAACGGTGTGTATATTCAATCATATAATTCTTCTTTCAGTATTGTCAAGAATCATTTAAAACATCATAAATAAACAGAAATATAAAACATTTATTGCTTTAACCTATCAAGTAAAACCATAGATAATGTGCAGAACATAGCAAAAGCTAAATTCTACAGCATTATATTAAGAATATATAGAAGGACATTAATGTTATATCTTTTTTATATTTATATCTTTTAATATTAAACGTTATTATTACCATTATTATTAATTGCCATTTATATTTTTTTTTGTATGATAGCATGACAAAATTCATTTCCATTACTAATGGAGGATCGAAATAAATTGCAATCAGAATGGAAAAGACCAGACGAAGTAATGCAGTTGCATCGTTTAAAAATAAAAAAGCGTGCCCTACAAGCACGTATAAACAATACACGCATTAATAAAAAGAATTTAGAATCAGAGCCTACACAAAAATCCAATAATCAAAATATTGTGTCTAATCATTGTGTAGGTCAAAAGCGAAAGAATCCTTTCATTAAAGATGAAACAGATAAAAAGTTTAATATAACACCTCCAGACATGGAAGCTAGTAATGATAATACACTATTTGAATTATTAAAAATAAAAGTCCCAAAAGTGAGTGAAACAGAAAACTCAATAAATGATTGTTCTTTAACATTTAGCAATGCATTTTTACAATTGGAAGCAAATAAGAATATTTTGGATTTAGAAATACCGAAAGGTGAAAAATATATTCCAATAGATTGGACTTTAAAAACTAAAATGAGATTTATGTCTCCAAAACCATTTCCTTGGAATTGTAAATTGAAAACTAGCGAAGAAGCTTCTGGTACTACTGGTTTTGTAAGATGTTTGGATATTAGTGAACAACATTCAACTTTAGATACTAGTCCAAATGCAAGGTAATTTTTATGTTTTGTATATTATAATTTAGTAAAAAAAATATATATATATTAAATATTTATTTAATTTAAAAAATATATATATCAATTAAAATATTTGTTAAACAGGTTACACCAATGCTGCTTAATATGGCAGCACCCTTCATTACCATGGTTGGAGTTATTTCCTCGTTCTACTGGGAAAGTAAGTGCAAATTTAACAAGTAATTCTATGATAGTAAACAACATGCTCATTAAAGAAGCTTTATACAAAGAATGGAGTGAAAGCTTTAGGTCACTTTTTCATTTATTGAGAGCACGACAATGTCCATATTTTTATGTTTGTGCGACCAATTTTACTGTATTATTCCGTGCTGCTGGAATTTGTGGAATTTCTGAAGCTCATGCACTTTTGACACCTACAACACGTGGTTTTCGACAGTCTTTAAAACAGGAAGGTATGAACAAATTATAATGTGTAATGAAAATTTTTGACATCATTTTATTTTTCATTTACACATGTTTCGTAGAAATTGAATATACAATGCCTTTGAGAAAAGATTGTAAACGGCAATCAGATGTAACTGATTCAGGATGTGATACAGCAGATTCAGCTACATCATTGAGCTATACAGAGAATCAAAATCTTGATGATGAGGAAGATGAAACACAAGATGAATGGCTGCAGAGCTTAGGAGTTGAAAATTCTGAAATTCGTAAAATTAATAATTCTCAAGTAATTTTACAGTATGTACAATTTTTTTTTATTTCTATACCAATACTAATTTTTTTGGATTTTTCTCTAGGCAAGAATGACATTAGAAAAAGAAACTGAACTGGACAATATGAAACAATCCTTAATTTTTGTAAAAGGTGTAGAGTCACAAGCTTTATTTAACTTCTTAATTAATTGTAAATCTGCCATTACAACAACTGGTCCTTTAGCAGGAGTACCTCCAACTCTTTTATCACCAGTGGCTTTTCACGGTGCAACATTAAAGCCAATTAGGGTAAAATATTTTTATATCTACAGTTGTGATACATAATATAATTATAAATTATTTTCATTTTTTACAGGTTAAAGAAAGCATAGTTCGTGTTGACAGTGAAAAATATTTTTCCCTGGAATTAAAAGGACCCCTCCTACCACATGTCTTACCTTCACTCTGTTCTTTAATGAAATCTAGTCAGTTAGAACAATATTCTGCGAGTTGTGCACGGTTACACTCAACAACTTCATTTTCAGCAATGAAAAATAATTTTGGTAAATGTTTTCTTCCATAAAATTATGATTGTTTATATAAAATTCATATGAACAATATATAATGTTTGTATTTTCACAGAACAAATGGAATTAGGAAATATACCAAAAATTCCAGAAAATGTTTTTGGTAAAGAGAATTTGAGCGATTGTGGATTCAATAGCGAATTATTAAAGGATTTTTGTAGTCCTGACCCAACAAATATTCAAATTATAGAAAATATTAAATTTTCAAATAATTCGTATACATGGTCTTGACAAATAATTGTAATAATATAGGAGATTATAGCAAAGTTTTAATTGATTATATTTATTAATTAGTTTGAGAAAAAGAATTTAGATATTAAGATAATATGATTTATTCTCAAAACTAATCAATGAAATCAATTGATCGAAGTTATTTGGAGATTTAAAATTCATTGGGCCAGTGAACATCAAATTAAATTATTAAATATAAAGATCATCCGATGCTAACATAATATTAATTAGGGCAGTAATAATTATTATCATTGCTATTGAAATCTATACATTGACTATAATAATGATTAAATGTATAACAGATCATTTACAAAATTGGCACTATATTAAAATCAGTAGAATAACCATACTTTGTGAACATTTTTTAATGAAACAGTTATTTTACTGTGTAATAAATATTTAACAATAAATGATAATCGTTTATTCGATCCGCTTCAAAACAAAGTCGCTATAAAATTTAAATACTTAAAACTATATTCTATCTTACCGTTGTTTCAATCTAATTATATTTGTTAATTAATTACAGTAGATGCACTGTAGATACACTGTAGATGTACAGAAGATGCAAGTTAGTTTTTATATAAAACATGTGCAGAAAATAATAAATAAATAAACTATTATAACTTATATAATTTTAATACAAATAAAATTGATTTTTATCGGTAAAAATGTTTTGTAATATCTAAAAATTGTATTAAATTTACAAAAAAATATTGTTAATAAAAATTGTATAAAAATAGTGTTGCTATATTTTTATTTGATATTCTTCACTTTTGGTGTTTTTTGTTTAACTACTCACAGAATATATTGGTCCTGCCAAAATATACGTAACAATAATTCATTACAGACAAATTTTCAAACGGGGGCGCGACGAAGGTGGGGTTCGCGGATGGACTACCCCTAAAAATAACGAATCGATATTCGCTCGCTGCCCCCGAATTGGTCGCCCGGTCACCTCGAGCGTGAACAATCAATTTATTGTAATAAGGTATTGTTTTGCTTATTTTTCTTCGGTAAATATTTAGTTTAATAAAGATAGAAATATTTTTTCGACTATTTAGAAATATAATATTTAAATTTATATTTTATCTAATATTTCAACTATACTGTAAAAGATTTTTATTTTGCAAGAAAAATTTTTAAAAATTTTATTGATCATGTTACAAATTGTGCAATCTATTACATTTTACGTGAACATATGTATATTGTATATTTTATGCATACATTGAGCACGAGTACATATGTATCCATGTCATGATTACGTCAGTACCCATTGCAGTCTGTGCTCATCGTATTGCGATTCTCTTCAACGAGCAGTTTCATGTTCCAAGGTCTTTTATGCGAGTTCAATTTTCGAATCGAATAATGCACTGATAATATTGCCCTCAATGGTGTTGGTGAAAGCGACATTCGTATACTAGGAATTTCCTTTACCTTCCATTTAAAAATCGACTTTCTTGATTCAAAGCCAAATTTCTTTATAATGCTATCGCAATCGTTATCGTACTCTTAAAGATAGCTGAAAGTAGTGTTAGTCGTAAAGTGAGAATGGAACAAATCTTACCTCATATGAAACGAGCAAGAACGCGAAAACGGGAATTCGATTAATATATAAATAAAAATAAATACAACGATGTAACTGAAGTGATGTTAAAAATTTTAATTATCAAGTACATAATTAATCTCCTCTGAACGAGATGCACGGCAATTTCTGATCATGCGATATTTTAGAATTTCACAGAACATTAAAGGTAAAATCTCAAAAGTAGACTGTAGGAGATAAAACATAGGACGATGGAATTTTTCTCGAGAATAAAACAACCTCAAATCTGAAATACGAAGAAAGCATGGTTAGGGCGGTGTAGAGAGGTAGAGGGGAAAGTCCCTTCTCGCGAACGTCCGATCAGGCTGCCGAGAAGCAACCCTCGTACATAGGAGGGTTCAGGGTGGATAAAGCTGCTGGATACGTAGGGGGTAAGGGATTCGCGCGAAGGGAGGGGACCATCGGTGAAGGGCGGGGGAGGAAGATCCATAGCTGTGTTGGTGTGGTATTGCGTGTGCTTTACACGGAACTGGCGAAGCTAGGAGAACGACGAAAGAGAAACAAACGCTTCGACCTAGCACGTTACGCGAAACAAGGATAGAAGTTGAGAACGAGAGAGAAGCTCGTTGAGAAACAAAGAGAAACATATACGATAAAAGTGCGCGTAGAAACGAGACGGAAATGAATGGTACGTGGGAGCAAGGGAGTGAGAGTGCAAGAGAGAAAGACGCGGTCAGGATCGTAGTGTGCGAGAAGAAGAGAGAGGTCTCTCTCCCCATGATGTACGTATACATCCTGGTCCCTTATTCCCTGTACGTGCAAAGGGGGTTTCGAGAGGCTAGCAACGGTGGAGCCACGACAACGAGCTACAACCACGACGGCGAACACGACTACTACGACACCGCGTGGGGGTTGCACGAAGACCCCCTGGTGGGGTTCTGGCTGGCGACCCCACAGTCCCCCGCTGGAAATGATATCAGTCGCGACTCGGTCGAGGGAGCCCCAGCACGTGCCGTGCCCCTCGCAGAGTGAGCTCAATAGCTTGCTCGATTCTTTACTTGGTGTACGTTCTTCGCGTACGCTTTTTTTCGCGGTGCGCGTTTTCGCTCGAAACTGGTTATTTCGGGGAACACGTAAGGGTGTACGGTGGTTGTGGAAAAGGAAAAAGTGAAAATTTGCCACGGTGTATTTTAACCTACCTCCTCTTCTTGGATTGTACTCGTCGATTGATTTCGTTGGTGATATTTTAATCTCACAAGGCTTCCCGTAACTTCATTCCTCTTATACAATCAAAGGTGAGTGAATCCGAAGAAAATGGCCTTTGGTTAGGGTGCATCCGTCTACCTACGTGAAATAATTTTTTACGTTTGTCTTTCGCTCACTCCCGACTATCCCTTGTTTAATTTAAGACACGTTTGGCAAATGGCTGAGCAACGCCAGCTTGTTTAATGATCTGAATCAATTATCGAGTCGAACCGACGATAGAACTTTTACAAGGGTGAAATGACATTGCGAAACTGTCGATTAGATATTTGCGCTGACTCCGATCGGGCTTAAGTCTTCGTACGACATCTGTAGGCTACTCCATTAAAATTGCAGTTTATACCTTTACTCGTACTGTTTATGATAACTCATCGCACATCGGAACGATGCGATGATTCTATTAACTTGTTCCTAATAGCTTCATGAAGCGAATGGTTGTAGCTGATCACATAATTGACTGCGAATGCACTTGTACGACATCTACGATATGTCCTGTTAAAGCTGCAACTCCTTTCCTTCCTTCCTTGTCGTGTCTCGTACTCAAGTCGATAACCTGATCGCACCTTCTCGTTTATAATTTTTTCATGGAATAACGCAGTTTATAGAAAGTAAAAGCATCTTTGTCACAATCAAACGCATAATTCTATCAAATGTGTAAATTCGTTTAATTACTTGTAACAGTAGACTGTTGATGTTTCCATTTTGATGGAACGATAAACCTTCTTTTAATATGTTTCAATATTTTCACATTTAACATATAAAAATCGCCTCGATTCTTTTTAGCAATCTTACTGTTACGATTTGTTATTTCTTTTTCTTTTTTTTCGTATATTGCTCATATCGAGATCAACACGAATACAATTTTTGTTCAGTTTATTCGTTCTTAAGACCAGAAGATTTTTTAATAAAAGGACAGTCTCATCGTATTAATGCCTCTATATCGGTGCACACGTTCTCGAGACGCGACGACAAGGCGCGGGTATTAATAGAGTCGACGTTGGGACGGGGCACACGGTTTAAACCGACTCTTTGCTCTCTTGATCTTCAGCGTTCTAGAGCGCTCTAACCAGCCACGGGAGATCTTATGCATTCTTGGATACCTTAGTCACGGGAATCAGTGACCTCGATACGTAATTTCAAATAAATCATAATGAATAGGCATTACTGAAATGTGCATTATTTACTCTGAATTTTACAAAATCAGGTATTCACGATTGTTTAACTGAATGAAAAGCTCATCATATGCTGCATCATATGTGGATGAAATATAGAATATTAGATAGGTAATTAAGTATCAATTATCACAAGGACGTCTGGAAACAACAGTTAAAGCATATAATAAGTGTATTTAATTTCAATTTTTTCGCTTCAACTTAAGTAAATGATATTTATTGATTCAAAATTTAGAGTTATTCGCATAAAAGCTCTTTTGTTTGATCGAGCCAAAACGCGCTAGATACTAAACGTATCATGTATCATTGGAAGATAGAAAAGAAGAAGAAAAATTGCTTAACAGATTTTCAGCGATAAATGATTTGAATTAAAATATTCTATGTGTACTTTACTGTATTAGTAGACTGAACAAATGTAACGCGAAAAGAATTCAATGCCAGTGAAAATTTCTGCTTCTGTTCGCGCTGTTATTTTGGTAGTCTGTTGAGTGGATAGTTTTGGTATGTTTATTATACTTGTATGAGGATGCAGATAGTGTGTGCGTATATTGAACATAGGTCGCAGTTATTCGAACGTGAATAAAATTTTCCTTTAAATATCGTAGTAATCGTTGTCGTTAGTAATTTTATTTAATAAGCTGTGTTGCGAGTAATTTTACATAAATAACACAACAGAAGATCAGCAAATTATTTTTGTGATTAAGATTCTTTCGTTGTAAAAATGTAAAAATCAGACATAAGGAAACGAAAAAGGAGTACAGGTTTAATCCTTGTAATTACAGTAATTTAAGCCGAAATCTAAGGGAAAAAGTTATACAGTGTTGTATTTTATTTCAACGGTAAATTTCAGGATTAAATTCAAAGTAATGAAATTTTTAAGCAAGGAACATCCGCTTCTGTACGTAAAACATTGTCTCGATAACTTTATCTTCACAATGTGTACCTATAATGATGATTACACACGCCTGATATCAATCGTTCCTTTATCACAGTGTTATAACATCAAATTGTTAACATTGGGCTCTTCGTAACGAAACCTGTTTTAAATTATCCAAGTAGTATATTTACGTAGTTATATAATTTAAAACAATGTCTGCACAATAAAAAAAATCAACATCGGTAAATGAAGAGATTCTTAAAACTGCAATTAGAAAGAGGGAAAAGCTTACCAGTCACGTATTCTAGTACTCGATAAAAAAGCAAATATACCTACTTATAAAACTTATAAAAACACAGGTTGAACTTTGTTGTTAAGTTATCTTCTTCTCCCATTGCGTACACCTGTTCACTACGTAATCGGTGCATATTGTTGAATATGTTTTCCAGTCGTAATACTACGTTAACGTCATTTCGGCTACGAATATTTATCTTGTTCTGTTTACGCATTGATTCTTACCTTATTTAGGTATACATATTGCACTATTGGACTGTTATACCAATATTCGAATATGAAAGTGATTATCTTTGCTTGTAGCATATTTCTTATTTTATATTATCATATATAATTTATAATTATTATATGGTAAAAAAATTGATTTTCAGAAATCAAACATATATCATTAATGTCTCACACTTATATTGAAATTTTTACCGTGTAAGATTGAGATAGATTGATGTGTTTAACAGATGATTAATAGTCTTCGATGTTTATAAACATCGAACGTATTGTTGTATGTTTCTATTCTACAAATGATTTTTCTATTTCTGAAAAATATTAAAATATCTAGACATTAACTTTTGCGATAAAATGGTAATACCAAACAACGTTTAGCTTTCCATTTACATCTATTTTTGAAAAAATGAGAAACTGTACATTAAATTTAGTTTTGTATTAATAAATTAATCTGTACGGTATGTTTAATGATAAACTACGGATTACATTTATTTTATTTTGCATTACATAATTATATAATATTTTTCAAATATTCACACTAGACGAATAGTATGATAAATAGTTACTTCAGTTCAATTATTTCATTGTTAATTGTTTCAATATTTTCAATAATATATCTTTGCCATTTTTCTTCTACAACTATGAAATTGTTATATATATATATATATATATATATATATATATACAATTGATAAAGATGATGGGTACATTTACAAAATACCTTTTGTTCTAAATCATTATACCAAATTGCTTTTATTTTATACATCGGTTTATCATAAGGTTTATGCTATAAGCTAGCATTAAATAAAAAATATTTCTCCATGCTCAGATAGTTATCCCGAAATAAAGCAATTTTTTATTTTTTATTAGAAAGGTGAAAATTACAATCGAATATTGACAACAATTTTTATGATAAAGATATAAAAGATAATCTTCGTCTTACGTAAATTGTAACGAGCACAGAAATTTAATCTACGGGAAAGATATATCGAATTTAATTAATTTTATAATACCTCAGGACCATCTCAAACTCGATTTTGTTAAAATAAGCGATTGGAACGAAAATCCAAATATCTTCAAATGCAATTTCGAACAGCAAATTCTACATTTATCACGTTCTTGTCCCATAATTTCATTACGTTCCAACGTTCCATCGTTTAACTGAAAGATTGAAATTTCAAATTTGTCGTTTCATAAATAGAAGCAGCTGTAATTTGGAGAAATGTCTATGTTTTCGTATCGTTAGTTAACGTATTCTAAATTCTCTACGCGGTCAGAACCAGACGTGTGCTTTTTTCCATGAACAGACGTTTAGATATTTTTCCATGCTGTGATGAACAACGATCTGTGATGACGGCTCCCTTGGTCGCGCAGGGGGCCGTTCTCTCTCCCAATGGTCGACGATTTTTGTGGCCCCCGCGTCTGCTGTGCGGTGACGTAGTTATGTATGTACATGGTTAGAAACGAGAGGAAAAAAGGGTGCATTCGGACGACACACGGCCTAGCCCCTTGCAAATGCGTGACGGGGTCCACCAACGAAATTATGGATCGGGCCTAGGTACCACGCCTGCGCATGACCATCGCTAGATCACTCTGCCCTTCAGCCCACTTTCTACTCCCTTGCCATGTATGAATGTTGAACATGAACACCTAGCCATGCATTCTGCTTATAGATACGTATTTCACTTACTCTTGCTTGCCTTCTTCGTGCTTTCATTCTGTTACATGAAATATAACATTGCATTATACGTTAAACTGGGTATCTTTGTGTCCAATTTGTGATTTCTCTATTTAATATAATTGCATAATTTTCAAGCTAGGTAATTCGATCATTTCCCGTGGTCGTTCTCGTTTTTTCTCCTTGTCTAATCCATATTTTCTCCGTTCTACATAATGCATGAATTTTCTTACTGCAGGTACTGTGTTAAGCGTTATCGTAATTTAGATAAAAATTCTTCGTGTTTTTCGACGACTGTTGCATTAGATTCATTGTATGTACACTTTTTTGAAGATTTGCATACGGTATCCTTTAACTGATTTTTGACGATTATTTTCCAGAATTTTTTGAGTTTTTGAATATTACTCTCAATACCTTTTCTCTTCGGGCCAGACGTCTTTGATTTATTTCATGATCTCGACGTTAAATATTCATTCAAATATTCATTTTGATTTTCTATCTTTGATGATCCACCTTCTATTTTTCTATTCATGTATGTACGTTATACGTACGTCCGTGAAAGTACGTATATTTTAAATCGTCGCTTAAGTTGTATCGGCTAATGACCGTATCACTCCACCCAGGTATTTTCGTATTTCAATTACTTTAATAAGAAAAATAACGAAACAAACTTTTTCCACTTCATTAAACTGAAAGCAAATCTTAATTTGTACAATTCGATTAAATTAATACAATTGCTTTTCTAATTAGCTTTTATACGATTATTTCAATTAAAATAATTTAAATATTACTTTTACTCTTGTATTAATTTTATATTTTAAATTTCTCATAGCTACTGGTTTGTATTTCACGAGAGAAAGATAACTACTTGTGCAACATATATATTCACTACAAGCATTAATGAGCATATTAACAATAATGAAAATATTTGGACAACAAGTTTTGCATTGACTTGAATGTATCGCATTATATTCTAATTACTAGTAAACAAATTAAATTTGTTCTGTAATATAATAGATCGCTTAAATTAGTTAGTAAAAAGTGCAAACTATTTCAATAATTCACTGGACTTATAATTTAAATATTAGCTGTAAATATTTATCAAATCAGATTTTTATTAAATCGTTATATTTATATTATACTTTATATTATAATAAATATATTTTACAGAATTAAGTAACCATTACAATCAAAAAATTGTTTATGATCACCTATTTTTAAGTTAATATTTTATTATGAAATAATATTTACAACAATATTTACAATTGGATAAACAAATTCAATGCATATGATAATAATAATATATAATTTAAGATACAAACTTATCTTCCAAATTATTTTAATGCATAGATGTTTTCATTAGTTATTACACATATTTTGTTTTACGTTCACATTATATGTATAATTAGTATTAAAATTAAATTCATGTCTTCTAATGTATGAAATAAATACATGTGTACAGAAGAGTGCCAAGATGGGCGTCAGAAACCTTTTACGTCATTCTTGTTACTATATAAAACTTTATCAGATTTTATCAGATGCATTTCATTTTTAAAATTCTGTGAATCAATTCGAATTCACACAAAATCAATAAATTTGCTCTTAAATTATTATTTCATAAAATCTATTAAAAAGCCTGTTTCTCTTAAGCCCAGTACATTGCTACTCGAACATTATTCTAAATCGACCATGATAGTGCCAACAAATTATTCTCGGCGTTGATCATTGTAGGTGGACTTCCGATTTCGTAAACTCGTTAACTGCACGAACATTCTGAAGTGGTTAGATGTTTAAACATCAACACTACTTCGTTGCAGGTACACCTATAACATAACAATTATTACGTAAATATTACATTGATAGAAACAATTAAAGTGATTCTGTAAAACATCTTAGTGAAATTAATACATCATGAGAATCATTGCGCGTTTCAAATACGCCGAGATATCTTGCTTCTATTGATTGCTAATTGCGTGTCATTCGGTTTATATTTATACTTTCGTTCTTGGAGGATTTCCGAAGGAGTATTAATATAAAGACAAATAAATATGTGCAGTAGTAGAGTGTAGTCATAGAGAAGAATAGGAGAAAAAATTTATTGGAAATGATGTTTGCAGAGATTATATAATGAAACAGTATGCTAGGAAAAAATTATAATAGCAAATAGATCTTATAATTAATTTGCAAGTTATCTATTCTCTAAAGTAACATGTTACAAGAAAAAGATAAATGTTTACTTTATATTTAGTAATAATCTAGTAATATTTGTATTGCTTTTATATACGACAATGTTTGGGTAATTTAATGTTACACAACAATTCTATATTAATTATTCTATTAGATATAATAAACATTTAGCAAATTATACATTTGTGCAAAAAGTAGTTTCTATCATTAATAATCCTGAAGCAAATTTAAGATTGAATTAAAATTGTATGATTGCACAAGGAAACACAAGCATCTCTTTTTTACACAGGGGTAAAAACTATTATTAATAAATAAATTACTAGATCATTATGACATTTTTTTGATAGTTTTTATTCTATAAATATTGTTTTATCTAATGCATGATTTTTGAAGAATTTGTAGTTTCTCCAGGACAGCGAAACCATTTGGTTTTGCTAGGCGTGCTCTAGATATTGCAATAAAAGCGAAGAATGTTTCTTTCTAATTCAGTCAATTTCCTAATTTATTAAATGTTCAATTACACTGAATGATGTTAGTGATAGACAGATTATGCCATAAATTTGTGCCGCCATACCTTTATCTATCTTAATCTACGAATTTCTTTTATAAATGTAGCACATTTTTCTTAGTTTATTTGTTTGATATTTATGTAAGCAAAGAGCCCTTCGTATAGCGAATACTTCTGCATAGTGAAGCATTATGAGCAGAAATACGTATTTCTCTTTAATGTTTGATGTATGCATTTTAAAAATGTATCGAAAAATGCTGTAAGAAACACTTGTGCACTCTACAAAAAAGAAATCATGCTATTCTTTGTCCATGACATAGGATTTCAATATCTTCAATACTAAAATTTCCTTTAAATGATTAAAGATTCATAAGGTTTGTAACCTTTATTCAGCAAGAAAAGCAGAAATGTTTTCATTAAGGAAATATTCGAAATTTTAAGTATGCTAAAGCCAATAATTTTTGGATATTTAAAAAAATTGAAGAAGTTGTCATTTCTGACAGTACATTTATTATAGTGACAGCATTACAGCGTATGCATCAAGCTACACAAAGATTTTATATATAATTGTATATATTATTAATAAAAAGGTAATCGAGAAAACAATTTGCAATAAGAATATAATAAATTCGCTAAAAAACAAAATAGTACAAAGCCTTAGAATTAGAAGATAATTCAACGTTTTAACAAAATTTCAAGGTGTGCTTGAAATAATTTAAATTTTTATATTTCGATACAATATTTGGCATAGACGCGCACCGGGCGTGGGTCTTAATTCGTGATACAAGTGAAGTCAGGGAGATTCCATGGCTCAAAATAAGACGAAAATCAGGAATAACAAAGTTTGCGTTGGAAGCTTTATTTCTGAGAAAATCGAGTTTGAAAACTTGTCAAATACTTGTGCATTTAATTAATTTCCGATTAGACGATTACGAGTGGACAATTAGCAGAGGGTTATACTACGTGCAAAAATAAGTGAAAAATGTAGAACAACATCTTCTTGTTAGAAACCTCGTTGTCGAGAAAAGTGAAGTTTGAAAATTTGTCTAATACGCGTGGGCTGAGTAAATAATTCTGAATTAAATACACGTATATCCAAATTACTTTTTCCAACACAAATTTTATTTTATATTTTCGAATTATTTTTGCGTGTAGAATAATTTAAAACTGATTTTCTTGAAAACGAAATCCCCAGCGCAATTTTGTTATTCCTAATTTTCATCTTATTTTGAGCCACAGAATGTTCCATAATTTCATTTGTACATGAATTTAGATTCACGTTGTATAGAATATAAATAAATGTTACTTCTGTTTTCATTTCTTAATGTGTCATAAAATAGAATCTCTTGAGATTCTCTTTGTTTTTGTACAGAATGAATATTTGTACAGTAAAATTAATGCTTGATAATTGGATAGAACATGTCTGAATTTGAATGCAAGCGTTGTAAATAAGATTGTAAGAAATGTATGATTCGAAATGTCCTCGATTTATTGTATATACTTGATAAATTCAGTACAGTTGCTTATTACATAAGAAAATTGTATTATTTTGATGTTTCAACAGAAAGAATTTATACATCACATTTGAGCAATAACTGTTAGCCAACATCTGCTTTATCTGTAGACCTAATTTCTTAACTATAGAAGTACTCAAAGCCAAGATTCTTTGCTATTTTGTTTACAGAATTATAAGATATAATAATAATGCTGGAAAGTTTGACACCGCATATCAAATTAATTTGTACAAACGTTGCACAATGAAGAACGATAATTACCCACAACGTGATATTTGTGTGTCTAATTTTTCTTTAAGAATTGGAAATGCAAGTTCAAGAAAAGTGGAATAATATAAATATTCACTCGGGAATTATAGAAAACTGTTAAGAAATTTGTTAATCTCTATTGTTAGATTATTATAAAGGGTAAATATGAAGAAATTTGTTCGCGCGATGTACGGAATATCATATTCGAATTTATAGAAACTTCTTGCACAAATATCATAAAATAACGTGATCGTTACGTTAAATAATAGGTTTCTCCAACTTTGCAATAATTTTGCAAACACTGAGTAGATTGTAATTGGTCTAATTAAAATCGTAATGTGCAGTGCATTTGATAATGTATTTACGATTTATGAAAATTAATGTAATTAACGTTTGCATCATTTCATCCTAGAAATATTCTGGGCAAAATTGTTATGAAATCTGTTTAAAAAATCCTATTTATTTAATTATTATTAATGAACGGCACATTTTGTAGTAGAAAAGAATGCAAAAGTTTCAAAAGGTGATTTATATTTATCTAACGAATAAATGTGTGACTGTGGTATGTTTGGCAGTGAACACTGAACGCGTCATAACAATGGGTGAGAAAACATTCAACCTAACTTGGAACAATCACCTAGCGAACTTGTCTGGATTGTTTGAAGGACTCTATAAGAGTGGTTCCTTAACTGATACAACGTTAGCTTGTCAAGGTGGAATGTTAAGGGCACATAGACTGGTCTTGGCAGCATGCAGTCCTTATTTTGAAAGAGTTTTCAAAGAACACTATGGTGAACAGCCAATTCTTATTTTAAAAGGTAAGCTTAAAAGGTAAAAGTCAGCTTAACAATCGCAATTCTCTAAAATATATGACCTTCTCTTACGTATTGATATCAGTCAATTCACTTTTAACGTAGTAGCGTCGAACAACAAAATTTAATGCTGAATTATAGCGTTATGATTATTCGATTCAATAATGACGAGACTGATCGCTATGATTTCTGATTAAAATTCTATGAAACGTGCAATAATGTTTGTTTTGAAGTATGGTTAAGTATATCAGGGTTGTATTCTTTCATTTCCTTTAACGCTGTAAATAACATAGCGTAACATAGAATAATATTGAACGTTGAAGAAAAATTCAACGCAAAGATTGAACAACAAAACGAAGTAATTGAACAATTCTTGCGTAACGAAGTACTTTGAAAAATATTTCTATCGATATATATAAACGGTTTTCCTAATAAATTGATTTCGTACATAAAATTTAAGATACTGTACAGTGGTTTTACTTCAATCGCGTAAAGTAGACGAAGAAATCGATGTCTAGTAAACAATATATATTCATACTAGATGCGAGTATGTAAATATTGTGTGAGCTTAGCACGACTATAGGTGTGCAAATTTATTTAAATTTATGTAGATGCAGTAGATATTGATGCGGCTTCTACTTATTTACACCGTATTCCGTAGGTGTTGCAGTTGAAGAAATGGAATGTCTTTTGGATTTTATGTACCGTGGTTCGATCGATGTCGCTGAAGAACATTTGCCATCTTTGATTAAAACTGCCACAGATCTAGAGATCCGTGGTCTTTCCGGTGACCAGAGAAATCAAGAAAATAGTCGTAGCCCTTATACGAGAGTGGAAACGCGGATGCAACGGTGTCACATAGAGGCGAGAGTTCATACAACGGAGTACATGAAGGAACCGTCCGTGATTCCATTTTTACCAAAACAGTCTTCCATAGAGTCATTAGAGGATCACATCAAGGTGGAAGAAATTGAGGTGGAAGACGATCCGATGGTGATCGATGGGCACGAGGATACATTCGATGAACCTTTGCGATCGTCGGAAACGCAAATTGTAAGTCCGAATGATATAATTAAAATAATAGAAAAAATATGAAACAGTCAAATTATCGTAGTGCATAAAATGTACGTGCACATATGTAAATTAGTCACGCAAATCTATATATACCTTAATCGAACTATGTTAGTTATTGAAATATATTTTATCACAAGAAACTATTTATACTTATACAAGTATATCGATAAGAAGTTACCTTGAATTCAATCACTATATTAATGTATCTGTAAAAAGAATGTAAAAAACTAGAACATTAACTTACAAATACCGTGAGATAAAATTACACCAGAGATTACAAAACTTTTAATTTTATCAATGCCAAGAAGAAGATAGCGGGACATTATTGATGAGGGTGGGGGAATCGATGCAAACGGGTATCACTTCCAACAATTGCTGTGATGTAAGATTTGTTGCTTACTCTTTTCTCTTTGTCGAATGACCTCGTTAAAATCATCTCAATTGTTTCAAACATTCCCTATTTTATCAGGAATAAGAAATTAAGGCGCCATACAAAAAAAAAAAAAAAAAAAAAAAAAATGGAGGTGACGTCGAAATCTTCGAAAAACCTTCACGTGCAAAAAAATTATTACTGTCATATTACGAGTCTTTCAATACCATAGGACTTTCGTGAACAATATTTTTCCATATCTCTAAAAAGAAAAGAAATATCTACGGTGATTAAAGTTATTGTCCCACCTTGTATTATTTATACATAAGGTGTCTCCGAAATCGTTGCACAAGCGGTGCACTCGGGTTGTGATTCTACATGCAAAAATAAATCGATGAAGAAAGAATAACGTTTTTGCGTTTAAGACCTCGTTTTCGAGGAAAATGAGCTCGAAAATCCGTTAGATGCACGCGTGCCAATTGTAAATTTCCAGGCATTCAACTTGTCTTTCTGCTCGCGTTGGTAATAATTTAATTAGACAAGCAGACTTATACATGCAGCAACGCGTCAACATTTTGAACGCTTGTTACGTCAATAAAATGATTTTTAAAAATTAATACTCTTATCCTTATTTTCGAAACCATCGCAAATACGGAGACCGTAGAAATAAGATAGCAGCAATAATAGAAAGCAAATCATAACATTGTTCATGTTTATAAATGTAAACACGAGCAGAAAGAGAAGTCGGATACCTCGAAGCTTACAATTAGTACACGTACATCTGACGGATCTTCGAACTTATTTTCCTTGGGAACAAAGTCTTGGACAAAGAAATGTTATTCTTTTTTTCTTCGACTCATTTTTGTAGAATCATTCGACCGCTTGTGCTATGATTTCGGAGACACCGTGCATGTATAAATGTAAATGAATTACTATGAGAAAGAGAAAGAAGATTCTTTTTAAATGTTAATGTCAACTAAATGTTGCATTATCCCTGAAACACGTGTAAGATTAATTGCGAATATATTAACAATTGCGCAAACAAAATGCCATTCCATGGCAAGAGATTTTAACGATAGGCGATTTATTATAATTAAAAAGAAATCTGGACAGTACAACTTTCAAATAGAATATATTCTTTATTCTTTGCTCTTTATCAATACATTTCAATGTCATCTAATTAAGATTAAATGGACTACTATCCGTAAAAGGAGAAAAGCCGAAATTTCATTTTACCTGTTCCAATGATTAAAAATAGCGAATGCTATATTCGTTCCACTGACAAATTAATGACATTTATATAAAAACTTCAGAAGCTGTTTATTTTAAATTGTGTACGTTTTTAACATGATTAATCTTGTCGCTATAGGTTTTATATGTGGAACGTTTAATGTATACAAAAGGTTTTAGAAAACATAGATACAAAAATCACTATTAGTTTCTGGATATTCTAAATACAGTGCATTAACCGATAGTCAAGTAACTATTGCGTGCTACCTTAAACTTATCAACCGAATCATTTAAATTTTTTAGTTGTTACCAAGTGACACAAAATAAACGCAGTACTAGCATTATATAGGGTGAGTCATTTAAGTGTTTAAGTTTTTTTTAGCTTGGTGTCGATACTATTTTAAGTACGTAATAAATCGAAAAATGTTTCAAGGATTCTTTATAAAATTACATACTTACTTACTTATATCGAAAAACTATCAATTCAATAATTCAATTAACTTTTATCTTGTAGAATTTGTCGTAGGGAAAACGCAAGCCACTATACTATTTTTTTATTTGTTTTTCTTATATTTCATATGATAAGTTTTACAAGATGAAAGTCAAAACATCTACCAACTAACACTTTTTCCATAAAAATAGGTTAATAATTTTTTACAGAGAATCTCGAGCTGCGTCGACTAATGTATTAAAAAATATACGAGTCCGTTTAAAAAGTCAAAGTTGACCTCTACATGACCTTTACGCGCCTACCTACGGAAGAATTAATAACGTCAAAATATGCCCGCCTTCAAACAATTCAATTTTTACTTGAAACATTTTTCGATATACCTAATTATTAGTATCGAAAATATTTCAACTTAAACTTTTGGGTGATTTACCCTGTGTAATCATAGATAAACACAAGACGCCATTTATTAGCAGAAAACAGAATTTTGTTGTTTTAACGTTGCAGCGTTTATGTACGTTTGTATAGTTATTTCTCAGGTTACAGTGTATTCTTGCACGAAATTTCGAAATAACAGACGTTTCTTTTATGCATGATAAAGTGAGTAGTAACATTAGACACAAACAACTTGTATCAGGAAAACTTTTCCAATTGCAGGTACATAGATAGGATAATATCGAGCGAGATATTATTGTACTTACATGTATTTACTTTTAACCGAGACTGAAACGTTGAAAAATAATTACTATATTAACTGTTTCTAAGAATGTGGAAGATTGAGATCTGTTAGTAATTATATATAAATAGTGATAGTAGCTCATTCGCAGAGGAAAAAGTTTTGCAACCAAAGTTGGATTTATAGATAATAACCGAGCGATAAGCAATGAGGAAACAGGAAATCTTGTAATTTTCAGACTAGTGATATTTCCATGGATATTTGTTAAGACTTTCTTGCGTATTTTAATGAATGCTACACGCGCTTCAAGTTTGAACGCGTCAGCTCTGTATATTTATATGAGGAACTGTCAAGGATTTCTAATGTTAAGAATTAAGAATATTCATGAGTAAGAACAGATTGAGCAATAAATTTCCGTTTTTTTTAAATATAGCATGGTAAGTTCACTAGTTTTATATAAGATCTATTTATATATGTACATAATCGAGCCTATTACCTCTAGCAATTGAGTCAAATATATTATTTATCTGGTCTGTCTAAAATTCTTTGGTTTCTTATCTAAAGAAATCTAGCAGATTTGTTTCTGCATTCTGCTATTTGTTTAATAATTAATTATTCACAGTTGGATTACCAAATACGGGTTAGGTAAAGAAAGGCTCAATACGTATTCTACTAATTTCTTGTATAGATGGTGTCATACTATAATTCTGTTATGTCCTAAAAGAAGTATTTAATTAAAAAAAATATCCTCTCCTAGACGCAAGTGACGGAACCATGTATTATAGGCAACGTTTATCATCGTCATATATCTGATAATTCGATAAGAATTTCTAATAAAATATATATACTGTTAACTTTCTTCCAGAGAGATGAAAGTGTCGCCTTCGAGCACAAATCGACTGTCGCAATACATAGCTTATTGTTCAGATTGAATTTTTCTTTGAAATATGCAGAAACAAATTTCGTCTACCTGAAAAAATTTGTCTTCATTCTTTTAACGATCGACCTACGTGAAATGTATGCCATTTGTTCATAGAAAATCTACAGGCGAATTGAATGCTGTCAGCTAACTTGAAATTTTTGCAATTTCTCCTTTACAATATTCGCTCGTTATAGCTAGCACGAGCAACGCTTTCATAAGATTCTTTGAAATGCATACAGCAGCAGAAAGTGACCTTTACGTTTAACCTAATACATTCACGCTCTTACGAGCGTAGAATACTTATGACTGGCATCTTAATTTTTTGTAATTTCTTTGCATGACATAGAGACGTATGCCACCGCCAATGTACAAGCGAGAGACAAGATTTAAAGGTCAGAAAAGGGTCTCGGTGGGACGTTCAATGAGAAACAATGATGTATTAGAATTTAGATCAAAGGAGCGTATAGCTTCGAAGGAAGAGTCTACGAGGGAGTGCTATGAAGACTCGTCGAACACGGTTAAGTCCGAACCAACTTTTAACAACACATCTGCAGATCCTACGGTACCGGATATACAGATGAACGACGACTTACAAGAACGAGATGAAAGTCTGGTATGAGAAGATGATCACAATTGAAATTGCTTTTATGTTCAAGATCATTGGTATTTGTATTTGGTATTTCGGTATCTGTTAACGTATGATCACGAAATTCATAAGAATTAGGCAGAATTGGCACTACGATTTCGCAAATATGCATTCTGGTAATACATATCAATTTGTTGAACTTAGATCTAATTATTACTACCGTTCTTGTAAGTTAGGAATCGTCTCCATTGCTGGCAATTATTTTCATTACACCGTCATTCTATTTTTAGGAATCGTCAAAGAACATGGATGACAGTCCAAGATTAACTATCAAGAAGAAGGGCGATAATCTTACGAAGAAGTCAGGATTGAACGAAGGAAAAGAAGCCAAACCGATACAGCCCAAGTCTGAAAAAGCGCAACATAAACCTTTCCCTTGCGACCTCTGTACTTTAGCCTTTACGAGAGCTTCTCATTTGGCCAGACACAGAAGAGTTCATACGGGTGAACGACCATTTGCCTGTAGCATTTGTCCCCGAATGTTTGCCAGACAGGACAAATTGAAGCAGCATTTGGACTCGCACTTACAATGGCCAAAAAGGAAGAATAGCTTGTCAAGTTCGAGTTGTCAATCAGCACCGTCGGCGGTGGTTAAAGGGAAAAGGGGTAGACCGAGAAAGGTTAGACGTGTTTACATAATATCGTAATCACGTTGTAATCAATTTCGATTTCTAAATGCTCTCGCAGATGACCTTTATTTCTCTTATTTTCATTTCAACTTTCTTCCTTCCTTTAACATTTGGATTTCTTTTTATCTTAATGTCGAATAATAATTTTTTCTTTTTACAACGAATTCCTTTCCTTAGCCTAAATATTTCAGAGTTCTCTTTATTTACGATAGCATATATTTATTATTTTTTGCATTTTCATCATTTTTCCATCCTTACAGATCCTATTTTCGTGGAAATTCATTCAGAAATATTTTAACCAGCCAGAGTTTAAGCGAATAGGCAACGGT
Source organism: Bombus pyrosoma (assembly GCF_014825855.1). Classification (NCBI taxonomy): domain Eukaryota; kingdom Metazoa; phylum Arthropoda; class Insecta; order Hymenoptera; family Apidae; genus Bombus; species Bombus pyrosoma. The sequence goes on from NC_057779.1 coordinate 13,864,494, forward strand.
ATAAATCCAGATACTAATACTATAAATATGTTGCAGGTAAATTTAGAACAGTCCGCCATGGAAGAAATTCTGAAATTTGGCGAATTCAGTTCTCTACTAAACAAATCCCATTCCGCGAATGCGACGAGCAAAAATGAAGATTTCGCATCCGTTGAAAACGAAAGAAAAATGAAGGAACAGGAAGAGTATATCGCGGAAGAAGGGAACGAAGATAAAGACAAAGATGCTAACAGAGATAAAGACAATTATGGTTGTCAGGTCGAAAACGGTCAAGATATAGTTTAAATAATTTTTTCTCTACTTTCTCCCGTACTTTTACAAAAAGTATTTTTCTATGGGTAAGAAATCATACGGCTACGGAGTGACGGAAATTACCGAGCATTTTCGATCAACGATTCGAAACAGGTACTTTTCTTGATTTCTCTTTATCAAACGTTCACTAGCGTGAGAATAAACATAAAAGCTAGAAATTTATTAGTATACTTTTAGATACTATGATTAGTAATCTTTTTTATTTGATTTCTAGTTCAACAAAATTTTAAGTGCAATAATTCTTGATTCTCGATGTTCGTTCTTCTGCAAAGAAAATTTGCATTCTTTGAACTAGCGAAGTAAATTAGTAAGGTTGTAAATTGGTTACAAGTTATATTTCATATTTATATACATAAGATAAATACGCAACGATATGTATTAGAGACATTTTCACTATATACAACGCTAATTAGAAACTATGGTTTCAAAATGAAACGCTAATGGAATGAAACTGATTGTTGTGAGACTATTGTTACTCTTATACGGGAATTCAACATACTTATTTCGTTTTTATATATTCGTTAATATTACGCTGCTGTGAAAGTAGCTGAGACGATATCGAGATTTACGCAATTCGTATAAATGAAACGTGTACAACACGTTTATTTGAATTACTGGTTGAACGTATAAGAGAATTAGATTATTACACGTATGACGAGTCATTTAAAATTTGTGTGACGGTTAACAGACGAGCATATGAAGATAATTTCTATAAATAGGCATTCAATAAATAGTATATGTAATAAATGTACATTCGACTCAATACTGAGCACATTAAAATATACTTTTTGAAGGGACAACATTTATAACTAACATCAGAAACAACGTGCAGGATCATACGAATGATTTAATTACTAAAATTTACGATTAATTTTTCTCCACAAAAATACGATGTAATTTTGTCATATTAAATTCGAGTACCACGTTTTGTACATCTTACGTGTCCCCCTTGAATCTCGTCGTAGATGCGAATCAACCTTATAACGAATCTTACCAAATAATTTTGCCACAACTTACGTATTTATTTATTAAGGTTCGCGGTATTCTTGTTATAGATTAAATAGAAATTTGTTCGAAAGAGTACCTGAAACACCTATGTTAGATTCGAGACTAACTGATGGTGGACACAGGCCATGTAGGAAAATAATAAACAATCCTTATCTCTCATTTTCCGAGATGGTTGTTTAGGTACTGATAAGTCGAATTCTACGACGATTTACTGTCGTATACACAATATTTCTATCGTAAGATTAGGAGAAGAAATTTATGTTGAAAACTCGACCAAATTACTTAAGCTGCGAGACTGTGGTATGGTTTGCATTGTGAAACTGTTTAACTGATTGAAGCCTAAGTTACAGAATTTGTTCACCTTCTTAGGATACGAGGATAATTATTAATTTAGGGGAATATGTATGTAGATATATATCATCTTATCTATGTATTTTCTGATATGCATAGATCGTTTCGGTATTTCTGATATATTTTTCGGTATTCTACTATATATGTATACGTGCGACATTGATCATTGAAATAATTTTACAACATTTAAAGGGGCCCGACAGAAATTTTATTGAGCTTATATTATTTCGATCATCGCGTTAGCCAAGTTAATATATTTGTATTTTGAACATTTGCCTTTAAATGTAGGCCTAACAATGGTTGGATCTATTTAAATGCCTAAAAAAGAAAAAAAAAAGCTCTTAAATGTTCATCATATTATGAAGAGTAAAGCAACATTTTTTTTTCTTTTTTGTTAAATTTTCGTGCAAATATGAAACGCCGATAAAATTGTCGTTGAAATTAATTCGGAAAGATATATTTCTCTGAATTTATAATTATGAGAAGTAGACAGTTAAATGTACGACAGTGCAAACTACTTACATCTGTGTAGATGAGGCTCAACGATTCTCAGAGCCGAGAAAGAAATGTAGCTTTGAATATTTTGTTATACATGCGATTATAAATACGTCAAGTACAAATGTCCAAATATTAGAATATACGTGTGCGTAAGTGTGCGTGCCTGTCGTACTATAAAAGAAGAAAGAAATACCAGTATGTGTATAGGGTTCAAGAATTATTGGCGAGTGCAATCTCCTTTTTTTGTGTTCAATCGAATACTTGTTAATCCGTTTCTGTTCCTTTCTCCGACCAAAAGTTTAGCTTCTTAAGGAATTCTCGATTGATTAACATTTTTTGTGTTTTTGTTTTCGTAATTTTATAAGTAGATATATAATTGCGCTTACATTCGGTAGTTCTGGATGAAATAATTCGATGCTTAAAATATGGAAGAATATGCGTTTATGTGTAGCGGTACTGTTATTTATCCGCATCGATTTGCCATTTGTTTATCCAATTTTATGTTAGCAAAGTATCATTTCACTCATCTCCTCTCTTCTTATAAATCAATAAGAAATGGCAAATTATCGATTCCATGTTTTAAGCGTAAAATAGATAAAGGAAGAATCAAACAGTTATGAAAATTGAATCGAATTATTTATTTTCATCGATTTCACGAAAGCCGGTTTCGCTCGAGTTCTATCTACGATATAGAACAATGTATCACGTAGCGTACGTGATGCCATCCGAATTGTATCTTCCTCTAATATCAGTTGTTGTTGTTGTACGAATTGTATTTTGTTTCGTTAAATTCTTGTTGCTCGACCTACCAGTGTTACACCTCCTGCATTATAATTTTTATTACGGCGATGTGCAATTATTTCAGCGATATGACTGTTTGGTCTGACGCGGCAAATTACGAGTGTACTTGGTGCAATTACAGCGTCCAGAAGGTCGTACGCGAGTCTTCATATCTTACAGTGTATATTGTGTAGCATGTGTAAATAAATTTTAAAGCCAATATTTATTCCAATTGATATCTTCTCCTTCTAGTTTGTTTTAATTTTTGAAATACTATTAATACTTACTTGTTTTGTCAATTTCTGAAGAGAATTTCTGTTATGGTTTAAAGACACACACACACACACACACACACACACACACACACACACACACACACACACACATATATATATATAATAACAAGTAAGACAGCTGAACCAGTTACAATAGCGAACGATTATCATCAACCTGGCATACTTTTTTCTTTCGTATATCCTACGATTATGTGTTCTAGAACTATTTGTACTCACTTGCAGCTGCATGTTAATATCTTTCATTGTCTCTTTAAATTAGTTTCACATACACATGTGTGTACCTACATGGAAAATACAAATATTTGTAGAGGGCAGAACAGATGAAAGTTAGAACTTTCTTTTTAGCTAAATGCAATATGTTGTAATTTATATTAATTAGTAAGAAATCTTCATATCAAATATGTTACATACTCTGTAATTACGTATGTTGCGATCGACTTGAAACTGAAAACACGTGGAGTTTGTCATGATCCATTGCAGCAAGATCCTCTTACTGTACATAAAAATATTTCCGATATCTCACCATAAATACTATTTAAATTGAAGGATATGTGTTTTGTAAAATAATTTTTTAAGGTCGTAATAAAATATTACCAGTTCTTAAATGTAAGAACAATTAGAGAAATCGCTGAAATCATTTTTGTAGGAATATTTCTTAATTCGTTTGATTAGATGCACTCACGTATCATTACACTTTGTAAATAACTAAACTAACTAAACTAAACTAACGAAACTAAACATTTTGTTACACTGACACACTCCCAAGACTATAGCGTATGCAAGCTATACATATTTAATTTCTCATACGATAATTATATTTTATGCGACGTGTACACGTAATACGAGCGTAACTTTAGTAAATTTTCTTCGAAGAACTATAAATGTATAAATAGACAGGGGTAAAGTACTAGCATACCTTATGAATAAAAATAAGACGAAAGATGTTCTATAAACACAGGCTCATAAATACTTTATTACTGAAAGCTATAACAAAAACACGAAATGACAAGAAAATAATTTCTGGGTTGATATAATAGTGAAACTAATCTCAACAACGAGCAGATTAAAGTCACCAGACTTTTTGATGCCAAGATTATCAGATACCACGTTATCGGATTTTAACTCGTGGAGCAAACGCGTATCCAACAAGAATTAAGATAAAAGATTCGTAATGCATTCGCTGAAATTAAAGGAAATTCGTATCGTGATAGATTCAATTTGTTACAAATGTGAATCCTACTTAATAATAAAATTTAATAACGGGCAATACTCGAAAATACTCTATAGGACTAAAAACTAATCCAGTGTTACTTTGTAACTTACTGCGTGTAACTTTTTGATAAATCATAAATTAATGAATCTTTATTTATGGGATATTTTCCTTCTATTATTACTCGTGGAATATTCCGATACTATTATATAGAAAAAAGAACGTGGGATATTCGACGTGGTTGGAAATTAGGTAGAAACTAGCATCAAAAGAGCATTATTCCTCTTGTTACTCGCAAGTATCATTATATTCCCGGACATACAATATATTTTTACAAATACGTTTTCTCGTTTATACACAGACTTTTTCAAGGATCGGGTGGGAAAATTACGGATATATCTTTCCGTTTAGCATAATCATATACCTTCTCATTACATAGTGTTACATTACATCTCTCGTTACATAGTGTCAAACTGCATATTAATGTCTTTATATCCGACGCAACAAACAAAAAAGAGAAAAACAGTGTTATGACGATGAATCGTCTAAGTTCGAGATCGGCCTCGAGAGATATTGCAGCTATAATGTTCAATCGCTGAACGCAATCTTAGTGAATTAGCATTTTTCTAACATCGATTTACTTTAAAGTGGTTTTCTTTCTTTCTTTAACTAGCCTTACATTAAGTTACAACGACGACATCGAAAGCATAATACTCTTTGTCTTTCTTTCTTTCACCCTATTTCTTATTTCTATTGATTGCATTCATGTAACTGCGTCGAAGAGGAAACGCGCGACGTTTCCGGGAAACGCTCCTCTTTAGTAAAAAAAAAAAAAAAAAGACGATTATAAATTTTCTGCAGACATTATTTACGTCACATTTCGCTTAGCTAAATTTTATTATCGCGATCACTTTGTCCTTATTATTATCCTCTGAATGTTATCTATTTTACATCCATACTACATTCTCCAAGGTGGAACCGATGAAAATTATCCGCAATAGTGTATATATAATTTCGACATCTTTCGATGACACAGTCCCGAACAAAATTATATTATTAAAATATTATTAAAATAAATAATAACACTTATTTCGTGTTGAGGAAAATTCATAAAGCTCGTACTTTCGACATATGTTGTTTCTATTGTTACTGAAACGTTCCATGTTTTAATGATTCGATGAGTACTCTTTCACTAATATAATTGAATAAATAAAAATCTTAATACGTTATACGACAATTTCGGAACGATTATATGTTTTTTGCTCGTATCTTTTCATCGACTCAACCAATTCGATCCTTTATCTTTAAAATTATTCTAAATCTTTTAAGCGATAACAAGTTACCAGCTATTTTTAGTTAACACCGTTTTACTATTAGACTACGTCCATTTCACTTGTACACACAAACGTATGTGACAGGCTATTTCTGTTTCTCGAGACAAATTCGATCTGGACGATCCCTAGTATTAGCTTCTCTTGCTTTCCATTCTTCGCAACTTCGCGCATCTTTATCATCGAAATCGGTCGATTGGTAAAGTTGCCTTGCATCGGCGTTATTATCCTCAAAGCTATTTTCCTTCGACAAATTAGTGTAATATATATTAGGTCCTAACACACGAAACGTCCAATGATTAAAAAATTGGCAAACTTCAATAATATATGAAAGAGAAGATTTTCGAAGATGCGAATATTTGTCGGAAACGAAAGGTTTAGAAAATTGATAAAACACGAAATTGAATGTAAAATCTCATGTAAGATGGTCGAATAGAATTTGTCAAAATGACGAGATATTTACGTAGATATGCGGAACATGGTAATCTCCAAAATAATAAAACTCTCTTTTTTTATAATTACATGCACTCTATGAAGTTTGGATTTCACGTAAATTAGAATTCACCAAAGGAAAATAAAAAACCAATTTGCCCGCTCTGTGTATATTACACACGTTAAGGCTGCAATAAAAACGTCTTGGTTATAATGCTTTATGCGTGTCATTCGGACAGGCAAGCAAACATACAAGTTCATTAATGGTTACGTGTACGATAAATATCTTAGACATAAACAGTGATATTTATCGGTTATCAACTATATAACGCAATAATGCCTATCGCGAGAACTGAAATTTTCCAAACAAATCAATCACTGTTTAAGTTGACTTACAATACAACCATTCTTTCCATTACTTGTTTTATTTATACATATGATCATAAGCTGGGCAGGCTCTTGCGAATAACGTTACAACACATTAATGTGCTGCTGACGTACAATTGTAATTTGACCATCAATTCCTGTACGTGACAGTTCCGTTGAATACTACTAATAATAGTACTAACATTGCACATTTTATACCGCGATCTCTTCGCCTTTTCATAATAAATAGCATGCTATAGAATTCGTGGAATCAATTAATCGTTCATCAATTAATTAAAATAATGGAAATACGTAAAATCTATGTATCGTAAATTAAATCGCATTTCGATTATATTCGTTTGTAACAGCAGGTGCACAGTTCAAAGTACGAGATTGCCACGTACAGGGACAGCTATGAAATGCGTACTTTAGTAGTATTCGGATTCTTGAATGATCAGAATCGAAATCATATGTATGAAACAGAAATGGTTCGAGTAATTAGAAATTGCGAGCTGCTTGTGTGTTACTAGTAACAAGAACATGCCTTAAATTTTAAATCTTATTGTCGTATAAAATGCATATATCTTTTGACATATCTTCAAGTGAATTTTACACCCCAATCATATAATAAAATGCTTTATGTGCTCGATACTTATCGATACTTTGTGCGATACAACGATGTTTTTATTCTGTATTTACTTTCAACTATCATACGCCTCTTGCATTTCTCGCGATTTATGTCTAATAGGATATCCTTATGAGGCGACTCGATTATTATTCGCACAGTCCTTGTACAGTGTACGAATAATATGTGATATCGTAACTAGAATGAAATAAAAGTGGAATTAGAAAATCGTAATCGATGCGAATAATCGTGATTATCGTAATTTTCAATTTAGTTGGAACGCATCGTTCTTATAAAAGTGAAGGGTTTCGTTAACCTGGAATGCGCCTTAGTACGCTCGAGGCAATTTTCACGCTCTCAACATGAACACACGAACGCATGCATACACATACTCATGTATACGCACATAAACGTACACGCTCACGAGTGTGTGAATATGTCGATATATCGACAAATTCGCCGATAATATCATTTGCAGACTCTGCTAATTTGCGTTCGAATAATTAATCTTTCGGCTGGTAATATTGCTTCCTTTTAAACAACGTGAATTTTACACCTGGACATTTGCAATTCGTCGATTCATCATGTGCAATTCATACTTTCAAATTTATTTCGAAGATTTCGTAACTTTGGTACGTTATGAAAATTCTCTTAATTTTAATTCGTGACACGAAAAGTAAACGTTTGATGTACAATTATCTTACTCGCGTGTAGTTATAAAGAAGTAAACGTGTCAATATACCTGTTTTTGAGTTGTACCGAACTATGTATGTATGTATGTATGTATATATGTATGAATGTATGTATGTATGTATGTATGTATGTATGTATGTATGTACGAATGTATGTATGTAAACACTATTTACGCTTCTTATCTGTATATTACTATAACTTGCAATAGCTGTTATGCTTTAGAAATTTATATCGAGTGAATGTTTAGATAACGCTATTGATTAAAGCGAACAATTGATAATTTCAATTCTTTTTACTCGGTATGAATTATGATATGATTGCATTTGTTGACATAAACCCGTGTGCGTCTCTCACATACACAGGTAACAGTGTGGAAAATTAAAACTACGATTAGAATTACGTATATGTATGTGATATTTATAACTTAAGAGAGAGATTACTTCTCTTTTTTGTAAGAAATCGAATCTTTTAAAAGCGTTCCCACTTATTTCTCTTTATTTTCACAGAGGAACACATACTCGACCGCTTTGTAGACGTAAACTGAAAATAATTGTCGAATGGTTATTACAAAGTTTCTATATCTGCCGCCGTTTGTTGTTCTAGCTACGGAAGTAACACATCCATACATTCTGTCACATTAAACATTACAATTATATTGAACGACTCTTTCCTTTCTGTTCATTCTCTTAATTGCCTTTTTAAGAAACCATATATTATTCTAAAACAAGATAACTAACGTTAGACGTAAATGTAACGTTACGGTGTAAAATAACCGATTGTTAAACTGTTCGTGAGCTAATCGGGTAGATCTACACAACTTACGATTTTGTTAATATGAATCACAAAGGTGATCGTTTTGGTAACAAGAAATACAGTTTTCGCTCTTCTACTTCACAGGTATCTCAGGATAATATTTACCTAGGAGTAATATTACTACAGTCGCGATCATAGTTATTTAAATAATGAGAATTTCGTTACGTTCATCGGTTAGTAACGAAATTAATAAAAATCTTGTATAACTATATCGTTAACAATACTTCTCATCACCATTATACATAGTATGCTTCTTGTTTTACGTACAACGAGGTGTCATTTGGTGGTAACGTACATAATTTACAATAAAGCTAACAAGGAGACATTGCCACCACAAGCAAATGACATGTTATACACGTTATACGGATTTGGTATTCACTATTTATTGATTACACAGTTCTTTGATTTATACAAACCATGAACGCCTTATGTCCGTTAAAGGGTACCATTTAAGTTTCCCCTTTTTCTTTCGCTTTTCATTCCCTCGGTCATATTCTGTTTTCGTCTTTCTATTCTTCTTAATGCTTCGCATTTGTCATAACCATATCTACGGATAGTAATTAGATATTAAAATGTTAATAATAAAGAAACAAAAGAAGCAAAAGATGCAGGCGATGGATTGGAACACATTTTCTCTTTTAATGGTATTATACTATACAGAGACTATATACCGACTATAATCATTATTTCTTCATTTTTATACTTAACTCTAACTTTTACTCTATATTCTACATATGTGTAGTTACTATCTGACTGCGGATATCTATGCAAACTCGTATTTTTCTCAAGGCAAATAAAGCAATGGAACCTAAGCGGAAATTTGTTTTCCTCGTTAAACTTTATAATAGATGGTAAGCTTTGCTTATCCGCGCTACGCATTTGCATGCTATGCGCATCCCTTGCATTTTTCCACTTTTCAATTTCCCATAAATGGAGAAAAATCCGCGGTCTAATTACCATAATGATTCATTTACCAGAGCCATTGTGCTTTTTTAAATAAGGGGTTTAGGCTATTCTCAATACGTCTTTAAATGTCGATTTTATATGTACTCTTTAATCCGAGAACTTTGGAAAAATTCTTCAGCGTATGCTATTTATTGGATACTTGTTTAAAATACGTAATAAACAGACTTAAAGTAATACGTAATAAAAAATGTAAAATGGTAGTAATAACTCGTTCGCTCGATATATCTGTGTTTATTACTTTATAAGGGGAATTTTCAATTCTTCGAAGGAATGTTTATTACTCTATATGTTATTTTGAATTCAAAAACAACGCATTGTAGACGAAAATAGCATTAATACCGAATACTTAACACGTTTCTCTTTCTTTTTTCTTGGTTTGTGTATTAACGCAGTTTTAACCTCCGCGAGGAGATTATTCTTCTAACACGTTCGTGGCCGATAACTTTACAGAAATCCTAAAGTAGAAGACCGACAGTTTCTGCAATTAGGGCAAGGGCAAAAATTTGATAACTTTGCTTTCGAATATGCATCATAGCTTGTATCGCTTTAATTTAAACAAACATAAAAACTTCTTCTTTGCTTAGGGTCATTGATAATTGATCTATAAAAAAGCATAATATTACGTCAGCAATCTAGCATATGTTAACATCGAAAGATTATAATTTTGCGGATCATTTACAATAGCGTATTCAGCGTATCGTTAAATGATAATAAAATTATTATAAAAATAAACGAACGAATCTTACCTCTTCGCTATTTAGTACTAGTCAAACCTGTCCGCTGGTTTCAACATTTCCTTCTTGTTTTCTGTCTTGCTTTTCATTCTCTTTCTCTGCTTGTTTCTCTTTGTTCTTCTCTTTCTCCATTTCCGCCCCTTTCCCTTTCGCTTCTTCTTCCTTCTCTTTCTCTTTCTCCCTTTCTTTCTCTCTTTCCTTTTCCTTCTCCTTATATTTTTCCTTCTCCTTTTCTCTCTCCTTCTCACGCTCTTTCTCCCGTTCTCTCTCCCTCTCAGCTTTGCGTTCTCTGAGAATTTCCATCCGACGTGCCCGATGCAAACTTCCTGAAGGGAAAGTGGAATCTTCGACCGCGGCAGCCGCGGCCGCACTCGCCCCTCGCTCCACGGCAGTCTGCTCAATAATTTACTTGACTGTATTTTTCAATATGTTCTCTGTATCTAATCTCTATACATCGAAGAGGCACGCGCGTCCAGGACAAATAAGATGAGTTAGGTACATACTTTCAATATGAAACTGGCCGTCGAACTTTTGGCGATGGGACTCTGCGCCGAGGACGGATGACTATGACCGGGCCCATGAGTAGTAAAATATCCGCCTGCTTTCGGTTTTATGTGGCGATTGTACATCTCCATGTGCACGATTTTCATAAATTCGATCTGCGCTGCCAATTTCTGTATTTCTTCCTGCAACATACATAATCAATGATAATCATCGTCTCCGACGTAACACGAAGTGGTGTGAGCAAGACAGAGAGAAAGCTTCATCAACACAATAATTCATTGACGCTATCATTCGACTGACGTAAGATAGTATTGCCTATAACTTAATCGTTTTTAACTAAGAATACAAACTTTTTTCATCGTTTCGGCACCTACAATCGACCATAAAGTGTACATATATTCCCAATATATTTTGCGACACCCTGTATGTGTATAATGTAATAATAGTTTTATATCATGTTTTATTAGGTTGTCCGAAAAGTTTCTTTCGTTTTATGAGGTAATAATAGACAACGTTTTTTGTTTTATATTATTTTGTCGAATTACGTACGATCCATTTTGTTCTGTTGAGATAAACAGCGCGACATTTCACAGACTTTGTTTCACGTTTGTATGAAGGTGTACTGTTGTAAAAAACACGTTTTTCGGACATCCTAATATTATATGGACCGTTTATTTTAAAAGTACCTTTTTATGTTGTTTCGAGAAAATTAAAGATTAGCATATTAGTCAATTCAAAAATATAAATTAATTATGTCAAGTCTGGCAATGTTTCTACTAATTTGTCAATATGTAATTTGATTACATAAATTTCTTTTAGCTGAATTTAACTAAAATAATGTATATTTACGAGCTGTAAATGGACTTGCACCACTTTCAAAATAAACGGTCTATATATTAGGTTATATATATTTTTTTATTATATTGCAATACAATCTGAAGAAGCGCAGAAGTTGTGTTACTTTGGACTGTAATAACTGCATTTTGAATTTACAGTATCAACAAATAGACGAATATCAGAAAGTTTCTCTGTCATAAAAGCGAATGATTTTTCAAAGTCACGGGACAGGTTGATATTTTGTTGCTGTATTGTCAGCGTAAAAAGAATGTACATAGAGGTAGAGAATTTATACAGAAAATATCTGGATATCGAGGCAACTGTAGCAATTCAAGAATTGGAAAGGATTACCCAAAGGTGAGGAATATTCATTAATATTCATCTTTTTCGTGTAATTACCTCCCAAGCTGTTCGCTATTAAATAGAATGTTGCACGTTATGTTTACTTTGTTTCGAGGAACGTCTTATTATATAGGGTGTTCAGAAAAAATGTTACAAGCTGTCTTCTCGGAAACTATAGCAGGTATCTACCAATTTCTTTTTTTTTATTTTAATTATAATACAAGAGAACTGATTACTCGAAGAATAGTTGAGACTTTTCTATGAATTGAATTCTATGAATACCATATTGGTTTCTGTTCATCTAGAACATCTGAATTTTGCTTGAATCATTTATTCCGCATAGTTAAAGAATTATGACGAAAAAGATATTTAAAGGCGAACTACGCGGAGGCGTCGAAGCGCTACGATTTTAACCGCTTAATGAAATTTTCCTTCAGAATAAGTCTATTTTAATTACCCTTCGACGCCTCCACGTAGTTTCCCTTCAGATATCCCTTTGTCATAACTCTTTAATTACGCAGAATAACGAAAGATGGTTCAAGTAAATGTTATTTAGTTTTACAATAGCTAATCAAACGAACAGTCTACGTAAATTTCATTTAAAAAAATAAGGGCGCTGCCTTCCTAGCAATCATCTCAGAAAAATCATTTGTCCCTCACGTAATCAGTCTTCTTGTACCATTAAAATTAAGAAAAAAAGCCGATATCTGCTACGATTTCTGGAAAAACGTCATTAACAGTTTATATGGATCACTCTGTAGATTAGGTAGAGCTACTACATATGTATATTCGTATTATATGTATATTCATAATATGATTTGATGTCCACCATTCATTTTTCAAATCGGATTACATATATTTGATTAATTAGACGTATAACGTATTCTGTTTCCAATTCATCTATGGTGCAATGGTGGTAAAAGAAAGTTTAAAATCGATACGACTACGAATTCTAGCAATTCTTATACTCAAAATTACTCATATTAAGCATAAACTCATTTTCTAAGATTATGCTTTTTCCTTTGCTCACACCACTGTGTGCTTATTAAAACAGACAATATACCTTCAATTCCTCGTTCTCTTGGTGTAAATCTGTCGCTTCTTCGGGCACTAAGCCGATTCCATTTAAAGAGAAACTGGCCGTAACACCGCGGGCTCTAGCACGGCTATCCCATTGATCTCCTTGGCCTCGTAAAACTCGGATCACCTGTAGTTATATGAGATTAGAAATTTATGATCGAATTAAACGATGATTATTTAATCGTTTAAAAAGCTGAATTTTACAATTTTACCGCATAGGAGGGAAAGCGAAAGAATAATTGGATTACCTTGGGCGCAAATACAAGAAATATGGTGACAGAAGTAGACAGCTGTGTACGCAAGAAGCCTAACAAATACTTGATATCCGGGCCAGCATGAGGGAAAATGAAAAGACTGCAAAAGACGTCGTAGAATTTCAATTTTAAATTACAGTAACATCGGACAGGTAATAGAAAAAAGATGGAAAGTCATACTGAATAGCGATCATGGTTATATTCACAGCTGCTATATTGTAAATAGCGTAGCTTATTAAACGGGCCTCGTTGAAGAGACTCTCTGCATTGCGAACGTTGTAACACACTTTAATACCCCACGCGAGGAACAGAATTTCTCCTGAAAGGAAAAGTTCATTTAATAGGTTACGTCTAGCGATATATTTCTATTTGATACAGCAGCAGAAGTTTCTAACGAATACTAGACATTTATTATCCAAACCTAAAACAAGCGACTAGCGAGCTGTCTCGAAGATCGTTAAAATATGTTTTATCAATAATGTGCTTCAACATTTGTTATTACCGATTGCTAAACTATGGTCCCACCAGTTGAAAGAACATTGGTAGAATTTCAGACCATAATTGTCAGCTATCACTTCGGCATACGGCGGTGCGCTGAGTGTCCACGTGCCAAGATAAATTAACATTACTAACAATATCGGGACCATCCACTGCAGCAGCTGCTTATCCGTAAGCTTCACCTTATGCGCGCTTTTCACGCGATATGTGAGAGACACTCTATGAAAAAGGACACTTCGTTTTATACATACATCGTAATGACACATAATCATAGTAGCTGATTACGACATCTTGCAATGAAGGTAATGTACATAGAAATAAAAAGGTAATAACACTATACAACTATAATAAAACGTCCATTGAATTAAAAAAATCTACTTGTTGCCTGAGAAAGAGAACGGTTTTTATATTTGTGTTGGTATGATCAAGGCATCAAGCTTCTGTAAAACACTCGAGGAAAGAAACAAATGGCAAACAGAAGATAAATTTGAATTAAATTAACATTCACAAAGTAATAAGGAGATTGATTCTGTTTGTAAAAGAAGTGAAACAGTATCGTTTCATTTTACTACTGGTTACTTCCATATCGTTTAACGTCTGATAATTATATATAATATTTTTGCATATTAGTTATCTTTTCTTACGTCGCAAATATTATTACTACTCTTTTCTCCTTCTACTTCTCTATTGTCACATATGGATTTTAAATTCCAGTCTCTTCGTTTTATTAGTCAAAAATAATACTTAACGTTCTCTGTTTGAAGTTCACGAAAAAGATAAATAATAATGTTACTCTAATAATAATAATAATAATTCTAATAAAATCTGATAATGGTTCCGAACATGGCTTATGAAATCGACAGATTTCTCAACGAAGGCATTTTAATTCTATCCTCTAAAGCAGTTGTCATCCTTCTATTATCTTCATGAAAACAGTTTTTGATCTTATCAAAATAATATTTTATTTTGGCGAATAAAGACACTGCGCTTCGAGAAAAATTGGATTAATTAGTTTTGTACTATTATGGATTATTCTACGTAGATTATATATTAAACATACAATTAGTTCGAATATCCTTCGCAATATGTATACAGTATAGCTGCATAAACGTGTTATTATGTGGGTAAGGTTGAAAATATTCTACATAAATATCGCAGTAATTTCGAAGTTCGTACATCTTACCTCCAAGTTTTCATCAGCAGTGCAGTGTATGAAATGCAAAAGCCGAGATGTCTCGTCCATTTCGTGGCGATACAAGAATACATGTCCAAAACGGGAAATATTGCGGCCATCTAAATACATGAAAGAATATGAAAAATATTACATACGAACGATGCGTCAAATACGTTTATGCATTTACGAGAAAGTGTATGCGTACTTCGAGATACATAATAGCACAACCCAAAAGCGTAATAGACAAAAATATCGGCGAAGCGACCTTGAACACTTTGAGCTTACGGTGTTGATACATATAGACCACTAGGATGATGGTACCAAACACACAGAAAATAGAGAACGATAGAAGAGAGATTCTGAAAACACATACACACGTGCAAATATGTTATTATCTGATAAACAAACATCTTAAAGAATCGTAAAATTCATTTACTTGGTCTGAAAATGTACCATTCCCTGCTTTAATAAATAATTAAAGTATAACACGAGAATGTGTATCATTTTCATATTTCAATTATACCTATGTATCCGAGAATAAGATCGATTAGGCTGATAATTACAAAATGTTTGAGACAGATAGTCGAACGACAAATAGAAGTTTACGGTTACGTTCATACCGGAAGGGCCAGTTGTAGGTGGCTAAACAAGGTTCGGGTCCCTTGCACTTAGCACAGCCTGGTGCACAACGTAAGCAGCGGAACACTGTTACATACGCGTCGCTTATGTTCTCTTGCATTTCTTTCCAAGCAGCTATAAAATTAATGGTTTAGCTGAGCTATAAGTCTGATAACGCGTTTCTCGTAGGCGAGAGTCAAATTATCTACCAACCTTCGACGAGAATTCCATCAAAAACGGATTGATGTTGGCTCGTGCTGTAATAACCTTTCCGACATTTGCATACATATGCACCTTTCGCCCAACCAGCACCGACACCGTTTTCATTTATACGATTATTTGGACTCTGATACTCACACTGTAAACCATACGAGGCATCAGTTGCAACGAAATCAGTTTAAACTCGAGCGACTTAAACCACAACCTTAAAGAAGCTTCGATGCTATTCTGATAATGCGATATCTATTAAGCACTTCGAAAATTTCCGTTGTAACGTCTCCGACTATATGATAATGTTTATATTCAGAGAATGAATCACGATAACGGATAAAGGCAATAAATGAAACGGGGAATGTCTTGACACAGAGAGTTCTAAGTTCTAAGAGACGCTAATTAGATGTAGGGAAGACTTACCTGTGTCGTGTCGGTATGACATTTGTGCGTGCCTTTAAAAGATGCTATTTGATTACTTAGAACTTCGTTCTCATTATTTAACGACGATGCATCACATTGATTTACTTCTAGCCCACTGATATCGATATCTACGCTTAAAAATTCTCGAATCCTTAAACAAGATATAATCTCATTAATATTTATCAACATAGCTGATCCACTTATTGAGTAAAGAGGATTAAAGGTCAGTCTGAAGAGCTGTCGATCGAAGATAATTTTTTTATCGAGCATTTTCAATAGAATATTGACGACATTAAATCATACATGCAACATATTTATACTATCTTCCTTACGTTATAATTCATACTCTTGTTAGTTGTTAGTCGCTTGTACAAATGTACGATCAATGAAGTTGCAATTATTTACGAACGACGTTATATTTATGTTGGTTTAAAATAAGTTTTTAAAAATAGACGTACTAACACTGCTACATAACGGTAACACCGATGTCGACCGCAAGTTTTAATTGTCTAAAAATGTACTTGAAATCAGTTAGAATGAATGAATTAATTACAATTAATTTTGCGACGTAAATGTAATGAAGTATACAAATTTAACTCGAAATAAACAGGATTCAATTTTAATAACGATAATTCAAAAAATAATAATACATTCGCACGTAGTCGTTAGAAATTAATACGGTCTTTAATCGAACGACAGAATTCAATTTAATTGCGAATAATGAAACGAAGTTTGATAAAAATCTAAATTATTAACGTGAAGGATTAAAAGTTAAGATAAATGACTGGATACGAACCCATGACGAGCGTCTGGTGGCCGTATGTTAACACTGTACGAAATCAACCAGCGATGACTTTTGCAGGAGAAATACGGGATGGTCCACCAACCCCTGTAGGATTCAATCGCCGGTGACTGCATGAATTTCGGTGACCTGGGATAACACGCAAACGCCACAAACCGCCATAGAAACTTCGATCTTTTTACGCACACGTATTTTGTGCAACGACCCCATTATTGTATATACATCTTATTCTTTCCTTCATCCCGTAGTCTTGGCACTTCACGGTCATCCGGTATATACGAACATTAAATTGCGGCCTAATCTCGAAATAATTGTCTGAATGTATCAACATTCTATTGCAACCAAGCGTATGCAAGTACTTGGATTGTAATAATTTGAAAGTAAAATAAATTAACGAACTTATACAACAACATATACAAGGTGTTGCAGTTTTTTTTCTGTCAGCCTTTACCAATACGTTCTATAAGCGTAAACAGGAAAATAATTTTATATAAACGTATATTACATTGCTCGAAATTTTATTAAATAATTAAGAAATTGAATATAAAACACGGACGTAACAGACTTGTAGTTATGACATAAGTTAGTTGTTAACGAATTACGTTACCAGGTATTAATGGTCCATTTCAAAAGATTGCTCGTCCTGTTAAAAAGTATAGGACCGAGAGCATGAAAAATTTGAATTTATCATTCCACGAAGTTCATTTTGCTTAATCTCAGTCGGTCAGTGATCGATTCTTATCAGTTTAATCACACGTGTTAATTGTAATGTAGTATCGTGAACAAATTGCCTAAGAAATATCGGGTGAACCATAAACAATATTGCGAGAAGGTCTAAGTGCCGTTAGGCCAAAAGGGCCTGATAGTTTTACCGTGTGGTCGTCACCTGGAATAGTCGTGAGTTGAGAGTTGAGTGGAGTAGTTGTGAGTGGAGAGTCGAGTTGTGGGGAGTCAAGTCGTGAGTTCATAGTCGAGTTGAGTAGTCGTGAGTTGACAGTCAAGTCGTGAGTTCAGAGTCGAGTGGAGTAGACCTGAGTTGACAGTCGAGTGGAATAGTCCTGAGTTGACAGTCGAGTGGAGTAGTCGTGAGTTGAGAGTCGAATGGAATAGCTGTGAGTTGACAGTTGAGTTGTGAGGAGTGGAGAGTTGAGTTGCCGAGTTGTTGTGAGTTGTAAACTATTAGTTGTAAATTGTGAATTAACTATTTAGTTGCCTTAGTTATAGCACATTACTGTATTTAGTTCACGTTAAATAATCATCGTTTCCTGTTTAACTCATTGTACATAGATTTATCGATCAATAAACTTATTATATAGGATAGAAATCACTGGAAACCCTAATTTCTAATATTTCCAAATAAATAAAAAGATCCTATAGTAATATATTTTCGCATGCTTTTCTCTTTAGTTTCCCACACACGAAAGTCCAGCAGCCAAATCAAAAAGATTATTCCCTTCGATTTTTATTCGTTTTCCATAATCTTTTACCGAAGCTTCATGTAAGGTAATGTGTACGTACATAAAATCTTTTCTTGATCTTTCCAATAGAAAGTATTAACAAAATTTGAGCGAGAAGAATTTTTCGAATTGGTAGAAGAAATACTCACATTCAACAGCATAATGGTTCCAATATTTTCAATATTTACAGAGAATACAAAAATATCTATAAAGAATTCCACCGAGTGAGTATTATGCTTATCATATAAAATATCGTATCTAAGTGCTGCTTTTAAAAAAACACAGCGTTATATCCGCGTTGCGAGTATATTTTTCTTCGTGGATTTGTGCATACATATTACGTATCAATTTCTCAAAATCAACTGGATGTGACCGTTCTTGTTATTTTCATATTGGGATTTTGATTTGTCGATCGTCTACGAATTTATAATAATAATTTAGGGAATAGTCCAGTGACTTTTCACGAGATAATTTGGGAACACATCTGTACACATACAGTGATGTACAGATATTTGTTTGTGTGCGTTTATTATTGTATTTATATACTAATCGATTAACTTCATCGTTCGCTAGTACCTTCATACGATTAAGAAAATTTGTGGCCATGAAACTGGAATGCAGAAGCTGATGAAAGTATGCCTCGTTGCAAGACAAGCTTATAAATAATTTTACGAGAAGTGTTTCATTTTTTAATCGTCCATACGCTTGCCGTAATTACTGCCGAGCATTTTCGCAGGCGAATAGCTTTGTCATGTGAAGTTCGTAAACGATAGTAAATTGGAAGTGCCTTCTACAGGAAGTCCTCTATAAATAGGAACTACCGCGTGTATTTCCACGGTAATTGATCTTTGCAAGACAAGCGAGAAAGTACGAGTTGCACGAGATTGGCACACTATGTCCCATACCTATACATATGTATGTCTCACGTGTGTAAAGAATGGTTCGTACAACGTTTCCTGATCCTCATCGCAGCTCCTAGTCTCTCGTCCTAAGAACGACAAGTTCGACCAAAATGTGCTTTTAAGAGAATGGTAATCGTCTCGGAAAGCATTGGGAAGCAATTGCTCGAAGAGATTCGCCGGTACGCGATAAAGGTAAAGTCATATAGGCAGCGTTACTTTATTCAAGTTATGCGTTATGATTGCTTCATATATCTTTAAGGCTACTTCTTAGCGAATTTTCGAAGTTATCGATGTTCTATATGCTACGTAGAAGCATTGCTTGTGCGTAAAATTACAGTCGTTACGATTATGCGTGCATCAGCGACAATTTATCATTTACGAAGACGACGCGAATTTGACGACGCGATTGCATCAGGCACAGCTTTTCCGTTATTAAAAGAAGAAATTGGACCCGCATAGCCTAAGAGGAGACTGAAAATGTGTACCTGTATAAGTTTTATACGTGTAACCTGCGATAAACAACTTTTATAGTCTTGTCGGTTTTAATGTTTTTCTCAAGATAAAAGCTGTTTCATTAGTAATCGTTTAATTAGTAACTAAATTACATAAAATTCTTCGTAATTGAGCATCAGGGAAAAGGAAACTGTACGTGTATTTACACATTTTTCATAAGTGTATTTGCAACAATTGCTTTGTTTTATTATATTCGACGGTTAGTTTTACGATACAAGCTATTAATACCACGGCGCCGTATATGGGTGTATGTAATAAAAAGCCTTTAACGATATACCGGTAGCGTATTGATTATCGTAGAGTTCTGTTTTAGAGTTTATGTTCCCCTTCAAAATAAAGACCCTTGAATACAATGCACACGATATCTGTAACGCGCAATGAGCGAAATAAAAGAAAAAGTAAAATTGTTACTTAATGTGTAAAGAACGAAGTAGGACGCAGCAGAAGTGTCAATTGACAGATCTCGTAACACATCGAATAGTATAAATATAACGTATTAAAGTTACTTGTTCAACTATACTCATGTTATTTGCATTATTCGTATCGTAAGACCAATATCGCGCAATAATAAAATTCGCGATTCAATCGCTTCTTAAAAATTATTATTTATATATTATTTATTTCATTATTATTTATATATATTATTATTCGTTGACTTCGTATTATTCTTTTTACACTGTATTACGTTGAAGATATTTTTAGTGAAATGAAAGATCATTAGAAATAAACAGAAGGATCAGAATTTTGTGGTCTTTCATTCGAGAGCAAAGGAAATCGCACCCGAAGAGATACAGATGATGTGAATAGAACTTATAAATAAAACGGTATAAACAAAACTGAAAGCCTTCTTTATAATTAAGAGATTAAAAGGAAGTAATAAGGCAATAAGGTCATTAATTGATCTTGATGAGAGACATGTTATAGTTCACATAAAAATAGATTTAAAAGTTTGCCTAAAAACTTGCTGCAGGTGTCGCGAAATAATACGACAAGAAATTTCAGCGACAAAATATATCAAAAGTTGTACGAAAACTCGATTATTATGATTAGGGCGAAAAAGAAAGAAATAGTATAAAAAGTATTTTACACCGCTTTAAAAGAAAGAGATAAATAGATTACAATTTAATTAAAAATGTGTAGATATAGATTTTGCATTATAAAAAAAAAGATGTTTTTCGTAATTCAATTCAAAATAAAGTCAACATATGTGCATTATATAAAATATTTATAAATCTGGAGAATATCTAATAGTAAATTAGACGAAAGTACTAATCGTAGACGTAAAGAGGATAAAAACTTAACCTCTTGCAGCTAAATGCGTTTCTCATGCAAATATATAACGATTTACCATTTAATACGATTCGATACCAAGGGGTTAATAAGCTATTTATTCCATAAAAACATTTTAATTTTACGATATGGTATTTCGTTTCCTTTTTTGCTATCGTGTGTATAGAAGTTCGAACAAAGTTGCATGATACTTATCGAAGAAAGTGTTTTATTTAATCCTATGACTAGATTTAATTTTAATCTAAACATTTTGACGGCACAGCTACTGGTAGTACGTATTTTATCAAAAAAAATTAGAATTTATACAACTTGAAATATATTTCTTGTACATCGAAAACATTATGAAAAATGTTTCTTTTATCAAATTTATGTAGTGATATAAGAGATGGTACACGGTGTTAATCGTTTAATTCTGTTTGGAAAACATTATATTTTTTACTATATATTCAATAAATTTGATTAAATCGTTGCTTAAATCAATTAATTAACAGAATTAAGAATAGCAGGGTAATTGTCAATGGATTTGTCGTAGTAAATAACGAAGAAACTTCCACGAAATGTTCAATTTATAGTTTTTTACGTAACTTCGAGTCTCTTAACAAACATAAATGATTGATTTTTTATAAAGTTTCTTTCATGCATATTTTATGCTCTTATTTATAATTTCATCGTGGCTATAGATGTATTTTACTTATGCTTGATGATAACTGGATAGAATATTTTTATAATTTAACTCGATATACTCCATGTATGTAACAAATAGCATGTAAATTGTAAAATCATGAACTTTGAAACATTCAGACAATATACGATTTGGACAAGCACTGTGATAGTCACTTTGACAAGACGTAAAATTTTTCAAAACGTATCTCATTGTTGCGTATCGAGTTTCTATGACTTGACGCTCGTACAAGATGATGAAGGATGATGAATGATCGTGGAGCGCCTATGAAATGCTTATTTTCTTCTCGGCAGAACTGTTTACAAATTAAAACATATTGCATATGTATACTTGTTTCTTGTCTAAATTTTACAACCAAAACACGATGTATGTAACAATACTGCATTGGCAATACTGTTCGTCATTTATAATCATCTTTTTATCCGTTCTTACATGTAGAAATCGGTTACTTCACCGAGAAGAGGTAACAAAAATCAAGTATGAAGGGCGAAGTGCAAAACAAAAATGTTTTGTGCTTGTGCGTGTGCGTGCGTGCAGGTTGATGCTTCTTAAAAAGCTATGTGCAAATGTGAATACATTATTTTTATATTATGTTTTCGACGAATACTTAATATCTAATAAATAAGCATCGCATAAAGTCAGATCGCATCTGTTCGACTTAATAACATAAGACAAATTTTTATACGAACAACATGAAGAATAATTAAAGAAGAATAAACCCATCCCAATAATCTGCTGTAATATTTACTTAAAAGAGAGACAAAATATTTATTTTCAGTTACAATCGGTTCTTTTCTGTACAAACTGTATACTTTCGAACAATAGAATAACCTATAATTTACGTCATAATTTGTTATTTAAAAATCATCATATTTAACAGTGATAAATAAGGAAGAATGTATATTATGCTTTGCAAAATTTCCTACACACACAATATTTTGATACACTAACGTTCCATTGACATCTTGTTTGCGATTATTATGTTTAATTATGAATAATTATTATTACGTTTAGGAACAAGAAGAAGATAAATGTTAGTGTCATAGAAAAAAACGATGCTTAATTCATCGTTCAGATGAATACTGATCACTAGAAATATTTTATACCAATAACGAAACGGACCTGATTGTTACAAGAAGGAACGAGAATGACAATATTATCTCGATATACAGTGGCTCAGGAAAATATTCGAACATTTCTAGAATGTAATGTATATGATACAAAATATTTTGAAAATTCATTGGCATCGTAACAAGACATGTGATTATATATACTAGTAAAATTTAAAATAGATCTGGAAAATTATATAGAAGTTATAAGATATGTATTTATTATTTGTACATTTCGCAAAAAAGGAGAGAGAGAGAGAGAGAGAGAGTAAAGAGTCGCCAAAGTATTTCATTACAGTGAATTATCCACTATATTTATAAACTATAATATAGCTATTTTTAACATCAATTGGATATTTAGACAGTATACAATTTATGCTGTATACTAATTTTTCACTAACAGCATGTTTGTAATAAATATCTTGTAACCTCCATATAGATTTTCGGATTGGTTTCAAATATTACTGTTATAATCTCAATAGTCTTTCATAGGAGATTTCAAGGTGATCACAAGATCAAATACACAAGAGTGTAGTAGATACGTATGTATATCGCCGTCGATATAGTGCAATTTTTATCTGAAATATTCTTTCGTGTGATTCATGTTTTTCGAAATATTTGAGCGGTTCGAGATAAACCGGGCACACTATATAGCAGAATTTATTTTAAATAATGAAACATAAAAAACATGTTGTTAGAGGAAATAACGTTTGGTTAAACTAAATTGGTATAAATAAACGATTGAATTAATATTTCTGATAGAGTTCCCGTTATACGATTACTTTCCCTTAATTTTGTTATAAATTATCGAATTACAAATAAAAAGTTGTGGAAAAATGTACGCGGTCTTTTGCACATATTCTGCCAGTTTTTCATATTAAGTTTCAAGTGATGAAAAAATCAATGATAGAAGCGGTATATAGAGAAAGCAGAGTGAAGAATTTACATTTCAATGGAGATTTTTAGAACACAGTTTTATGACAACAATTTTATGACAGAGTTTGAGAGTAAATTTCTCGACTGGAGATGAAACTGGGAGGTACAGTGTGCAGCAAAAGTTTCCAGTTATATGAATTTCTCATTTCACATTTCTTGAAAATGATTTCTAAAGTAAATAGTAGATATTATTGGATATTACCAAAAAAAAAAAAAAAAAAGAAAAGAAAGGGATATTATTCTAGATTTTAAACTTTCACGTTTATCAAATTACATATTTGTGATTCTTCGGGTTTCGATTGTGTTTTAATACACTGTAGCACGTCGCCCTGTGTTTCGACGTTTCGTGTACATTTCAGTTTATTTCTTCAGGGCAGACCTGAAACTCGGTTTAGGTTAATCGTCAGTTTCATGTCTGCAAATTGGAACAGAGCGCAGTATTCTACTAAAAACATTGTCGAAACCTAAAGAACATATGCCAATACAAATGTCAAACAAAAAATATTATTTCCACTTACTTATGAGGTTGTTAAATTGTATTGTTCGAAAATTTCGATCCATTTCATTTCACAGCAGAAATCTGTACTTTATCTTATGACATAAATTTGACATATTTTATTTCCCAAATTATTATTAATATTCTATAGCCGTATTCTGTGCATTGACAACAGAATGACTAATCATCGATTAATCTTAAAACAAAGTATATGCTCTCAATCTTATTTAAATCTGAAATTAAACCAACATCGAGTTTAAAACGCTTAAGTGTATAATACTGTTAGCAGATAATCATATTTATATCGACAATTATTATCGTTACTATGTTGAAAGACGCAATCTTTTGTCGTCAGTCTTCCTATATATACAGTAAAATATTATCTGAAATAATTCCATATATTAAATCATACACGGTTTCCTTAATCTTAGCGAACTTATTAAACTGACTTCACCAGCTTCTTTCACACCGTGTTTTACTTTCTAATACATCGTTTCTTCTACCAACTGTATATATCTTCGCCCTTAATTTTCGAAACAATTGAACTTCAACTCGTTCGTGAAAGTACTACTCTTCCAATCTTTCATCTTCAGGTTCAATGAAAACGTTCTTGTTATCGTGACGAACCTTCTCTATTTGAAAAGTTCAATCGTGGTAATTTCTGGAATTACAAATAATTTGATACAAAGAACATTTTAGGCCAAGATTTTCTACGATAGAATTCCATTTATATAAATTTTATTTGACATAAAGTAAATACGAACGAAATTTTACTAGCTCCCAATTCACTGAACTTTATCTGAGCTATTATCTGAACCGCTGCCAAGTGTCGATTTATTTATATGAACGTCTAACAATAAAATAGTAAACAGTAATGGTCGCGCATTATATGACATATTCTCACGCTTCGATACAAGTTTGCAACGTTATTATGTATTTAAGAGCAAATGTGTCACGAGCAAACATGAACTCCTATTATAGTTGAATAAAAAATCATAGGTGGTGGGGAAAAATAGGTGGACTCCTATTATACGACGACCTGGTTATCCAGTTGCTGAGTACCAGTTCAGGTTGTATAACAGGCAGAAAGAAAAACGGCGAGAATGCTGGCCATTTCAACGATACCCTCTAATAAAAGTGATCGAGAAATAATCATAATATAAAAATGAAAAACTTTTAAGCTTAGCAGTTTAATCTTGGAAAATTAATTCGATTGGAAATTTATCGAGCGAACTTGATGATTTATGAGCTCGTGTGAACAAGTTCAAACGTTCGAACAACGTAGGATTATTCAAAGTCGTACGTGAGAAACGCAGTACACATCTGTCAAACTTTATTTCTGAATTAAAGTGTTCTCGTTACTGAGCTGCTGTTATCAGTGCAAAAGACATAACTGAAGAATATTTGTAATTATCTGCGAAATAAAATATATCAAATTTATCATGTCGTAAAATTCGTATAAAGCGACAAATTATAGCTATTGTAAAGAACAAGGGATTAAAATCTTTCGGATAGGGTATTTTAGCAATTTCGTAATATCATATTTCTATATCTATTCTGTTTCATTAGCCACGCCTGTATCCATTGTTGATCAAAGTTTGTTCCTCGATAAAAAAACCTATGCACAACGTATGTACATATTATATACGTATTGAAGCTTTATTTCGCGATCTGAGATTTTTATAATTGTGATATTCTGAACACAATTGCGGGCTAGGAAGCGTATTCTTACCAAATGTATAAAAAATTTATGATCCTTATGAATAAGCGATATTTTATTTGAAACAACGTATTTTAATTAATGTTGCTTCGTAAAAGACATGGAATCGATTTATTTTGATACATTTAAGGGTATAAATGGTGAGAGATATAAACGCTAGGAGAAACTAATCGTACGCTGGCTATACTGTTCAAAATTGTCTAAATTTCTCCGAGTAGTTTCGATCTAAAAGAATCGAAAATTTCATAAACGATTGGAAATATAGAAGCAATGATAGCGTAATTGATACATGCAAAACATGCATTTTTATCGAAGTGCGTGAGGATTTGAAATTCGTACAGTAGGCAAATCGAACCTCAGTTCTGTGGTGGCACCCGCGTTTTCAAACCATGGCAAATTTGGATCCGGTATAGATCCTGGCTGAAGTCCGTGATTCTCTACCTTGAACGGTTCTCCGACGCTTCCTGGGCTTCTTTCCAACCAGACTGCGCTAATCACCGCACCCGTGGACGTATTTAGTGCGATCACCCTCGTTTCTACGGCGTCGTTCACTGACATCAGCAATGATTTTGCTAACACATCTAAAAGCACTGACACCACAACGAATTATAAGACAGGAAAGTCAGGTATATATCGATTGCTTTAATTGCTATAAGCCATTAACTTCTACATTATTTGTGCAATAGTTTGGTTTAGAGAAACCGACGCATTAATTGTGACGCATTTTATGCAAGCTACTTTCGAAAGCTTTCGAAAAATGTAACTATCCGTTTAACAAATCCTTAAATACGACATAAAGCGAAGTTGATCTTCAAGTATCCAAAATTCCTTCATTCATAAAAAAAGAAAAAAAAGTGGGTACAGCACGTCATGTAATTTATTCCTCATAACTCCTTCGCCTTAAGAATTCGCTTAATTGAAATATCAATGATGTGATAAACTTTAAGATTATGAGACAAACGTGTAATTACGGACTTCCTTCAAAAAATATAAAAAAAAATGATAAATTTTATTAGCTTGTAGCACGAAAGTTGTTACACGAACAGGAAATAAAAACAAGTATTATAGAAAACATCTCTGTATTCATATAGTTCGAGCAGGGCTTTTTAATTCTATCGCCATTGAAACGATCGTAAGTAGAATTGCGACAGAGACACGAATAATATCGTTACAAAATTTAACTACGAAGAATAAATCTATAAAATTTCGAGAAAGTGTATTTTTGTAACTGTAGCTGTGGATTTATTAAAAACTATGGATTCGTTTTGAAATCAATCCATGTCCAGAGTTAAACTCAGTCCAGCCATATAGAGGGTAGTCGATGTATTTCGATGGTATGCATATTCTCGTTACCATTTCAGCCGATGGAATTCGATTAGGTGCTGATATACCAGGCTCCGTACAAATTGAACTGTTGACAATGCGGCCCGTCATCGTGCTCGGTTTATTG
The DNA here is from genome assembly GCF_014825855.1 of Bombus pyrosoma. Lineage (NCBI taxonomy): Eukaryota > Metazoa > Arthropoda > Insecta > Hymenoptera > Apidae > Bombus > Bombus pyrosoma. The sequence goes on from NC_057779.1 coordinate 13,892,206, forward strand.
GGCAAATCGATTTTACGTTTCTCTCGTAGATTGTCGATTCAAAATTCAATAACGACAAGGAAGTGTTCCCATATTTTGAAATGTCAAACCATTATGTCCTTTTTCCTTCTAATTCTTATGTACGAGAAGAAATTTTAGAGAAAGATGTTTCATGCGTTATAAAATAAAGGGAGGAATTTTTATTGTTTAGTTTCCTTGGTTTGTCAGAGTTTGTTTCATAATACTGAGACATATTACACATGCAAATATTATTCATTAAGTATTATAGTTATTTCATGTTAAGAGAGTTACATTCTAAAGCCTTTAGAATATGAAACGAAAAATGTTTTTATACTTTTATATATAATCTATACAAATATGTAAAACGCACATGTAAAACAATTTTTCCAAATTTGAGAATCTAAGAATTTCACAAATTTTTGGATAAGCGATGCAGCATCAAAAGTAGAGACTTGACGACTAATATTTAATCTATATTATTAACATCTAGTATAATATTATTTAAACTAATTTAAAGACATTTATTTGAAGAAATGGACTCAAAACTTATGCTGTTTTAAGATTTCTACATGATTTTCTATAATGATGCACTAGAAATTATACAAAATAGACAAGTATATCGGTATAGTTATCACATTGTTGGATGTGAATTCGCTTTCAGTGCTTCTTACGAGATTTACGATTTAACAAAAACATCGCTATGGTGTTCTGTTTATCTCTAAAGCACATACGTATTAGCACTTCGTTTATATTATGCTATTTACGAGTTAATTTAAAAAATTGCTACTTTTGAAGAACAATTTTCGGTTTAAGCTCAACGCGTAAAACGTTGAGTTCGTCTTAAGGGGAAGGATTAAATATTTGTATAGGATATGCGCTTCTTTCGTCTACAAATAGCAATAGAGACGTAATGCAAGAATTTTCGAAGCATACATCCGGTTGTAACAGTACAATGATAGAAGTGTCAGACCTAGAGGATATTCCGCATCGTTGCTCGCGTTCAACTCGCATAAATACGAGCATCGTCTCTATCCCTTCACAAGTGAAAACGTGCTACAGGCGATTAGATATCAGACATTCGAATTAGTAACTCTCTTTTGAGACAGCAACACATAGATTGTCAACCACTAATTCCTGGCCAAGTTAGTTAAACTTTTGCACATGAACGAAGACGTAGGAAATTTCTTTCGATTTAACAAATCATAGTTAACTAGTAATATCAAAAACTTGTTGCGTACGTGTCTTCTAATGTATCAATTATCTATCGGTAAATTGTTTATCACTATTCAACATGTATGTACTCTTGTTACAACTTTTTCGCCTTAACATCTTCAGGATGATTGTTCCAAAAGATAGATTTGATATCAACTTGCATGCAAATACTTCCAAAGTTGAAATATCACGAAAAATTGACCGCCTGTCGTAACAACGCGTACAGTACTTGAAAATCTATTGTGAAATGTTACGATAAAACTCCATTTGTCTGAATCGATCGGGAAACAAAGAATTCAGGTACATATAGTAAGGGTTCGTGTTCAGATAAGTGAGTTGAATGGACAGGAGTTCATTTGATCGGACATTAACTAAAATTTCAAATTTCATTCCACTAAATGGAGTTAGGATAAATGGAATTTTACTGTAGCCGTCACTGTCTGTACGAGTGGTTAAAGTGACATAAAAGATGTATTCTTTGGGAATTGTTTTAATATTTTAGATACAAAATGCCAGTTGTTTGCTGTCTTCATTTATACTGGAGCATAGTCAGGAAGCGGTGTGTTATCTGCTATTTAAGACTCCGACAGTCTTCTGCTCGATAAGTTTGTTCGTTATAATTGACATTGGTAAAATTTCTACAATATTATATACTTCTTCAAAATACACACACAGTTGAAAGGTTAACGAATATTTCAAAGATAATCTGTTGCAACATAATTTATTTTATTCATTGGCCGATTATGTTTGTTAATAATATTTCTTTCAATGTTTTTCTCAGAAAGTGTAAATTATAGAGAAAATATCTAATCGTGATAAGTTTCACCAAAATAACAGAACAGAGAATGTATTGAATATTCTATGAGTCCATGACACTTTACATTCTTCTTATGTCATTGAAATTGAATTTTACAACGATTATTGTTTATTTGACTTAGATGATTCAGTTGATCCTGAGATTGTCGGTCATTAACGTCTCCAGGACATTATTGGCGATAGGTGAGTTTTAAGTGACTGTAATAAATTGTTTGCATTATGATCACTATGTTTTTATATAAAATAATCAATTCGCTGTATGATCGTTACAATCATATAACTTATTCTATTTTGATTTCACCGGACAATAAGAAATCTTGGTTTATCAGTAACACTATCATTAGATGATAATATTCTTTTACTTGATTCAATTGATAATATTCGATGTAAATATTAGATAAAGTTGATAGCGTTTAGTATTATACATTAAAAGTTTAACTAAGCTTGTAACTAAAAAGATAGTAATATTATGTACCCTGTAATTGTAACTTATCCTTGTTGCTTCAATATTTTTATAGTGATTGTAGCTTAAACCTTACATAGGATGTTTCACTGTAAGTTTCTAGCAATTATTATTAGTAACTCACCATTGTGCCTTGATACTCCGGTAGTGCCAAGATTTTGGAGCATCAGGGCTGTCATGTCAGCTTTTTGACGTGCTGTATCGTAACGTCGAGGATCAAGTGCTACGATAGCTGGCAAGGATTTAAAACCAGCTGTCGTGGCACAATCTTCACCCAGCGATCCAGTCGATGCCGCCTCTATCACGTCCAGAGCTTCTTCGATACCCGCCTTTCAATTAACACAATTTATGGATCGCATTAATTAATTAATCAGAATTTAAAACAAAGTGACATCTTGCTTCGAACTTAAATATTTTTCTTTTCCTCCTTCAACATTATAATTATTGTATATTTTCACTCTTTAATAAATTGATTCACATAAATATGAACAACTTTCACACGATGTGTTTTCATAAATTTAATACAATCGGTGATAAATTAATTTTACGAGTATTTTTCAATACACAAGCAAGTAAATTATTTATAAATATATACGTACATTTCATATGAAATTGTGTACAGTAACATAATGAGTACAGTACAGATATTTGTTTTAGAATATAACCTGCATTTCAAATTGAATGATTATTTAATGGTGTCGTCCAATAACGGTCTTTTTTTATCTAATGCAAATAATTTCGATACTATATATTAGGCAGATGTATTACGCGAAATTAAGTACGAGGAATTCTCTTTTTTTAAAATGTAAATGATTTTCGTTGTTCCCTTAGCCTGCAATTGTATCCCTGTAATTGTATCATATATATTCATGCATGAATAAAAATATAATACATAATCATATACTAATATTTAAGCAAATCCGTAGTATGCGTACACAAGTTGAAAAAATAACTAGGAGCGTAATTGTTTCAGTAATAAATGGGTTTGAAAGAAATAAACGAAATGAGTGAAAATTCTGAAATTAATGATCCGAAAGTATGTTAATAGGTTCTTATCGAGAATTTTTTTCTACGCAGAAGTAAATTGCGATTAATGAGATATAACACAGACTTAATCTCAGTTTATTAGACTCGATACATTAATATTCCATCGTGTTCTTAATTTCGCAATGAATCAAACACTGATAATAATAACATGGTTTGTAGTTTTGTAAACTAAAAAGTCCAAATCTATTTGATTAAAATAAGAAAGAAAAGGCACATCCTGTTCTATCTATGAGACAGAACAAACTTTCTTTGATTAGGGCTTCTACATCTTTTCGGATAGCTAAAATTCTTCACATTCTTAAGGCTCCTAATTAATATTTTATAATCCTTAATACTTAAGTAAGCGTAACACACAAAGACAACGATAGAAGAGGTCTCTACGTAGAAAGACTCTTTATCTACTTTTCCTGTTCTCATTTCTATTCCCATATCGTCTCCGTTCACACGGTAACACGTGACTCACATACTACCTTCATATTTCTCTGTGTAGTAGGACACGCATAGAAGATTATTTTTACGAATGTTACAAGCCCGATTCAAATACAATTAAATTCAACAAAATCGGCAAATGCTTCGCTTTTGGATTTCCGATTTTAAGCAACCGAACCTCGTATTGTAATTATTGCGACGAGGCGTCCAGGAGACTCTATATTCTCCTCTTTGGTAGCTGACCGGTAGATACTCCAGCCGCTCTCTCCTCCAGAGTGCGACCCAAATGATAATACTCATTTGTCACAATATTATGTGTCTCGCGTACGTCCAGAATCTACTAGTACTCCTCCTCCTGGATAATCCAGTTGTTCTCTTTATTCCAGGGGATGAAGCAGTTCTCTCTGTACATTCTCAAGCGTCCAGGTGAACCCTTGTACTCTCTTTATTGGGTTTACTAGGCGACTACCGACCAGTCGTTTTCCACTCTTCAGTCTTTCCACTCTTATCACAATATTATGTATTTCGCGTATGTTCAGACAATCCGATGGTGCTCTTTCCCTGGAAGGCGACTACCGAATAATTCAGCCGCTGTTTCCATTCCAAGGGTTGAGCCAGGTAGTCGTCTCTGTGCATTCTTAGGGGTTCAGGTGATTCTCCGTACTCTCCTCTTAGGTAGGCGATCGCTACCCAGTCATTTTCTCCTCCAGAGAATGAGCCAAGCGATAACCGCCGTACACTTCTGTAAAGACGTGCAAAAGCTAAGTTTCGTATCTCTAACTCTGATGGGTGGCCAATGGTAATACCTCGTTCTCTACCAACAGGAAAGACATTCCCTACAGCATGGAATGTGGCATCCGGTGTCGCGACAGCGATAGTTATTTCCAGTTGTTGCTTGTCAGCAAGTCGTGTTATTATGCAAGCATGCAGGCGGAACCACGCGAGCTAGAACCGTCTTGAGATTTCTGTCGCGTCTCGTTAAATGAGAGAAAACAACTATTCCTCTCATCGACGGTCGTTACAACTTGTAATTTACAAACTATCTGAGCAGAGCTGAAGGTTATGCCAGCGATTCGGCTTAGCTACCTACTCAGCAAAACCGCTTTGCGCGAGATATAGCTGAACCTGAGCAAGTTCCGTAGTCTAGAGATTACAGACTTCGATAAATATTAGGAATATACATCCCATATACGTACACAGCGTTTGTTACATTTACGAATTCCCTGAGAGGTACATCTCGGCGGAGAAATACGTTGAAGTAATCCACACCGAACGCATCGAAAGGATTGAAGTTGCACTTGGTAATAAAGAACGAAAAACGAAAGAGAAAAGGTCAGACAGAGAGAGAGAGAGAGAGAGAAAGAGAGAAAGAAAGATCAGCGATAAAGTGGTACTTCTGAGAACGAGTGGAGTGTTTATGCCAGAGAACGTAAGAAAATATGATTCTAGCAAGGAGGAAACTGAACATCTTGTAATAGGTATACCTCGATTTGTTCATTTATCAGTACATAATTTTCCTTACCTCTGCTACAGAGATTTCTATTTCACCTATTCTAAAATTTGCCTTTACAAACGGATATACGCGAATACGAAACTGCTTTCATATTTATGCAAATCTTAGAACACCAGTAGCTAATACATATGTACATTTTTGTTATTATATGTGTGTGCGTGTATGTCTAATTAAAGTATTAGATCGATGCATGTAAAATATCTTTTTTTCCAGAATTTACATTTAACGAACCAACCATGCCTTGTCGTCAACTGTTATCAATCGCATTGCGGAAGAATAAATTTATTGCAAGTTGCAACATACGCGTACAAAATGCTAGCTAGATTTATAATAGAAAGAAAATATTGTCACATCAGATATTATGATTCAGAATAATCGTTTAACTTTTTTGTATATGGCAGAAAATTTAGGTAAATAAAATTAGCAAACATAAATTGCAATATATTAAATATGATAATTCAATGTTGATTCGTAAAATTGAAATCTGTTCACTTGGATTTAAATTCGAATTGCAAATACTAAATATTAACCGCTATACGTATCTCTTCCCTACGAAAGACACTAAAAATAGCCCTTTTCTTTCGATTCAAATAAAAATGCGGTGTAAATTTACAACAAAAATTAATCTATTGTTAGAAAAAATTGTAGTACTTTAGAATTTGATTATGCTAACTAGCTTAAAAATTTAAAAGCCAATTTTATGTAGATCGTGGTTTTCCCTTGTGCGATGTGAACAGGATGGATGAGGGTTATTAGTTAGCCGAGGGTGTTAGGTGATAGCTCTTGTCTACCCTATCTCTATTGTACCATTCCTTACAGGGAGAGCTTTTGGTTTATTCCATCAAGAGGTAGAACTATATTCTAAAAGTAAAAATGAGAAAAAAAGTCTGTAGAAGTATACTTTACTTAAAAACACCTACAACAAAAATAAGAAACAATAAAATTTAGTTTTTATTCGATGAAACATTGTATTCCAAAAAATTAATCTATCATATTACGAACTTCTTGCTTGTTCTTTCTTTCATTTCAATGTATGCATTACCAATTTTTATTTGGTAAACTTTCCACAAATAAAAATTTAATATCGTAATAGTACTTGCAGTTACTCTATAGTTTAAAAGAAGATAATATATCTTTAATAATTTTTTATAGCTCTAACTCTTAACGAATATTGAATATTTGTATAATATTTGATTAAATTATTATTTTATCTCTACAAAATTTCTGAATGTTAAAAAGCATTTGTCTGATGCTAGTATAATTTCAATGACTTGTAATGTAACTACTAACAGACTTTACTTATATCATTATCGCATATATCTCTCTGAATTTCAAGAAAATGAATGTTTAGTTGAACGCATTGAACTGAATAATTCTGAATTCTAATAAGATCATGACTTTTCTAACGAAATTTATTTCTAACGAACGTTAGTTTTTAATTTTACACGCTATTATTAAATGAACAATTGATTAACGCAGTCACTTGCAATATTTTCATTTTCACGATTATCGATTCCTCTCCAACCGACACAAGGCACAACTTGCGCGCATTGTGAGTTAATTTGAAACTTAGCCGAAGCGCCATAAGCTTGTTGAAATGTTGTCAGATGAATATTGGTTTCGCTGTTCGGTCGAGGATGTGCAGCCCTAATCAATTGGAACATCTAGGAAGTCAACTAGGATATGTTACATGGAAAGAACCTTTGCTCCTACTAGGCCATGTTTGACCCTAGACTAATTAACGCAAACACATCGATTCGGGGGCATCGGCTTCCTTTCGTGTAGTCATAGTCGATTCGAGCTATGGAAAAGGACGTTCAAATAAAATTACGTTTACTTTGAGTGCAGAATTGTGTAATATAATCGGTTCTTTCAGACGACTGCAAATTCATTCGTTTTCGCGCCGTAATTTTAGCTCAATCTCTTCTCCACATTTGTGTTATTTTTCTTGACTCTCTATTTTTAATAAATTTCAACACTCCAATTCCTATAACTTAGGTCGCGATGCAACATCTATTTGTTAACTTCTACTTCTATCGATATATAGTAACAAATTTCGAGGGTTTATTTCGACATATAAAATGTACGCACTTCTTTTGTTATTACAAATTACAAACTTTTTTAGCGAACAGCGGAAGATTTTAATTCTGCAGAAGGGAAATAAGCAAGTTGGTATAAACACTGGCCGAAAACACGAACGAACAAATCGTACGTATAACCGGTGAAAATAAAGTGAATTGAACTTTCTGTACGCGCGTACGGATGATATTTATTGTACAAAATAGTCGGGAAACCTCATATCGTCGCTTTCTTTTTGTCACTTAAAGTTAATCAAATATTTGCAAGAACACGCCATGAAAGCATTCGCTCGATATTTACGCAATGAAAACAGTCGGAGCGTTCCTGAAGCGTCCGTAGAGCATTCGAGAATGCTCGATTGGATCCACGAAACTGAATCCTGCAACGGATACACGTTTCCACTTTTATTTTTTATTTTTGCTAGAGCGAGAAGCGAAAGTGCATTCATTCTCCTGATGCAAGCGCACCATTGCAACCAAAATTCACTTACACGATCATACGTTGCCCATATGTATGTACGACGCAAGCGTGTATAACAATAATCTCTTTAAAGTCAAACTGTTTTATTTTATTCAAACTCGAATCCATTCGTCAGCAGCATATTTCAAGTAGAAATGATATCTCGATTAAATAATTAATTACTTAATATTCGTTGTAAGCTCGTGTCGCAATCAAAGTAAAAATTAACCGAGACAGACACGACGAGACAACACGAATTTTGAATCTAATCGCGAGTCTTAAGATGATAGAATTCATTTCCAATTTCAATATAATTGCCAGGACCGATGTACATGATACAACTATTCGACGAAAGTCATATTTTCCAGCTGAAATAAAAGCATGATTGCTATTCTATACTGTTGAATCGCTGTGATAGTAGAGCAGAATTCTGCAATTATTGTGAAAAGTTGCCGCATCTTTCGCATTGTAGGGAGATTGACGTTCCGCAAATTCCTTTTTATACAGACCTGCGTGCTAAGTGGAGTTAGAAGTCAGTAATCTTGTTAGTGACAGCTTGAATGCCCAAACCAATGGAATGGTAGATCGTTGGGAAATAGAACCTATCGAACGCATTCTCCCCTCTGTAGTGAGATCTGGTAATTGCTGTTGTTCTCTGAAGATTATTTCTTGGAACTTGGTATCAAATTAAACACTATATATTAAATTTAAGCAGTTTGCAATTCATTGTAAATTACGGAAGTTCTTTTTTGTATTTTGCGTCAGTGGAATCAGGAACAAAGAGAAGTTAATTCTATTGTACAAGCGTTCGTTTCGTAGTTTTAACGTTGAATGCCTTAACAACGTAGAGCATAAAGAAAATTACGAATATACAATATCAATTATTGAGTGCTGTTACAATAGATCTCTATTTGTTGTAACGTTCGTATTCAGCGAACAGTATTTTATGAAAGAATAAAGCATCATGTGTTTTATATTGTAGCCTTCTAAAGGCGGTTCTACAAAACTATTGTGACATTTTGTCATCGCATTCACGTTGTTCTAAATTATCAAATATAATAGAACCAAATATATATTAAAATAAGAAAACACTTTTCAGTATTATGAGCCTTATTATACGTTGAATCGATTTGCTTAGAAATAACGCGAAAATAATAGAAAGATTCGAGAACTAAAAGACTTGTGTGAATTAACAACTCACTAGATATTAGGTCAATGTTATATCTCACTTAGTACAGTGCCGGTCCGATATTATTTAACGATGTATTCAGATTCGAATGAGCCAATCGGTAATGCTTTGAGCAAAGGATCGTGAAATAGAAGTATTCGTTGTTTAAAATATACAGAAGAACAAAGAACATGCAGCCTATGAGAAAATGTTAATATATAGAATGACGTAATATTTCAATGGCCTGTTAATTAATTACCTTATGAAACATAAGAAAGTTTGTCCAAGTTAAACAAGAACACTGAAGGAGAAATTGAAAGATAACTACTTTACCCTTTTCGTATCGAAAATTTCGCTGCTGGTAGTTGTAGGAAGAGACGGTACCGAGGTCGAGGTAGCCGTCGTTACAGTAACGTACGCCATCATTGTCATCGTCGTCATCGTCGCAGGAAACAGGGCCCAAAGCCAAGATTTGCCCATCCCGCGTACTGCTCATTTGTACTTTAAAATAAGTGCTCGTCAATTTATTCTTTGTCGTTGTTTGGAAATAGTTACATATATGATGGAACGAAGGACAACTGATGAACAGAAAATCAATATTTATAATCTTGATGCTTAGTAGCAAGACATAACCATACACAACGTTGAACAATGTTAAGATAGACTATAAGTAGACTTTGGAAGCAATTTAGGGCTTTATAACTATGGAGATACTACAAGTAGATTTCACTAACATAATTTAGTGAATCAATATTATATATATTTCAATTAAACTAATAATAATTTCTGTATAAGTGGCACGTATTCGATGATCGAGAAAATAATGTAGAATTTCTGAATTGAAGAAAACGTATTGATAATAATGTTACTAATTTGAGCTCACAAATGTAACGATAACTCTTCTTCTTCGACATCGAAATACTCAAAAAGAGCTTGATTGGAAATTCTTCGACTTGTAAACAAACGTATGAGGGTATTAACTTAAAACAGTAAAAGAGATGTAAATTGGTAAACAAAGAATATTTTCAGTTTACCATTGAACTTAATCATAGCAAACTATGACACAATTTCAGACATATTGATATGGATTACGTAAGCAAAAAAGTTTCCCAGCTCATATACTGAATAGGAATACAATTATTTTCCAACATAAGAGAACATATAGAATTCACTTTGCAGATATCGGTAAAATTTATATTAACGAAATTTAAACTTTCTATTACTAGAAATCTGTCGATTTTATTTGATTAAGACGACTACATTTATTAAATTCGTTACAGTATAATAAATTAACTCCTGGAATAAAATAGTAAAATTGTTAATTGTGCATACAGAGTAAGGTATGTAGTAATATAGTAACGTGCTGATGATTTGGAACTGTAACAAATCTAACGATAAAAATAATATTTTAAGTGATACGTGTTGTACAATTATACATACATACGTAATTTAAGTACATGTTACAGAAACGAACTTTTAAGTATTTACTCGTATGTTTGATTCAGAACTTCTGGCAATTTCTTTGGATGTTAGTAATTTCCAGTTGCTTGATCGTAATTATAGCTCTTCTATGAATCCAAAGTATTTTGAAGCATATTTACATCTCTGTGAGAGAAAGCTTCACGAAGCTTTTTAATTACTTATAGATATTAATAGAAATTAATTATAGATATTAATACAACTCTATATAGCTCACCAAGTCAACTCTAATCCTTTCAACTTCTAAAAAAAAAAAACTCGTCGTTTGATCCAATTTCAAAACAATTACCCTGTTTTAAATCAATCATAAGATGCCTAATCAGTCATCCAAGTAACTGTAGATTCAAGCTCTTTTTTACGCATAAAAAGCATTTGATACAATTTCAAAAAATATAAGTAACTTTCGCCTGACTCTAATTTTTGTATCTGGCAATTTACTTTTCTTGCCCTTCTTAATTAAACATATTTGTAAATACGTCCTGCGTAAATAAACAAACTTTGTAACTAAACATATTACTCAAACATATTACTCAAAATAATGGCGATAATATAATACAATAGATTAAAATCTGACACTTTTCACGATGTCTGATCGTAAAACTAAATCGTTCGCTTATTGTTAGCACATTTAAGTATTGCGATACAGAAACTAATATCTACCGAATTAACTAAAAATATGGAAATTTCTGTTTCGTATAAAAACAAACCTTTTTCTTTTGCATTCAAGTGGTACCAAGTTTGAGCCCCGGATCCATGGGGCGTTCATCCACCCCCTCTGATTTCCTCGACATTCTTCTCGATGATTTTCTTAATCTTCTTTGATTACCTGCCACTTTCATCGATTGTTCATCACGAAGAGGTGGTTCTGTTAAACAGAAATTACTCGTTTTATGCATTGTAACATTTGTTTAACGAACACGATACAGCGATATTTAAGACAAGTCTATACATTGTTTACATTTATTAAAACATAAGTTAAAATATTACAGAATATATAAATATTACATTCATTAAAATATTACAAATATTAGAGAATACGTTAATGCTTAGGTAACAGAATTTAGTAATTTAGCTAATTGATTACGCTATTTATGATTTGTGACTTTCGGATGGAATCAACCAAATTCGAATTTGCTCAGTGAGAGCTTGAAGATATAAAGTTCCACCGTTTACATCGAATTTCCATAACCCAGATTACTTTAGATCATATGTATATAAAATCACTGACTATTTTACGTATACACACGAGAACGGACGTCATTCAAATTGACAAAAATTTCATATCGATTTAGAAATTTGTTTAAAAATATCAAAAGTACCGTCTTCTGCGAAGTTATTGTGATATAAAAACCATTGAAAATAATTATCATTCATGTTATCGGATGAAACCAAGTATTCTTTGATAAGACATTTGTTTTACATTTCGTATGAATGTAATTTGCAATATAAAATGTCTGGAATATATAAAAGTGCAATATATTTTATTTTGCAGAGAAAAATATTTGTTTAAATTATCGATGCATATTTAGTCATTTTTGCACTAATAATAATATATGCGATAATCTCGAATTTAGTAGATTTTTAATATTTCCGCGTAATACGCCGTTCAAAGTGTTTCGGTGGTTTAATAATGTAGCCGAAACAAACAAATTGAAAATATAATTCTTCCCTTAGGGAAGGACATTATTTTTTGCGTGACATACTTTATGTTGTAGCAGAACAGTTTTCCCTTCTGAAACATGGTTGTAATATCAACATCGTGCTCGCGGTGAAAATTATTTCAGTGTCGTGTTTCGTGCTAGAACAGGCGCTAATTTAAATAAAGTAGTCCATGATAGGGTTCCTCGAGGGTCTTCCTACAATTCGCCCAATGATATGATTGCCCGCCGTTATAAATTTCTCTTTCTACTTCTAGCTCCTACATTTACAAAATAAGTTTACCATTTATTATACATCTATAATGGATCTCCAAATTATTTGACGGCTGTTTGTCCAAACAGTTTGATGATTAAATTTGGTGTTAAAATTATCGATATATAAATATTATACAACTATTCATATATAAATTGAAGAATGAATTGGTTTTTGTGACAAAAGTAATTATTTACTCGTTAACGGTATATACAATGAAATATTTACTACTAAAAATATGGAGAACAAATAACCCATTTTGCTCGCGAGAACACTTTTTAATAAAGGAATATGCACGTGCATTTAAATATACTAATTATTGTAGAAAAGTTTTAGAAATTCACAAAATTTTAATGTCTAATTCTTATCCATAATAGTCAATTTTATTAAAAATATTCGACACCGTCGGATATCTAATGTTTTGGAAAATTTGAATATTTTATATTCGGTATCACTATATCATACGCGTATTGCGATGCATACTCGGGCATCTTGGACGAATTGACATTTTCGCGAACTCAGTACGCCGATAGATATATTTTTTCGAACACTTTGGCTGGTTGAAATGTGAACACGATCGTAAAAGTCAAAATGATATTTCCCAGTCACGTCACTCTCAACGGCATTTGATATCATCGTAAACTCTTATATAATTTATCGTAAACACCCGTCGATTTTCTTGAGAACAGTGAACATAAGCGCAGCAATTTTCCGTATACTCGGAAGTATCGTATTATCAGGAGACTGACTTGCAAGATATAATTGACTAATCTAATACTACGTTCCAACAAAGAGACGCGATCCTCCAAAGTAATCTTGGAGGGAAGTTTTTGAAGGGTGTGAAGCCTTCAGAATCAGAAACGGAAGATTAGAACATTTCACAGTTTGTTTGTATTTTAGACTTTCGTACCACTTCGGATAATTTTAGAATTTTATAGCCTTCGGATCGTTTTACAAGCTTGTTCGCCTTAGAACGTACTAAAACTTATATTTTACGAATTTCGAACTCTCAATCGTTTAAACTTTTACTTCTAATTCTAAACTTTACTTTGCTGCATATTAGTTTTCGCAATAGACGAACTTTTGGTTTAAAAATGACTCTATGAATTTATTTGAAGTTGATATAATACATTTTGAAACAAAATAATACGTACTCTCCGATGACTCGAAGTATAATATTTTTGGATAAGTTATGGTGGATGAAACATCCGAAGACTGCAGTATATACGTTTATACAAATTTATAAAAATCTATATACATAATTGTTTAATGAAGTGGATAGAATAGCGAAGTAAAGCTAATTTTGAGTGTTCTGGTTATTATTCCTAAGACGGAATTGTGTGTAGATTCTAGTTTCCTAAAAACAAATTTATTTGCTGATTCGTAAGTAATTGTTCTTGTTATTGTTCGATCTTAGATCTAACAATAGCTGTATACGTATTTATTAATTCAAATTATATCTACTATTATTCTGAAAAGGTTTAAACGAATATTACGTTCTTCTCTAAAATTCATAATTTCTTAACGATTGGCATACCCAAAATTTGAATTCACTTAATCCGTTTATTAATCAAACTTATTCCGAGAAATGATTTCGTATTCAATGTATTTCATTTTAGAGGAAACTAAAACCTGATTTATTTGCCCAAATTTGTAGCTTATTTAACGTGCCTCTCAGAATAACTTGAGACGTTCTTACTCGCACGTCTGTTTTCTTTGTATAAAATAATAAATCATTTACTGATAGATAAACTGCTACTGTAATTACAAGAGATAAGATACACGTGGGAGATTTCCAGCATGTTCTCATGAGAGCTTAAATTATTCAAAATATTTAGCGTTCTCTTTCTGTAAATCATACAGCAGGTTAAATATTTTATACTATAAGGCACGTATGATGCGATTGAAATAATAGATTTACGCTAAATATCATTTATTTAGCTACATATCATCATAGTACTATATCATAGTACTATATGACTATATTAATACAATGATATATGTATGTATATGCAATTATATTTGTATATTATATGTATATTTATATTTGTGTCTCTGTATAAAAATATCTTCTTTTATATGTCGAGGTTTATCGTTATAATTCTGTCCCTTCCCTATTCATCTAATTGTAAGTATAGTCTTCCCACCCTTATAGTTGATTGCACGTAATTGAAAATGTTTTTTGCCTCTTGTCTGCTCTCGAGATGTAGTGCCTGGAGGAAGCCGTCTTTTCTTTATCTCGTTATTTGAGAATCAAATCCAAATATACAACTATAATTCTTACAGCTGTTGGAGTAAAGAAAACTTTTCAATTGAATTTTTATAAGATTGTAAGCGATTAGTTCGAGAAATCATCGATGTAAAAAAATCTCTAACTTACAATGTTTTCTTCTCGATCCCACATTTTTCAACATTTTTAAGATAAGGGTTCAACGAACACTTTAAATTATATTAATAATTTTATACGTTATAATAATTTGGATATAGATTTTTCTTCCACGCGACGACAAAAACTCGAATATCTTGCGTTACAGATATGATAATATAATAATCCTTCATTTATAAACGCTAACATAATCGGATACGCAACAATTTCTCGAAAGTGAAGTCAACAAAGATGTATGTTTTCTGAATCAATTAGGCGATGTTTAATGTAGTTAGCAATTATAGATTTCAAGTAAAATATTTTATTATCAAACCTAATTGAAATTTTTATTCGATCAATGTATAATCGTAATTTAAGATTGGAGCGAATATTTAATTGTTAAATGGATTAAGGATTGAATTAGTTGCTTAATCGTGAATTAAATTAGCAATTATAGCTATTAAAATCTTTTTCGTCGTAAAATTGAGATTTGAATCTAACTTGGAATTAAGTATCGATTAATTTTAGTTGTTGATTGTATTCGCTTAACATGATACGCATTTTTTATAAAATTATTTACATCGAGTCGAATTAAACTTCGATCAAGAACTAACAATTCACCACTGGCGATTAATATCTTTAATCAATAATCTGTGATGAATTTCCGAGTTTTTTGTTTGATCTCTTTGTCTGATTAACTTCTTATAATACCAAAAGAAAATTAGTTTCTCTATACGTCACAGAATTTTTCATTCTGTATAGAAACTAAAAAAGCTAACTTTATTGCAATAACCAAATTCTGCCATGTTTTGGCTGTTAGCCGAAATTTTTTTTTAAATTTATATTTTACCTAGTATATTGCACATACACCTATGTGAATTTATAGCCACGTGCGTATTGATATGTATCAGGTTATTGAGAGGGATACACAGAATATGTTGAAGGCTGAGTAAATCCTCACGTTTCACTTGTCAAAGACGAGTGGATAACTTGGTGGAAAATGAAATTATGATACAGCTTTTATCGTGAAATATGGTGAAATTAAAACTAAGTTTAGGTATGCTTCAAATTAAACTACACTGTTTGACGAATGTACAAGTTATGCTTTTGGAAGAGGAACGCTTTTCGTCAGGGAAAAGTTTTAGTAAGAGCTCATACTTTCCAAGTTTTTCTGTGATATTTCATATATTTTCCAATTTGAACATTTTCTATCGACAGTAGATTTTTATTTATATATTGTTATATATTTATTTCATTTTATGGTATATTGCTTGTTACAGGTGGCATCAGGAAACAAGAAAATGATTGTATATATGTATGTGTAATACACGTGTTCACTGAATGTATGAGCTAAGAATGAATTAGCAACTCATTGAACGGTTAAATCATAGTTTCTTGGTACTGAAAAGAACGGAAATCGAGTGGAAGGAACAAAGTCTGGATAACGTTAAATCGATAATCATAGTGAAGTGAATAAAGAGAAATCAGGAATTTAAATTAATCTTAACGAAATATACTTTGAATACAGTTTAATGCAATAGATAATAATTTAATGATAGTTTAAACTACTGAAACGATAAAATGTTTGTCGTAGGTATAACATTATTTCAAAGTAACAAAAATACGTATAAGGCAACTTTGTGTATTTATTACAAAACCTACAATATTATCGAAAATAGATTTGTTTGTAATTTAATTTGTACAGTTACATTGTCGTTAAGTATTTATTCGATATTTTTACAACAGTAATAATTATATGCTCGTTTTACGTCCACTTTAGCTATCACTTTAAAACAATTAGAAAATAATTATATTATCATCGCACTGCAAAATTTCTAATACTTCAACGACTAAAGAAACTATACACTTTCGAATTAATTTCGAAGAAAGTGGTGATACTTACTATATAGTCTTTGAAATATAAATTAATACAATTAATTACAAACTTTAATCATATAATTAAATGTCACTATTTCATAAAATAGAAATCTTATTTTTCGACAATATCACATTAGATCTCAAGTTTGACAATTCGCCTCTGTATTTTTGCTCTTTTAATTTTATTCATAAAAAACGGAGAGAAATAATAGTACTATAAATTGATGTTTTATCTCAAAAACTATAACAATGGATAAGAGTAATAGATTCAACGAACAGATTAAAACATTCCTCGTTACGTTCTTTTTCCCATCGGTACGTTTCATTCAAGTTTTAATAAGTTTTTGTCTAGGTGGTTAGAACTGGCGTTTCCAACAAAAGAATTAAGAGAGCTACATGTCGATTCCAACGCTCAGTCACTGTATCGGAAATATCGTTTGTTGGCTGTACACGGCTTTGAAGAGAACACTGATTCTCTCAGTCTTTCCATTTGAACAATGACGCTTTTCGATGTCGTTTGGCACAAACAGATAGTAACTTACAGACGACAATTTTTCCTATGAAACGTGTAAATTTTTCAAATAAGTGCAAAATTGAAATTCCGCAAATACTTAAAAAAATGACGCTTTCAAACCGATACGATTCCACGTAAATCTTTTCACAGTTACAATCAGTTGCAAAAGTCTACACGCTTATGAAATTTCAAGATATTTCGAACTGTATCTCGTAAAAGTTTTCTATAGTAAGTTCTATAGTATACCTACTTCCATGAATCACTATACGTAACAATTCAAATTGCTGGGTTATCATTACCTACGGGAATAACACTACCTATGTTAAATTTATGTTCGAAACTCTATTTATTAATTAAAAAACTTTTTCATTGTTTCTCGTAATCACTGTGCATTTAGTCTATTTCAATTGACATGATTCTAAAGTGTACTAATATAAAAGACTGTCAAGGTTCTTGCGATAAAGGTCTACTTGATGAACATTCCTCCACGTGAGACCTCGAACTAGTTCCGTTACCCTCGGGAATCCTGTTCAGGGCCAAACGTATTACGAAGTCGCGTTAAACGTCTTGTTTTTTATCGCATTTTTAAATCTAACGAAGGTATGATTATTGAAAATTCATTTGTTTTTATCTAAAGAAGAAAATCTTTATTTATATGGATAATAAAATACTCCAAAAGTTAGGGGACAAAGAAAACTATACAATTTATTAAAATTATAAGTGTTTGTGCATTGGGAATTAAGTTTACGTACAGAGTATCTTTACAGGAGGCAATAAATTTTCATTGATAAGAAGAAATGGAAAGTAGTAAGAAAGTTTACGAGGGAAAATATTTTGATAAATCATTTTTCTTAAGATCATAACTTTTTAAATTACACAATCATCATCGTCGTTATTGTATGTATAAATTTGGTGTTTCTCTTGTGAAAAATAGAGAAATATAGAATAGAGAAGAAAATATAAAATATAAACTATAAAATGTTTCTATTTGTATCTCACCAAATAGAATATTCATATCAAACAAATATATCATATCAATGAATCGTTGAAAGTGTGTCAGGAAGTGTTTTATTTTAGAGCTATTTTAAATCGTAGCTGTTATTGATTCACTCTAAATACGAAGTATTTAGGGGTTACCAATGAACAAAAATTTACCATTTAATTTCGGGTATGATCCTCAATAGAAAATGTCATAGTTCTAAAATATCAGTAGTTAAGAAGAATGATTAATGACTATACCAGCAAATTTCCTTAAATTTTAACGTGTTTCGATGATTTAATTGAATTTCTATCTCGGATAATACTAACTGTACAGATATTTATATAACTATGCCATTCAATGGATTTCAGGCTTTCTAAGATGATCATGTCTGAAGCAGAGAATTTTTAAAAAGCTTGCATATTAATCTTTCTTTATGTTTACTTTTCTAAACATTTATTTTTAAGACGCATTGTAACCTCGGAATTTCTTCATAGCAAATTAATTTATCTTGTACGACGCTTTCGTTGAATTCCAACAAAACGCATCTCTAGATGGCCAATAGAAGGATGACTGCAAGCTGAGCAAGAGCCAGGTCAACTCTGCAATCAACTCGGATCAACCTGAGCTGTCCGCCGAGATTTCTGGCCAGTAAAACTAAGATGCAAGAACCTTCAAAGGATATCAAGACCCTTTCGTAAACTTACCTCAATCATCAAGTGTACGTAAGCGATCGTACCGACGGCTAAATAGCTCGTGAGTTAATTGAGTTGCGAACGATGGCCCTAGGGTGTTCAACGTCCTCTCGTTGTAATTGCAACCATCCCTTCTGCACAGCGAGTCCTTTGTAGGATTGACCTTTAGTACTTGTGGCTGCATGAAAATTGTATGGAGAATCTTGAAAAAATTGTGAGTCTGTACATTACGAATGTAGAAACTCATCTGCGACTAACCTAGGGAGATACAGAGTAGAAATATTTGCTCCCTTCCATCCTGAAATGGAACTTTCAGCCTATTGAGTCTATACCAATAGAATCTAAAAGAACGTCACCTTCTAAAAAGAAGCAGACAACATAAAGTAGCGAAGAGGAAGACTCACAGAAACACAGATGCATTGCTTGAAACATATTTGGTATTCCGTCGACATCTGTCATAGCATAGAAAAATCATAAGAGAGAACATTTCCAAGTATTCGCTCCTTGAAGAAATGGGACGAGAGAAGGACGCCAGGAAACCAAAGAGACTTCGCCATCCAACTACACGCACCCTAGGAATGTTGCTAAAATACCATCCAATAATAGAATAGTATAGAATAATATAGAATGGTATAGAACAGTATAGAATAACAGAATCGAGCCCAACGCGATCCCAGATCCACTAGCTGAGAACTGTGACGCTTGAAAATAAGAGGATCGGAACTATGCCGGGGTCTTGCCCCAAAAACCGACTGATACCGGAATAGATTGTTCAAACAGGGATAGGTTTAGGGAAGATTTAACTCGATAGAGGTGTCCTATGAAATGTGTGCAGAGATAATATATGACCAAAATCAGTGCACCATCCGCGCACTAACATGCTGGTCGACGATTCCTGGAATCTTAAGAAAGGAGTTCCTCTCAAAGACCATTGATTGTAAGATGAGCATTGTACCTGGTATGCCACGCAACTGGAACAAGCCATAGCGTTAGAACGGTAGGAGACAGAATGAAATTTCAGTAGCAAAAATTAAGTAAGAGTTTAAGAGTTAAAAATGCAGAGAATGGTGTATAAAAAGAAATGTATAATTCCATTTTAAAAAGTTGAACTTGAAATTATCGAAACGCCTTCACTTTCGAAGGAGATAGGTGTACCGCGTCATGCGTTACTCGAAAACATCTAACTTTTCCTGATGAAATTAATTGCTCTCTTCTATCGTTTTAACACTGTAGGACTTGTTCCAATTGCGTGGGACACCCTGTATATCTTTTGGAAGATTCGAGGCGGAGGCGACGTGACTGTAACTTGTGTCGCGATGTGTTCAGACCACCTTCATGAAAGTCCGGTCGTGTCCGGAAGTGATCGATGAGGTCCTTGGCCAAACCAAACAACAAAAAGTTTTAGGTACCTCCGTCTTAAGAAAAGCGGATGTTAGTAAGGAAGGAACCAATAAGCAAGAGATCCTTCCGAGGGATAGCACGTGGCCTCCTGAGAAATAAATTGCCGATCTTCGATGGCTAAAGTTCTAACGAGGTAGAAGACGTAGAGGTAGAAGTCGTAGATCCTTGAAACTGAAGCTTTCCTCGACACAAGACGTCGGTACAGCCGCAATGCGCCCCAACGGCAATGAAGGTAAGCGAAACCTTTAGTTCAAGGTTTATATATCGGACATAGCTGATTAATAAACGATATCTACCGAAAAGACAGCAAACCCTAACTCTAACCCTAACCTAACCGTAACCCAATTGTCGGATACGACGTAAATGTGCGTTACGTTGCTTGGAGTAGTGGAGCTGGAGGTTTGATATTTGCAGATAAGAGCACCCTTGCAGTCTTAAGAGCACCTTTCAACTATGCTCCTACCAACTCTAAATCCGCGATAGAAGAACCAGATCCACTTTTGTCACTTTTAGAAGATGGAAAGTGATGCTAGATTTTAAAAAGATAACTTAACAGATCAGCAGCTGGCAAGTGAAGGACTATTGTTAATCACATTTTTATTTAACGACAATGTCACGTGTGCGTCTGGGCCAACTTATAGAAACTCAATAGCGACTAACTACACAAAAAACTAGAGTACAAAAAGAATTAGAGCGAGGAGCCAAGGAAGATATAGAAGTCACTGAAAACCGTATATGAAACTCATTGTCAGATGATGACCATAAATATAACGCCATCGACACCTCGTAGAAGGCGAATTGTCTGAACAGAAAAAGAAAGTGCAGGAATAAGATACCCTGGTGAGAGCTGAAGAAGCTACCTACCATCGGTATCCGTAAGCTACTAAACGGGCAATAAAAGCTAACTCAAAGCTCGCATGAAAGCTTATAATAATGTTTCGAAACAGAAAACCTGACGAAGACTATAGGATAGTTGGATCCTTCAATTTACGGTTAGGCTCGGGAGAATATTCAGCATGAGTTCTCTAGCAAAATTAGATATTCAGTTCTCAAACAGTAGGCTCATTGAGAAATCTAAGTAAACTCTGCCAAATGAAGGCATATTTCGTCGGATTAATTGACCTCTTTGGGACTGCCATAGACGTAAACGATCGGTGTGAGAGATTTTAGAGAACAAAGTAGTAATCTCAAAGACTATTATGTCCTCTAAAGGATATAAAAACACAAGCGTCGACGGAATCTTCCCGCCATCCTACAGGAGATGGAAGATAAACTCTTAAAATATAAGAGCCATACATCTCCTTGACTTTAGAGTGTACGTTTGAAAGAAAAAACAACTCAGGGTAGTCTTTATATCCAAATCGGGTGATAATAGTTATGACTTGTCCAAATTCTTCAGGCCTATCAATTTCTCACACTTTTTGTTGAAAATTCTGAAGAAATTGATTCGTACATTCATAAATGAAGGCTCGTTGATACACAAGCATGCACATCGATCGGGAAATCTGTAGAGACGACACGTCATAATTCTGTAGTACGATGGGGGACATCTTGACATCTGGAGAATTTGTCCTGCGCACCTTTTTTAACGTTGAACGTGCTTTTGATAGTATTTTCTTTGATACCATGATGCGTAAGGTACGACAATGAAATTTCACCTGGCAGACATTCGAAGACACGCCCAACTGGGTTACGCATCGATTCTCCAAACAGCAGGAGTCTCCTCGGAGAACCTGCGCTGAAGAGAAGATAGCTTTAAACCTACGTGACGTTCCATTAACATCAGAAATTTAAAGTTCTACCTTTAGATAGATAGGACTAACGACAAACAGTTTATGATTAAATTAAGAGAATCTTCTCACTCCAAACGGACTTGTTTCTACACAGACGGATTCCAGCATCAAAGTGCTATTATGGCTGGTGTAAGGTAGGATTTGCCCTAGAGTAAGCTTCGCGTATAGTTGGAGCACTCGTGTCTCCGTCTTTCAGGTGTAAGTGCTTCTAAGCTGGTTGTACTTTAGCCACGGAAATACCACAGTACTCAACAAATCTACGTTTACAGCGAGAATTGCGCTGCACTCGCGTTTCTTCAGGTCATAGTATTTGACAGTATAATGTGGCCTAGACTTTGTGCAATGACGTAAGTCTGCAACGAGTTCTAGGGCATTTTAGTATCCCATATACATATATATAAGACTGTGAAAAAGTTGGTAAAGAACCGGTTCAAGCGGCAGTTCGTCGAGCTCTGTACCTAAACTCTGCGTCTCATACAAAAGCCCAATTGATATAATCTATCTTCGAAAGAGCCTCAGACTCTTCGTGTACTCGACAATCATTCGATTCTTCGTTCAGCGCATATTAGACAACGAACAAACAAGTTTTAGAACAAGAATATGGATATCCAAGGTGCAATGTGGAAGAAAAACTCCTCTTTATATAATAATGCGCTGCGAGAAGCCTCTCGCAAAAGGTCCCAGAGAAATACTCCGTGTGCTCTGACCTTAGTAAGTCGAAAATGGAAGATTTCACTATGTTCGAATCGCTGCGCTTTTGTTCCATCTATCGACTTCTCGAATGATTCGAATGATTTACCATTTATGAGGCGCTTAGGTACAACGGCTCTGCTGACCTCACTTTAGTTCTAGGATCGACAATTGCCAGAAATAATAGAATTTTTATATAAGATTCATTTAAAAATTAAAGTTGCTAAAATTCAGTAAGTTTAAAAAGTCAAGCAACTATATTATTAATCTCGTTTTTAGTATCAGTAGTAGTCTTTAAACATTACCTTATTGGAGTACATAGAAAATATAGATAGATATCATTTCTTGATAAAAGAAATATTTCATTTTCATCATACATTATGTTTTATTACAAATACATTCTTTTTTCAACTCAATCAATTTATTGATTGTAAGCCGTAAAAATTTAATTTGACTATTTAATTAAACAATTAAGGAAATTTGAGATGATGCAAACGCTTCTTTTTACATGGTTAATAACAAATAAATATTCAATGCAGTTCCATTGACAACATGATATAATTTACGAAGAGTCTAATAAAAATTTAAATTAACAAACGTGATAACTTATAAACTTAGTTAACATTTACATACATCCAACGTTAACGAATCTGAAAGAATATTATTGTACGATTTCTGCAATTAATTCATATTGAAAATAAAGTATTATACATATGAAAAATGATGTTAATAATTCATATATGGAATACGCAACATAGCGAATAAAAATACGTACATATAATCGCATTTATATGATAGTTGAATGACCAGAAACGAGGAATTATCGGGATTTTAATAAATTCATTAAAAGTTCGTGGCATATTGTCAAGATACTTCCTATAATAGGAAAAAAGATACAAAATTTCCTACAATAAGATTACTCTAACTCTATGTAACATTATCATTTAATGTAACGATTAAACGAACGTCTGAAGGTATTTTGTCATAGTGAGATCACTGTGAAATTAAGTAGCAATTTTTTAAACGCACTACTTTTTTATTGCACTTATATAACATATTTACCAAATGTCCAACTAGACAAATTGTAAACTACAAATTAAATAATAAAAAAACTTACATAACATATATAGTTGTATAGTATATTATTTACCCACTACATGTGTCATGATATCTTTTGTAATTCGTTCTGATTAGAATTCGATTTACACTTCGAAAAGATTTTATTATAATTTTGTTAAAACTAATGTTTGATAACAGTTCAGTGTGTTTCACAATGCTTGCATATCGTTAAAAATCTAATTACAGTTTGAATAATTCCTTAATAAACTATACATAATGTATGTCTTCACACAGATTTTGCGTATTCATGTCACTTCATGTTTTTGTATCTATAAAATTAAAAGACACTTAGCACAGCCTTTGTGTATTTACAATTCGAATATTTTATCTACTGATATATAAATAAGAGAAAAATAAAAAATAGTTTAATAGTAAATCATAATTTGTGTAGTGGCTGTTTTCGTAAATTTCGTAAATTTAAAACATATGTGAGCGGTATTTTTAAAGAGCATTACGCCAGATTATTTACACAGGAGTATACAGCTTAGTGAATATAGTCTTTGTTTCATTCAAGACACTAGCACGAACAGACACATCAATATTTTTACTAAAATCATCGTTCATAACAACTGCATGTACATTGTTAATAACATTCCTATCGCTTGCAAAGCCAAAAACATGTACTATAAGGTCAAATTAATTTATTCTTAAATTTAAGTTGACCCTTATCACAGCTTACATATTTTTCTCGCCTGTTTATAGATTCGTCGTGTATTTATAAATATACAAAAGTCAATATACAGAAAGCAAAATATATTATTTTCCTTAATTTATCACGCACTAATATTTCACAACTTTCATTCAATTCGCACTCATTTTCTATCATTTTAATTAACGGTTTGCAGCCATAAAACACGCGAACAAATATTATGCTTTGATCCGATAAAGTCAACAGGTAATTCCTGGGAGGGAAGAAATTAAGGGAGATTATAGTCAGCCATAAATTCCCGACTTTTTAAGTAACGCTCCTTTTCGTTTACTCTTTCATTGATTGAAACGATACATATGTGCTACGTGGTCCCTATTTTAAAAGCGGAACGGTAAAAATAGACGATTGACCGCTTCACATAATGAATCGTTAACAAGATTTATGATATTTTTCAGGGAACTGAGACCGTATCGTCCGCACGAGGAGAGCTTTGCCGCGCGCAGTAGGGACGATCGATGCAGCCACCGGCACAACCAGCTGCCCCCAGATCTCACGACCCCGTCTCACCCTCTCTCTCTCTCTCTCTCTCTCTCTCTATCTCTGTCTCCCCATTGCATTGCTTCGCCACCATTTTCTCCTTACCATCCAACTTCCTATTTTCCCTTCTTTATCGCAATACCATAAATAAGCAATCAACAATCTTCTCTTTTTTCTTAAAATTATTGTGAGCTTAAAGTTACGAACATTTTTTCACACATTTATTTGTTTTTTTATGTTATTTTCCTTTCATTCTGTACTATGTACTTTCGTTACATCTACACTTCGCAACGGCGGATCTTCTATCTTTAGAAATAATACGTATAAATAATGCAATATGATCGTAGAATAAAGAGAAGATGTGTGCGGAATGTGAATTGAAATATCTATTATGTCGAAACTGTAAACTCTTTCGTCTTGAGAAAGTTGAGCATGCAATGCGCTAATTTATAGTGTACGATGATTAAAGCAGTAAACGTAGAAGTGTCAAAAAGTGAGAGAATGGCACAGAATTTTCATAGATAAGATACGCACAATTGTATATATTCAAAATGAAGGATGAATATCTTGAGAATTCGTATATAGGGAAAAATAATGGGTGAATTTTTACCAATTTTTTCTTCTACATAAATATTTAATAAACTTTCCTCATTTATTTTAACGAATTCTTTGAATATCCCGAATTTTAGCTATATGAAACAATTATAATTGGAATATAAATGTCGATATTCTAGTCTAGATATTATCTAAGATTGCGAACGATGAATGAGACAGGCGAAAAGTATTCTGAATGAAATACGATTGTCAGTATGTTAGTATGGTACGCAAACCTGGCATGAAGTCAGGATTTTCGAATGAAGTTTGAAGTTTCGTGAACGAACGCAATGCGAAATCAGAAAATCATTAAGGAGAGAGCGTGCAAGGTTGAGAAAGTTACAGATGAATCTGATGTGAAATCAGAGGGTGTAGAATACGAACAAAGTTTGTTCCAGCATACTTGATATCAAAGCAAGGAACCATGAAAATATAAAAATGGTTAGATGTGAAATTCGTGTTATAATGAAATGATAAGAAAAAAAAAAACAGAAAATCTCAGGAGCTATTAGTAAAACCTGATATGGCAGATAACTATAGACGAATATACGTGGTTGTATAAATGTCGATTGGTCTCTCAGGAATGTGGATTTACAAATTTTATAGGATATTATATTATTGTACATTACCCGACTCTTAACAAACATGATACAAACGAACAACATATTTTTGTAATAATTCATCGATTGCAAACAATTTTGCCTTATCCTTATATTTTTCAAATATTTATCTACCGTCTTTTTCTGAATAGAAATTAAAATTGTAGTAGAATGTTTTAAAAGAATTAGTTTCTGTTATAGTTGGTGCCCATATATCGACACGCGAAACAAAAAGTTTTCAACGAATATAATCGATCAGTTTTTTATGTATCTAGTCTCTTACATAGCATCGCCGATAATGTCGTTTGTTACTGCGTCCAATTTTTTTATTGATAAATGTTATTCAGAAATTTCAATTTAAATTTCCAATTACATTTTAAATTCATTCCCATAGTGGGAACGTGAACCATTCGTTGATACCTATTCAATGAAAATTTTCCTCTATTCTGTGTTGCAAACTGAATTCAAGGTAATTTTCAATTAACATAAATGATACTATGTGCTATTCTTGTAAATCTTTGTTGCACATTTTAAATTTAAGATAAAACACGCTGATTTCACAAGTTAATTTAATAGCATTTGTTCGTGGTAATGTGTCTGTAGCATTTGTTTGCAGTTGTAGTTTGTTAGCTCTTAGAAGAAACGTTCTACCTAACTTACTGGAAAGTACTGTTTCGTATACTATATAGTTCTTCTAGATAAGGGAAACTTTAGAGGAAACTCTAAGAGTAAATTTTCATGATTTCTTATCGTTTAGACACGAAGTAATACGTTAAACATACGTTTTTTTCACGAAATTAGGTAATGACTTTTATTCAGTTAAATTAACTGCGAATTGTATAAGCGAACTTGAGGAAGGAGCAGCAGAGAAAAAGCAACCTTTATATGTAACAGTAGTCTGACTTAAATAAATAAGATAGACAAAATAACTTTTTGATACTATATCTATGCAAATATGTGCTTTCTATTTTACGTTATTATTCGTCTAATCTGTTTATCTACAATAGTGATCGTGGTATATTCATACCATTTATAATAGTGGTATGCTGGCATTTTCGAATAATTTGTTGGAAAAAATTTGTAATTAAAATTCACGAATATAACCGAGAGTACTGTATATACCTATACATAATGTAACAGAAGTAATACAATAATATAATAAACAATATATAATAATATAATACAAAATCGGCTCTATGGATAAGGAAAGATCTGAAAATACGAAGAAAAATAGAGAAAGAGAAAATGAAAAAAAAATAATTGTTGGAACAATGGTAACTCAGAAAGATAATGGAAAAAATGAAGAACAATGGAAACTCGAAAAAAATATTCTTCTCTTGTTTAGTTTAAACCATACGACATAAATTAGAGCCGTTACTATCACAATGCTTTCGTGTTATTAAAAATTACGTAATACGGTAGAACCTCGGTAACTCGGATCTCTACAATTCAAAAATATCTGTAAGAGTAGAATTTTGTTCGTTCCCTTCCGCTCTGCTCTAAAAAGTTTTGCAAATCGAAATATAAACTACCTCTAACTCGAATTATTCTCTCCGCGTTTATATGCGTCATTTTATCTCTGTAACTCGAATTCAGAGAAGCTCGACCTCTGCAAATCGAAGTTCACCCCTATAAGTTAGTTTTATCACCGCTGCCTCTAGAACTCGAAGTACCGTGGCCTTGTTTTCTTGCACGCTAAACTATGTATCGCCTTTCTTCGTGCCCTTACTGTTCCCACACAAACTGATTATTTTTTGTCAGTCAAGTCGAAAGCATGTATTTATGATTTCTATCGTTATATTTGTTACGCGTCTCTCTACACCTTTGAATATCTCTGATCTGAGAAACTTAACCCATGTATACAGCCTCTATAAGACGAATTTTCGTTCGTTGAATCTCTCTTGCTCGGTAACGTCGATAAGCCAATATCTCCATAACTCGAAGATTTAAACTCTTCCCGTGAGACTCGAGTGATTCTACCGTAGATTCTGCTATGTGTGTATGCTTATATCCTATAACTTGCAATCTAATTTGAAGGCAACTTGCGGGCAATTAACATAGATTAAAAGTCGCAAAGGAGAAAAATCTTCCGCTTTTGCATACTTGAATAAGTTAAAGGCAATTAAAAATGGCAGAAGATGTAATGTCACGGTAAGGTATATAAAGTAAATATAAGTATTTTTTTTTTTGTAGGTTTTTGTAGCGCACGGCAAAATATTACAAAAACTTGCTAATGTTTTCTCAGTTTACGGTAACGCTCGCTTTATACTTACTTACTATTAAAAGCAAGAAGAAGAAAAATACCATTTTTGAAATAAACAAAGAAAATAACGTGTTCCAATTTCCCGAAAAGAATACATCGAATTCGTCTTTTACTTTAAATTATTAGGCTACATGCCGAAAGCAATATCGTGTAACGTAAAATAACCTTGCGCATTTTAAATGAAATAGTATTATGTTCACAAGATTACGGCATGGAATAGCATTGATTTATACACCTTGTGTATCTCTTGTAGCAGGAGACGCAAGCGTATATTATGGTTATTATTACATGTAACTCCTTATTAGGTGTTTTATTTTGCTTATATTTCATGAGATACTTTTCTTTTCGTGTAAAAGTTACGCTTGCTTACCGTTTGTTCTACGAACATTTTGTATACGTTGCTATATATGTTGAAACTATATATTATACGTTGCTTTCCTGCCTCGTTTCGTGCTTTTATTCGCGACAGGTGGTGTGTGTGCAAGCAAGCTCGTCATATACAACGGCCGGCTCTTGAGAAAGAGACGGAGAGCAAAAGATCCGTAGGTGGTAGAAATTGAGTGCAAGCAAGCTATATAATGCTGCTTCTATTACTTTTCTTGATTACGCTACGATTAGACGAAACGTAGCACGATCACGCAATTTTATTGATAAGCAATAACATAGTAAGACATATTCCTCCGTGATATTAAAAGATTACTGATTAATTATCAACGATTTACACCTTTTTATCTATTTAATTACATCGAGGTACCTACAACTTCGTCTGCAATTTCCTTGTTCGATTGTGTCGATGAAGATAACTGCAGATTAAAGACAGGTATTCTTGGATCAGAAAAACAAATATGTATTTGTTATAAAATTAATGCAGGTTTAACGTAAATTTAAGGTAAGATCGATGAAGAGAAAATGTGATTGCCATGAATAAACAATACGTGAAAATATTGCCTTATATGTACGTATGCATTATATGTCTTTTCATTAGCCACAAGCCGAAAAATTTTTCTTCTATCACAGCGTAAATTGTTCGTGACAACATTTTCTTTACACGCAAGTATGAATTCATATGCTTACGGAATAGATGCACTCTAAGATAAACGCATAATTTCTTTTTTATATTAATATAAATTTTGCATAAAGGTATAAGAAAGTCATAATAAGAGTTCATTAAATAAATATATATTTGGTGTTTAAAAATATTGAATGGATAGAGTCGCTAACGTTTCTAGTATATGTTGGTAATTCGATTTTAATTATGATAAATCCCATCAATTTCTTTACAGATATTCTCTACAGTTCTTATTTTGAAACATGTTCCCATGTCAGCCTTACACGAGGATCTTAACACAGTTTCTTCAGTTTCTTATATCGCAGCAGCATACCCAAAAGATTGAATTACGGCAAGATCAATGGAAAATTAAAGTAAACACCAATTAAGAAAAAGTATTTCCCTTCAGTATCACTCAACAACGATACGATACCAGAAGTTACGAGAATTACCTATCTGGCAATGAGTCTAGACTCGCTTAACATGGAAACACAATATACGTAAAAAATTGGACGAAATCCGGATCGAAAGAAAAAGTTTATACTGATTCACTGGCAGACACTGAATTAATTATGAAAAAAACAAGCTCTTAATTTATGAAATAATTACCAAATTAATTTGGACGTGTGGAGTCGAGCTCTACGACATGCCTGTAAAACGTCACATTGCTAAACTCTAGCAAAGACTAAGTAAAGTAAGTAGAAGTAAACTAAGCACTACGAAATGAAAATAACCCACCTAATAGGGAAATATAAATCTACCGAATCATCGGAATAACTCAGACAAGGATGTTTAGACGGTTAATGTATCCAGAAGACTCCAAGGAAACATCCAGAAGACCTTCTTCTGCGATGATAGAACATTGGTATAAATTTTCTGCACGGGTGCTTTCTGCTGGGAAGGCATCTACATGATACGACTTCGAAACCTGCTACAGAGATTTACCCCGAATATCCCCTAGGACAAATTGTACAAATTATTGAAGATAAAAAGAAGAAATATCCACACACGATAAGCCAGAAACTGCGTGTGATTATTTTAATAAAATTTCAGTGATTTTAAAGGAAATGATATTCTGTGTAATATAATAATTATTTATTACTGGATTCTATAGCGACTGAACCTTCAAAGAATATCCAAACCTATTGTATAATTTCATTCGTCTTATTGTTAATATTAACAAACCAAATAACAAAAATCAGTGATAATGTCAGTGGCCAAAACGAATGTTTGAGAATTGCTGTGTAAGTATTAGATAAATTTTCTAAATCGTTATTCTGGAAAATGAAGCTTCGAACGGTAGACATTATACTAACTGTAAATATTCTATTTACTTTTTAGATTTTTTCGATCATTCTCCCTTTGCTATATTGTGGATTACACACGAATTTGTGTAAGGCAATGTGCAGCAAGTGTTGTTCATTCAGACCGCACTAATCTAAAAGGGTGGCAGCGAGGGTTGTACGTGAAGTGTCTTGAGAAGAAGTATCATGCGCATCGCATGGCACTTCACGTAAAGTACAACTTCCGCTAGTGTATGATGATATTAGAACGGGACGAACCAACGACACTTGGTATGCATGTACAAGGATGTAATGAATCATGAAAACCTTTACCTTGATAGGTTATATTTTTCACCGTCCCTTCCTTGATATAACTGTGAATTAATAAGCAGAAAATTATTGTGGATTGATCAATGATGCACTAACTCCATAGTAGTTACTATGAAACGTAGATTGTTCAGATAATAAATTCGTCACTGATATTGATAACCAAATTACGAAGGCATGCGAAGTTTGGAAAAAGAACTAATTTAGGTAACTAATATTTATTAAACTAAATATTTGGCAAAGGATCAAGATTTTTATAGGGAACCTTAGGCAGCATCGTAACTCTGTATTCATATTTTTTTGATTACATAAAATTACAAAATGCCTGAGTGCTATAACATTATTCAACTCCACATCCAGCGGAACATCGTTTGCTTGTATCTAGCAAACAAATGTGAGTGGAATGTTAAAAGTAAACAAATTTTGTGGGAACTTGTACAAAAATATATTATCTACAATTTAACGTAAAACTGTTTCGATATCTTAATCCGTTGAATTTTTATAAATGTTTTAAATTGATTTCTTTCAACGAAAAATAAAATTTTGTCTATCAAGCCTATCATTTACTTATTTTTCAAAGTTATAGAAAAATATATGTTTCACATATTTTTATATTTTACTCTGTGATTGGAATGAGAAGACAAGCATAAGAATTTTATCAAGATTTTATTTATTTAGAAGATATTTACAGTTACACTTTATTGATAACTTTCCAAAGTTTTAATCAATACTCTATACAATTTTCCATTTTGTGTTGAATTTGAAACTACAATCCTTTTCATATTCTGCGACGTTGTTGGCTTATCGTGATAAGCCATATGTTTAATTTATTTCACAGAGAAGAATCTAATAGCAGTGAGATGATGGTTACAATCTAACTCTAACTACTCTGCAATTTCTTATCATATGCAAGAACAGAATTAACCTTGACATATTTTTAAAAAAGTTTTCAAAGGAATTTCTTCTTTGTGATTCTGTTTGCTGTTTCGAACAGATCGCTATAAATATATAAATGTAAACCGAAATTTTTCACAAATTCCGCAGTCACAAAGCTAAAATTAGAAATTGTCGGTATCGCCAAGAAAGATGTCTTATATATAACAACTTGCTGTTGTATATTTCTGTCACGTTTTTAATAAAGAAAATTGAATAATTGCACAAAATTGCATATTTAATATAATTTAATATCTGTTGTTTGGTAAAATCCAGTTTCTGTATATCTGCTCAAATATTACTGAATTTCAAACGTATCAGTGATACGCTGTCGTCATCAGTGATAGGTATTACTATAAACAGTTTTCTTATAGAGTCATAAATATCAGACGAAATATTTAGGTCAATTTTAGGTGATTCTATTTAGATGGTTCCCCTTACATGCATGTGTAAATATCAACAATAATTAAACTTCTTCTGCAGTATTGCATAGAATGACCATCTATCACTCCCTAACATTAGCAAACAATAGCAAGCAGCAAACAATAAAAATGCACAAAGTACAAGTGCTGCGTCCATATGAACAGCGGCTGTAAGGTTGAGGAAGTCACAGCTATTTTTCAACCGCAATTCTTCAAGTCTGAGGTATACTTGCAAAACCACTAGCTAGTTGCTAGCGCTCCAATTACGACGCTACGTTCACTAGAAGCACCTCCATGCCAATAATTTTTTCTCATTTCCATTCTGTTTAACATTCAACCGTAATCCCGCCTCGCTCGGCGCAAACTTTGTACGTATACGTGTATGCGCCACGTTTGACCATGAATCAGGATTCGTAAAACCAGTATTTTCAAGCGCTACTAACAAGGGAAGTTCGGCAACTCGAAAATTCCAAAAATTGGTCACTTTGCTACGCAAATGTAGTTCATGTGGTGCTTGTAACGAAGCAATTTCTTCTTCCTGCTAGGAAACGGTGTTAGGGATGAAAACACCATCCAGAGAAATTTTGACTATTCATATTATCGTAAACATCGAAGAAATTATATAAGATTTTTTATGGTCATTATCGTAGACGTGAGAAGTTTTTAAGGAAAAATTGTTGCTGACTTTACACGCATAGATAGTGTTCGGAGAGAAGAAAATATTTCTCGAATAGTCTTTCTTTTGGAAAAAGGAAGAAGAGTGTTTGCAGTAACCTGCTCGCAATTTACAAAAGTGTCCACACCGTCAGCGAATATGATTCGCGAGCTGTTCGCGAATAGCAACGTGGATGCGGCATTATATCGCTCGAGTTTAATTTAGTTTTTAATTTTCATTTAATTTTTCATTTATTTACTTAAAATTAACGGAATGGACCCATTAATATAGTCGTTGTAATGAGATTAACAAGACATGATTAACGTTGGTAGCGCTGGTAGAGCAGAGATGTAAAATTCTTCTATGTCACAAAAGAAGAAGACATACATATGCATTTCCTCGTTCTTCCAACCTACCGTCGCTAAGGCGATTTGCCGCAAACTGCTCGTCCGAAGTCGGTCTTAAATATTCAATGTCCAATAGTCCAATCACATTTTCAAAATTCATTAGATCCAATCCTATACATATGCACACCTTAGTTACTCTAGGAGTGCAAATCGTAATCAGGAAGCTTTTAGTATAGATAATTCGCAATTATATTTCAATTTATTTTAATTATCTTCGCACAGCGATATAATTTTATTGCGGATTATTCATTTTATTGAAACTTGACGATTGCAAGCAATTTAACTGAATCGTTTCCAAAGACATACACAGTTTCTCAGACGTGAACTTTCCACATTATCTATCCAATATTAAACTTGCGATTATCTTGAAATCCGATCGACTCGCAGTTATCTTTGTTCTACCGATCATGCAGAAACGAAGCTAGCTAGGTATGTGTAAAGGCATGACAATTTGATCGATTATCTTTGAGCGATTATTGTTCTATAAAGTTTCTCAAGATAGAGAGGATCTCTAGAACTTCCGATCGATTGTTCCGATAACTTCGAATACAGTCATAAATACATGCACGCATATTAAACGAAAGTTCCTAAACTGCAAATAGGATTATATAGTATCGCGTGACAATGAGCGTGATAGGGGAGTGCTTCTCCTGCTTCCGTGCCATCCTGTTAACCATCTTCTCACTTCAGTACAATACTACGTAATAACCAGTCGCTCTTCGTTAATTTAACATGTCTCGTACGAAGAGATCGTTGCGTTGTATCGATATCAGAATCAGTAATAGTATTCGAATAAAAATCGTTCGTTCGTGCAATTTTACTATTACATCGTGATATGTCGTACGACTTTCCTGGCTTTCTGTAACCAACGAAATTGTAGGAGTTTCTTCCGTAGGATACTTTTGTTTATGATAGATAATTATCTACGATAGACATTAAACGAAACAGGGCAAAAATGTGCATACATTGGCTCGTAAAGGTATTACATATTCACCAAGATCCACCAACGTTAATACAAAGTGCAATGTTTAATTAGGTCAATGTAATGGTAACGTTATTTGGTCACTGCGACTATTCAAAACAATAGCGTTGATAAGCTGAAATATCACCTCCTATTTCTATTATTAGAGCTATTACATGCACAAATGAAACATTCTATTCTTATTCTATTCCTCTTTTTTTCTTTTTCTGTATACACGCAAATTCAAATAAACGAATTCAGAATATGATCGATAGAACGAAGTGAATTAACTAATTCTGTTGACAACATTCTGAAAGCATTGCAGTAATAAATAACGTAATTTATTATATTTATTAGTAACAGTTACGGCAACTAATAGCGATAAAGAGCGCTGATGTCATAAGGTGTACTCGAACTTCGGTAACTAGCAACCTTAGATATCGTACATTATGCAAAGCTCGAGGTATGCTCGAAAGACGAAGGTTAACGAAGTAAAGTTATCAGTTATCGTGGCACTACATGCTTGCAAATTGAAATTTATGTCTAAGTTGCCAGAATCTCCTTGAGTATCTGAATATCGATACTTTCGACTAACAACGAGTGAACGATTTTAACTAAACTTGTCTGACAATGAGACTCCTGACTGAACTTTGCCGACTTTGCTGAATGACCAATCTTCTTCAATTAATTTATTTTTTGAATTGATTTATGTAGTATCTTCAATGGAATATATTGTTATTATATCCTAATATTTGTAATTTATTTACAATGAATGGATTGTACGAATATAGACAGAAAAACGATGGTAGTTTAATATGAACTAATCGCAATACCACACTACAATCTAGACAACTCTCGACACAACGGATCCAACGTTCTCTCTCACGCGGACCACACTCTCTCGACAAAGCTAGCAGCACTATATCGACAACGCAACTCGCATTCTCTGACTTCTCGATTCACCGTCTTTGACTTCTCAAAGCCACGTAGACCTCTTCTATGAAACACATTGATGGGCCCATCGGCGTCTCGGCTCTCGGGACATTGTATATGGTTCACCCGCTAACTCCTAGGCCTTATGTCCGCGATACTACATTTATTATTGTTAAATTTATTGTTATTCAATGGGCGCTTAATTTCACGAAGAGGAAACATCAATTGACCAGCAAGATTATGCGATTCTACACCGTTAGAATTTTTTCTGTGGGAATTTTTGAAAGTAAAGCCTACGCCAATGATCCAAAGACGATTGACGAGCTGAAAAACAATGTTACTGCCGCCATTGATGAAATTGAGCCCAGTTATGTGAAAATGTAGCGGAAAATTGAGTCAAACGTTTTGGGATCGTGGAAAAAAGCCGAGGGAGGCGCTTGAATAATATTGCGTTCCATAATCGAACAGTGGAAGTAAATAAGGCTGTAAGTGTCAAAACTGTAAGTTCTGTAGAAAACAATGTTTTGTTTACTAAAATGTTATTTATTATACAAAATGTATTCATTAAACATACCATACTATTTTATATAACTTTATTAAAATATTCTTATTATAATGTATTCTTATTTTAACACTTGTTATTATTATATATATTTATATATCTATTATTTGAATATTTCAAATACCTGATAATTAATAATAAAAAGAATTTTATATTCTAAGAGAGAATTTAGGTTTGTTACGTATATTCCTTAAAATGACTGTAAGTGCCAATACAGATTTTCTTATTTGTTAGAATATCCACGTGCATGTTCAAACACGAAGCAGCAGATTCGCTGGAACATGACATTTACAGCCTAATTTAAAAAGCTAATCGCGTAACATAATGTCACGTACGAAATGCTAAAAGCTGTATGATGTAAAAGCTGTAATATCAAATAATTTGTGTTTTATTTCGATTTGAAGATGCGAAGCCCAATTTGGATAAGCCCATGCAATCTGTCTGAAAAATAACGCACTTGGTTTTCTTCAAGTTGCTCTGTGAATACTACCTACCAATCGTCATCGTCGCCTTGAAACTTATGTTTTCAGTTCAGTATTCAAGTATTAATATTTAATGTGCTTCGAACGCACATGATGTAAAGCTCATACCATACCAGTCATAGCGTCTTGCTTAGTAAATCTGGCTTCGTTTCGATGATAATGCAACCTGTTCATCGTAGCGCGGTGTACTTGGTTGAACACTACGTGAATTCTCGGCTACAAAGCAAATGACTTGCTCATTTCATATTCATCTGATACATATTCAGCCGATTTCACGCTCTATAACTACTTGCTACTCCCAGGAATTCAAAAACAGAACGAACTTCGTCGCTAACAACTGGGAAGTTAATGCGACGTTAAAAACCAAATGAAAAAGGTGATTGCAATAAAAGACTCGTTAGGAAAACATTACGAGCGCAGTAGCCGCGACAGGAATATCCCGGACAATTTTAAAAACAGATCGTCAAAAACTTATCTATTCGTTCGTTTAACGTTTATACGTCCAACACTGTATCGATGCTGGGCAAACATATTTTGAATAAAATATGAACGCTTTTTAAAGACACGATGAATGTTTGTGATAATATATCGACAGCAATACGTATATTGACAATCCCGTTAAATTTCCAGACAGGCTGTATATAATAGCAGAAATGATATCCGGGCTTAATATAGCGATAGTCAAGTTTAACTGATATTCTGATTCAAAAATAGTCTCTCTTTCTTTTTTAATATCATAAACTAGCCTACGAGGATGTTAACGCGAGGAAGAAAATAATTCTTAATAACTCGAAACGAGTGTGACGATAATTGTCATATAATACGAGTAAATTGATTTAATCTAAATTAATAGTAATTGTTATTTCATTTCTCTCATTCTCTATTATTTTCGTGACAGAGGCAATTGATCCGAGAATTTATAGATGATTGAAATGATAGCACGGTGGCATTAATTTCAAAATGCGATTGGGATAACTATATCCATCAAGATGATACGATTCTATCTACCACAAATAAACGGCAAAAATTTATCACGAAAGAAGATGGATTAATTAATTAATAATCAACTGAAATCAAAGAACAGCTTTTAATTGCGCCTGATATAAAAATATGAGTAACAGTGTTTCACGAGGAAGAAAAGATGAATAGGAGTAATATTTTCTCAGAAATAATATTCGTATATATGTATACAGGCATATATCTCTTGCCTATATATTGCTTTAATTAAAATTGCCAGTTTGTTTTAGGTCTTTAGTGGAGAATTCGAAAGTGATTAACTAACGTAGAAAGTAAATTCGAAAAGCTTGTAAACTAATCTACATATTTTATATGTGTAGTAATTGTATAATACCATTCGAAATTTTGGAATCACGCGTTACTTCGTCTTCTTAACTGATAATATCAAATAAGCACATTAGTGTCACTTCTCTTATCACTTGATAGATATATATGTTATTAATTAAGATACACATAATCAATTAATGGATGCGTGTTGTATAAATTCAGGAAAAAATGTTTATTCTTAATAATAGTGACAATTGTACAATTTGAAATTGCTTTTATCTTTTCTTTATTTACCATTTATCGCGAAGAAACTATCTGCAATTTTTTCTTGTGAACAATTTTTATTATAATTTGTAGAATCAACATTGTGGATCAAAATGTATGTAATAAGTAATCTTTTCTCATACGAAAGAATATATTTTTGGCATATTTATCGGTATTAAACTTCAAAGTTTAAAGAGATAAATTCCTTAAAGTAAGGAATGTCACAATTTACATTGTTATAGTTAGAATTTTCTTAATAAAAAATGTTAGAGGCACAAAACTGTTGTTTAATTACGCGTAGTTTATAATTTCGGTACTCCAGATGGAAATTCTATGACGTTATTACACCATTATTATTATCATAGTCACGTTTCAAGTTTCCAGATATTATTATTTTTGAGTTGAAATTGTTAATAAAACGTAATCATTGTCCCTTTCCAAATTATTTCCATTTTCGTGACAATACCATCCTTGATTTTCTTATTAGAATATTTCGCGATATCGCTTTTCACGCCACTGATAGTAGATATTGACATTTCCAATGTTCCTTCTTGCTAAAAAATAATATAACGTGTAAGATAGCAATTGTACGTGTCAACGTTTCAGAAACATAGTGAATCTGACAATACGGTAAGATAAATTTTACGTCACGTGTGATCTAACGTTTTCGCGTTAAGAAATTATTTTTCTTTTTACGATTCAATTGGAAGGTGTTATATGAAAACTAAAGCAATGGATGGTTTTATGTGAAAACGAGATTATCATACGATGCCATAGTACTTTCGACAACTAACATTGGGTTAGCCATTGAAGATAAGAATGGACAGAAAAGGCACCTTGACATCGGGCACAAAAAGGCTTTTTAGTTCCCCGGGCTATATTCGCAGCGTTGATGATAACTTCCTAGTTCAATAAAACTTATTCTTTTGGCAAAACGATATTTCTTTTTATTGTGAATGTCGGAAACCCTCAAGCAGCACGATGGCCGTGGGACATAATAACGTTTCACTGGTACGGCTTCCTTTAATTTTTCTGAGTACGATATACATCTGAAGCAAAGGTTTCATTTCTCGGTCGTAACGAAAAATACAAAATTCCCTGGTGCTACCATTAAACACAGAGAAGAACCTTGTGAGGGTGCATGGGCCACGCTTTTGCACGTCGTTTCGAAGAACGTAGTTTCTCAGTCCGGCATCGTCTCCTTTCGAAATAATCGTACGAGTTCCGCTTTTCATCTACGACCAGGTATTTCGAGCGATTTGCCTGCGACAAGTAATAATAAAGACGCCTATCTTTAAGTGGCTATGGCACTTTATTATGAATTCTGAGTTCGTTGATACGCAGTCTCAGATCGACGAAGAATAAAAAAAGAACAATTCACACAGTGAGACGTTTCGAGAGATATTCTGAAATCTAATCGCAGACCAACTCAGGGGCCTTGCCCAGAGGATTTTATGGTTTTGGGGGAATCAGCAGAAACTGAAGCTTTGGACATGACTTACTGAGTCAGATGTTTTTGCGTTACACTGCCTATTCTAGATAAGTACCGGTACTCATCATACCAATGAATTATGAGAAGCTTTATCTAGCATCGTATACGCGAGACGGATGTCTGGCTTTTAACTACTGTTTCAGTTTAAACCTTCTATCCCCAACGTGATTAAGCCGTCTCTCTACAAGCACGGGATAATAAAATGATTTCTGCGTAAATTCTATGAATACTATTTACAGCAGTTAGTTTCGTAATTTACACGATATGAACTGGTATACAAAATTAAGCTGAAAATAAATATTTGAATATGCTCTTATATGCTTCTAAATATTCAGATTTGAACGCTTCGACGCTATTGAATACTAATAATTCTGCGTTAATATTTATAAATATCTGTGAGTCTTATTGTCGAATGATTTATCAAAGTATTTGAGCACTTGCTATAAAAAACTTGTAAGAATATACATATTATGTGTGTCATCTTACACGTGAAACTTCGTGATGTATCTGTCGTAATTATCCGGATAGAATTTGAACAAATCTGAAACGATTCGACATTACCAAATTCGTTTAAACTCGATAAGAATGTAATCGTGAGACGTTGCATATTACATATATATGTATGTATGTGTATATAATATACAGATATATTTTTGGAGAATTGTATTCTTCCTTTAATACAAAAATAGCAAGATAACAATGTAGTCGCATATCTCTGCAACCATTTACGGTACATGTGAATTGTTTGTTTCAAGTTGAATCATTCAAGGGATTTACCAAAGGATATAAAAATCTTACAGCGTGGAACGTGAAAACTGCGTCTTTTGATTCGAGCTGGCTCAACGAACTTGCCTTTTACTTTGGCATAAGCTTATCTTGAGTACGAGCCCTTTAAAAATGTATTTATATCCTCTACCCTCGGGATAGCTGACGTAGAAAAAAATACTTAACTTCTTCAGATCATTTTCCACCCAATGCTTAACCAAATGTGGGGGAATCTTAGAAACTTGAGGAAGCACCGAAAACGGCCGTAGCGCTTCGACACTTGGAGATGTTTAAAGAGGTAGGTCTTTTATTTATTTCCGACTATCCTGTTCTAAACTTAGAAATATTATCGCGCAATGCTGCAGGTTCTCTTAAAGAGCAGACAAATTGATTTATACATAGAACATTGGGACAAGCTTGGAAAGTTTCACGTACAACATACGTACAGATTTCCACCGTATGAGAAACGATATTTACGAAACCAGTCCATTGTCGTTTGACAGAAAACATCTGGTAGCATTAACAAGATTGCGGATCATCTAAAAATTGTACGCATGCTTACCTACTTAAAAACGACGACCAGCCATTGCGTAACAAATGAAACGAAATAAACTCGATTGAACGCGTGGTTGTATCTTGCCCGGAATATCAACGTAGGATGTACCATCAGTAATAATCAACGAAAGTCCTAAAGAATTGATTCGAATTGCGAATTCGTGCTCAAGTGTATTGAAATTCTCGAAACACCTTCGAATTTTTCTTTTAATCTAACGTGATATTTATATTTAACTGTGATCTTACGTCGATCCACATGATTTCCAATGACTGAAATTGATCGGTGGATGCAACAGAGAAAGAAATTAAAAGAAAAAGAAAAAATTCTATTCAATATTTACACGCTTCGAAACACTCACATGTATATTGTATGTATACTGTTTGAATATGTTTAGTATCTCTTAGAGGACGATGAATGGGGCTACTTTATACTTACGAACAATTTTCGTGGCTGATATGTTTAAAGAGATCTTGGTCGTTCGAAGGCAAGCTGGATTGAGATAGCAACGACAGACAGCTATTAAGGTCAACAACGGATTTCAGGAAAAATCGATAGACCGGATAGAACGACCCTCGATGGATATCGGCCTGTTTAGAATCAAGGGCTGCATAGAAGAAGCGAGTAAGCCTTTTTTTAATTCCCTTCATCATCTTCCCCTAAGGTTACGCTGCGGAAGGAGCAAGGAAAAGAAAAAAAGTGCAGAGGACTCTTATTGTTCCAATATTGTCTTACATCTTCTGTATGATAGTACACTCTTTTTTTGTTGAACATTATACACCTGTAATTTTATTAAACACGCTTTCTCAGTTATGCACCACGTACTTCGAGACTAAAACTGCATTTCGCATGTAAGATAATCAGACCATGATGATCATGGTGGATTTTTACGCGTTTATAGGAAACTCTAAAATGCACAGGATGCAGATAGTATGAACAAAATGTATGAAATATATAAAGTATAGTGCTTCCTGTAATATTTGAAACAATTTTCTATCGAACTTATGCTTCTCTAATTATATTCGCGAGAAAAAAAACAGAAGAATTTGCGTAGAAATTCGCGGTTTAATGGTAACAGATAGAAAAGTATAATACAAAAACCGTCTTTTTTCGTTTTTGTTTTAGAAATTCCTATCTTTTCAATCTTCGTCTTCCGAAAATCGAACGTAATCGAGGTTTATTTCATTTGAAACAAGCAATTTTAGTCTCAGCAATGTTCCAGACTATTAAAAAATCATACAAATGTTTTCCAATTTCCTTAATTAGAGATTAGCATGGAATAACCGTAACGTGCAATGTCTCTCGCGATACCTGTCAGTTTTCTAAACCATTCAGTTAGATATTTGTTTGATTGGCTCGACAATCGGCAAAATATGAAATTACAATAATGTGTACAATTAGATTTCAGTTCAGCTCATTGAAATGTTAAACATTCATTCGATTTCGTGCGAGCTAAGATTCGCTTAAAATAATTTGTTAGAACGACACGTTAAAAGATACCGACGTTTATTGATCGAAATATCATTGGTAATTTGACATCAATCATGTCATGTATAATCTTCTTATACACGATTGATCTTTATGGTGTTTCATTCTAATTTCTTTAAATTCCTTTTGTATAACGGGCAAGATCAGCCTGCTGTGAAGTGTCAAAAACTGCTCGTGGCTGGCAGCCAATAAAGCAACAAAAGGGGGAAAGCTGGAAATAGCTCTGCTACCAGAAAACAATAAAGCAGTTGAGGCTTTATGCAATGAAAATCTCGTTTTACTTAAACAGTGTTACCGAAATCTTACAATGTAGGAGGATAAAGATGGATAAACATCGTAACCGAAGCGATTAAAATCATTGAAATAAAAAATAAAATCTTTAATTACCTTTCGGCGAAATATTCCCTTTAAATTAAATTATTAATATTCCTATTAAATTAAATTCGGATCGATAAAGTATATTTTAATTTGTTTTTAGATTTAAAAGTAAAGATTTAACTTTCAGACTATCATTTCCCCTCTATGTACATAAACGTTGCACAAGACGTTAAATAATTACAAAGCTAAGGAAAATGAAGATCTTTTTATGTATATCGTTGGCTTAAGTTTCTAATTAAAATGTTTATTGCATTAGTTTGATGATTAAAATTTTTATAACGTAACTGCAGCAATGTTTTATATGTATTTATTACGTCAAAGAAACATACATTTTAGACGTTTTATTGAACCAGAAATTCAAGAATCGCCAACGTCAAAAGTAGAACCTGCGATGAGCAAATATGTGATATTTAAAAGCACTGAACTACTAAACAGTATTTCATCGAGCTTTTTCGTCGTCTAGTCGTTCTACAATTACACGGATTAGTCTCTTTGTTGCATTAAAGCCGAACTTAATCCTTAGGTAAATGAAGTTCAGTTGGAATTGGTTGGTTTTTAAACTTCTTACACGGTAATTTCTCGCTCTTCTAAATAACTTCTGAATAAACTTCGAATTTCTTTTTATACAAACAGACATTTAAAATCCGCAACTGCGATAGCAGCTGTTCACTCTTGTTTTAGCAGATCCAATGATAATTTATTAATAACGATTCCTAGACTTGACACGTAGATAGTTGCCACTAGCTAGCTCTATCTACGCTTAGTTAGGCTCTGTGTAACGCATTCTTCGTATTATTATAATGCGTTATCACAATGTTACTGTAGGGTTTCTAACAAAAAATACAGATACGATAATTTTAAGATAAACAATATCAATGTCATTGAGACAATCGTTAATAAAATTTGTTTCTAATTGGTGATATTATTTTTTTTTATGTAACACGCGAGAAATAAGACATATACAGGTATATTTTATTTATAATAATTGTATATTCATCTTCATGTTAATAATTGTACATACGTACGTAGGTATACGCTTCGTATTTAAAGCTGCCACATTTTTCGAGACTGTGAACGTTCATAAT
The DNA here is from genome assembly GCF_014825855.1 of Bombus pyrosoma. NCBI lineage: Eukaryota > Metazoa > Arthropoda > Insecta > Hymenoptera > Apidae > Bombus > Bombus pyrosoma. Next base: position 13,936,180 of record NC_057779.1, read on the forward strand.
AATAACAGTAAACTGTGGAATATCTACTTTTATTTGTCCAAATTTTTTACATTTTACGCGTATTTGTTTAATTATGTTTTGCAACATCAACTGAACCTCGAATTATGCAAAATCCAGTTTACCTTCGTTTACAAAATTATACAGAATAATTTTAATTTAATGGATTATTAAAATGATTTATTTGAAATATACGGAATTCACAAATTTGCAGAAAACTTGCAAGCCTTCGGATGATGTCATTTTATATTAAACAGTAATCGATTATAATTAATTGTTGCATGTGTGACAATACGTTATAAATTATAAATATTATACTTACATCTAAAGGTAGCTACAGTTTACGAATGTCACATAAATATCGACGACTAATATCTTCATTTGAAATATATATCTATTTTAAATATTATTAATGAGAAGTATACGTATAACAGGAAAACATATAAAAAACCACTTGTGAACAAACCATCAATTAGGCCGAATATTTGAAAATCATAGTAGATCAATCAAGCAGAGCGCCTGACAAAAAGTTACTAGTATTTTTGTCCAAAAAGCATTTATTTCATTGGACGTATTTTAATTGTGATTAATAGATTTTTGATAATGCAAGTCACTGTTACCAGTGGTCGTTCTTATAAGATTCTAGGCTTAAACATCGTGTAAGTAATTTAAAATATTTTATTTAGTTTCAAATTTCTAATTTAGAGATTTTGATCTTTTTGTTTCAGTTAGAGGATTTTGACAATATCCAACAGTACATACTTTCATGTACGAAATAATTTGTACAAACCACTGGCAATATGCGATAATTTTTACAAATTAGAAATATATGAGAAAAGAAACAAATTAACGTTTGAAGGTAAGTGAGCAATGGTTTGGTTTTACATATGATAATTAACACAAAATTTTAACATATTCACTGAACTGTGTAAACGATATTATATCTTCTTAATAAGAATCTCGTTTGAGAAGATATTTATGGCACATGCTATTTAAACATCAAGCATATACACATTCAACGCAAATTCATAAGATCCTTATCAAATTTTCACTCTATGTATTTTATGTACAATGCATTTGAAAATCTACTTTGTCAGATATCTTTTCAGTATAATATCTTCATATATTTCTTATGAAAAAATTAATTGTAATTCACGTTCGAGGCAGAGATTTCCAACAGACGGGATGAAAATTATATTTGCATAAATCTTTATGAAGAATTAATTCAATTCGTATAAAAACAAAGGAACCTAATCACTGCGAATGTTTTTATTTAGACGGCTTACGTTCTTGTTTGCATGCTAACGTTAAAACTTATTAAGACTATAATGTATCGTTTGCGTATCATTGTATCTGAGGGTTGTAGGTATCATGTTTATTTATATAATGACAATAGCCATGACCTTATAATAATATAACAGAAACGATTTCAAGCCAATTAAAATCAAGCCAATGTTCGAACAGATAAAATCTATCTTCAAGTAAATAACAGCAAATTGAATGTCAAAAAGTGATATTTAATATTTCATAAAACCATAAAATATTATGAAACAAAGTTATTAAATATGTTTATTTCTAAGCTTAGAAATTATTTGTTTGTATTGCTGGAAATATAGTAAATTTCTCTAATACAGCTTTCTCTGTGTAACATGGTTTCTTGGCGTATAAATGTTACTTAAATATTAAAATTAAGCGTTGAAATAATAATGCGTTCAATGAATAAGAATGAACATATTCAATTTTAATTACAGGAATTAACAGAATTTCTCTGTTTCACCCTAAAATACATAAAATTGTTATGGTTTGAGGATTTTTCAAATGTAATATTATTCTATATACATGAAAACGATACACTGCCAGAGACAAACGTTTCATTTAGCATAATCTGTAATAATATCATTTCATGTTTTACGTGTTGTCGTTGAGATTTTCTTAATTATCGCTATAATTAGAAAATATGTATTCACCTATTTTTGGTATTCAATCACATCACGCAGAATCAGAAAGTAATGATCTTGTGCGACGCGTGTACGCGGATATTTTATAATGATCAATATGCAATTTAAAGCAGAAAACATGTTGCATCGACAATAAGATACGCGCTTAGCAACACGATTAATAGCTGACATAATCGCTCGTTTATCGTTAAATGTCGATAAATGTTGCTTCTCGCTTACGAAATATGTTCGTCCATTCAACCACATAAAAGCCTTTTCTTCCTTTCAACGCAAAGAATTTTTGATCTTGACAAAATCTCGAGTGTCGTACGGAAGGACGGTACAAGTAGAATGTTCTAAGCAAATACAAATTTCTAGCAATTACAAGTACATCAAAATTACAAATATACATGCACGATAAATGTACGTATCACTAGATCTAAAGTTATTCCCCTCACGCGAATATTGAAAGGTAGAAATCCGTAAAGTCTTAAAAAAAAAAAAGAAGAAGAAAAGGAGCGAGTAGGTAAATATCGTTCGAGCAAACGGTCCGAATTAGCGAGGATTTCTCAAACACTGATTTACAACGTCTATCTGTCAGAGTATTCCGTGTATTCGCATCCTAATTCACGATCCTGGTATCCCAATCTCCGTCCTACCGAGCTAATTCAATAAGCTCGTCTGCATCCAGCGACGACAAATTTCACTACTAACGAAATTCTTAATGGATTAATCGCGGCGAGGATCGAATCGAAGCAAGATCCGTCTAAACTAGCTAAGCTTATCATCTTTCGACGAGCGTCGTAGCATAGGAATAGACTTACGAGAAGTAGCCCTTGCCCTCTATTTCCAGCAGCATCTCTTGCAGCGACAGAACGTTAGAGAAACCCAAACAGAAAATGGATCACAGTCACACTGTTAATATCGAGAATATCACACACGTAACTGATATTTATGGATAGCGATCTTGAGATTCGGGGCGATTCGTTTTCACTGACGAGAGTGAAGAAAAAGGAGGAAGTCGCGCAGAAACAAAGAGGTTTTCTACGGCTGCAACGAACGAGGGTTCGTTCGTGACTGCTTAAAGGCCAGTCGGTTGTGCAGCTGGAAGCGGGGCGTGCGCCCTCCGCAAAATCAAACTTTGCCTCCACTCGAGGAAATTCACCACGGGTACGGGCTGCGTCGCTTCTCTTCGCCTCGCCACGCCGCCCATAACCACGGATCTCCTAGCTACGTGGCCCATCGCCTCTCTATAGGGTGGTTTGGAGCAACTAGCACATTTCTTGTTTGATTGCAATTAGATGAAAACGTTGAAACGATTTGAAAAGCTCTATCGTTCTATGATAAAACGTTGCCCCTCGATACAATGGTGAATTGCAGAATTTTTTCGTTTCTTCTATATGGAGATCGATTCTGTGTTCGTTTTTATTATTCGAAATAAACGTCCTTGTTTATAGATAGTCATTTCGAAAAACTATTCGTTAATGGTTTTACGCTTGAATTAAAAGAACAGCTTTCAGTTTCGTTCTAGTCTATTCTGGTTTAGTTGAGTTTATATGTATGGTATGAATTAAAATTTGTTTATATACAACAGAACTGATGATTATTTTGTAATTTCTCGATATTTCTCACGCTAAAATATTTACATTCCATTTTATGCAAACTAGTACGGCTTATCCACTAATTGATATATCTTAAGTTATAAGTTTACGCTACACTCTTATCTTACACTGGTATCGTATAATTAATTACTCCACTCCTAATTTTATAAACGCGTGATATTCTTGCAGATTGAACGCTGATTTAATGTTTAACTATGTCTAGATTGGTCCTTGACAGTCGAAAGATTCTTGTAGGATTTATAGAATTCTAATTGCACAGTTAAATAGTTTACAAGATATATGAAAACTAATTAGAAATAATGAGGATCGCATTATATAACCAGCACCGCTGACAAAATTTGATCAATTGAAATTGAAAAAGGACAATGTTCGAAAATAGATTATGATTTTATACAAAGCACGTTCAAAGTTTGATAAGTTCATTTTTTAACCAATAACTGATGTTTTGAACCTTATCTTTAATCCAATCTTTTAATCTTGATTCATAGTTTCATTCTTCTTTCTTCTTCTCTTTTTAACAGTCATAGTTTCATTGTTTTTTCTTTTTCTTTTTTTAACATAAAAAACTACTTATAGCTATTTCAAGTTGATAAAGAAATCTATAGTAGGATGCAAATTAAACATTACTAATCCCTTTGTGGAACTATAAAGTTGGTACGTGTGATGATGACGATTATCATCTTTCTCTTATTTCTCATATCGTACATAATTTTTTATTCTAATTATATAAGAAATCTTTTGTCTTCTCTCTAAACTTCCTCTTCGGTGCGATCTGATAAATAAGAAATTAATAGATGTAGTATCTAATAACCATGGATGATAAAATAAGTTATGAATAATGAAAGTAATTTATTCGTATATTTATACTATAAACTATGATATATATACATATTTTATAAACGAATGATATCCTTGCAGATTGAACACTAATTTAATGTTTAACTATATCTGGATTGGTCCTTGATAGTCGGAGGATTCTTGTAGAATTTATAAAATTCTAATTGCACAGTTAATTGCGCAGTAAATTGAATAACTTGCAAGATATATGAAAACTTTATATAAATATATATATATAAATAAATACTCACGGTTCAAAAAATTATTGACATTTCTCTACCAAAGTACGTCAGTATTCCGTTGTATCGAAAAATTAGTTATTTAACGAATGAAATTAGGTGCCTCTATAAATGGCTTGGTAGAAAATGAAATTCTACAATTGGTTTTTACTGATTCATCAATATTTATGTCTATATTGGCTCCGTTTTTGTTAAAAGTACAGTACAAAATTCTAAGATACCTAGAATTTATGCGAATAATAAATAGACCTGTATATAAAATTTATACAGTTCTATTTCTGCACTATCTCAAAATATTTTAATTTCTTTCTAAAAAGGTCTATTTTTTAGTCTACATGAGAATAGAATTATCACGCTTCCTTCGCTTTAAAACGAATGCCATTTTCCGAAACATACAATAGTATAGTAAAAGCCGAAGTTGAACGTAAATCGGCAGTAAATTTATTGTACCAAACAATTTTATTTCGGCCAATTAAACCTTAAAATAGGTGCGCCTTTGAATCGACTAGACCGTTGAAACGGCCAATATTGCACTGTGTGACTCGTTCTTAGAAACAAGTACCCAGTACTCGTAGCGGTACTTCAGCATTTCAATGAGAAGCTGTTCTTAAGAAGTGAAGGAAATACTTAATGATGCTTTTCGTTATCTCGGAGAAATATAAGGGCCTAGTAATTATGGTAATACAGTACCTTTTTACCGATCTTACGTGTGAAGCAAACTTTACAAAATATACTAACATAAATACATTATATACATAAAAATAATATCTTGCATCGCTTTTCTAAAATAGATATCCGTACACCGCGGCGATTCTTTCATACACGGTACATTAAACTAATGAAACGCAATTAATTTTTGTTCGAAACATTGCACACTTATGCCGAGATAATTATGAATCGACCGGGTTAACATCACAAGATATTCATCCAATTAATGTCATGAAATTAACATTGTGTAATCGATTTTGATGATAAAACAGACATGTTTACTTTGTGTGTTCACGGCGTTCGACGAATGAAATAGAACTTTTTTAGTTGTTCAATTTTATGACCAGTGGCATACTTGAGATTCATTTCATGTCTCTGCGTGTTTAACGCGTTGTATCGACTTTCGCGGCTTTTCCAACAAACGCGTTGACATTATAAGTTTATTAATTGAAAGGACGAAACCGTTCCATTACGTTAAATTGACGATATTCGATACATCTAAAAATTCAATTTATTAAACGATGAACTACAACCCGTATAGATAGAACCGATAAATGCAATTAGAAAGGGGTGGAGTGTGTTTGGTTTCAGCCGCATGTCTAGCACGGTCTCGCAACGCTTGTTGCATCTGAAATAGTATGTAGGGTATAATGTGTCTATAGTACGAAATTCGAAGCTGGCCACGGCATTGTATTCGCTGCACTTGCTCTAGAATAGTGCGAATGGTGATATAGCGAATTAAGTCATGATCAGCTTTCGGGCATTGGCCATCGTTTATTTATGTGCGCATACTCGTGACACATCGTACATGCTATCGACGGATATCTGTCTCCGCGACATTTCGCTCTTTGATCGAGCTTCTTCAGAGTTCGTATCCTTTTATCGAAATTCGAAGGATTTTTTCGTATTGTCGTATTACTTGAGGTGAGTGAAAGAAATTGATTTCTTTTCTTCCATCTGTCTGCCACTGTGTAACGCTTGAATTGCGAGCATTTACGTACAAATAAATCGATTTTCAAATAAACAAACTTCGCTAAGCGCGATAAAAAAATGGAGTAAAGATCACGTGTGATTAAAAAATCATAAACAACGAGACATGGTGTGTTAATAATTGGTTTTCAGTATCGATAAATCGAACAAGCGTTTGACACGACGTATGGATATTCGAAAAAATATTATACACAATTTTGCACTCACAAGAGACACTTAACGAGTCACGGGTTTAAGTATATCAAATTAACGCGTTCAACTTTGTTTATAATCATCTATTGCTATCTGTTAATCGAGTTAACTGATGACTCGGATCCTTAGTTTTTCAAATATAATAATTTCTTCCCGTAATCTTCTAATAATCCCGTATCTTTTTACGTACGGTGTTATTTCTACCACAAATAAGTTACGTGATATTTACGTTTAGAAGAATTAAAATCGATCTATTTGAAATTGAGTTGCCTTTGTGAACATTCACTTTCGTGATTAGGGAAGTTTCTAATTAAACGAGGATTCGATTAGGCTAAAGGGTAGAACCTCCGTCACCAATTTTATGTTCGTTATAAATTGAAACTGCTAGTACATATACATTTCTATTTTTAATTTCGTCAACGCCACATAAAACGTTGGAAGGTACTGCCTCGATCGTCCAATTTGTGGAAATGTTTGACTGACTTTCTTCCTACATCGTATCTCATAAATCGACTAAGAAACTTTCCTACAAACTCCACTTCCGATAAATCGTTAAACGATCGGTCGATTAATTGCAAGATTCTTGTTAACTTTTTCATCCTTGTGCCTTGAAAACTTTCCAATAGCGCGTATAGTAACATTCTCTGATAACACAGTTAAACGTTACTTTTACTGAGAGGAAATACTCAAGGGAGATATTCCAGCTTAAATTTCTAAGACCTAAGATATTCACAGTGAAAAAAAGATCGATACGTAATATCCAAACGATCGATATTAAAATAGAAAAAAAAACTGAAACGAATTAATTATCTATCGGTGATAAAAAACATTTCTCAATATACAGTTTATCTTTATCCTAATTTCACTTTACGGTAAATTTTCAAAATTCTTTTTACGTAATTTATTTTTTACAACAGTTTCAAAGAAGAAAGGTTACTGTACTTTAACGATTCCTATTACTGTACATTAATTTGCAACTGTTTTCAATTATATTATTAAATCTCGTGTCTTTGTTACAGGCGATCATCTTTCAATTACTATGGACGTTGATATAAAACTCTCTAGAAGCAGCAATCAAGCTTGGGGCTTTCGATTGTCCGGAGGGGCTGACTTTAGTTTTCCGATGACTGTTGTCAGAGTAATGTATAGCATGTACTCTACTCTAATCTACTAATATTCATTGCAATCGTACAATAATCGCGATAGTAAGCCTGTTAATAATTCTCATACGTGTTAAATACATCGTGTTTTTCGATTGGAAGCGTGGATCGCGCCACGACTCGATAATATCGTATATTTGGAAAAACAGTCGCGGAAAATATTCACGTTTTCTGCTTTAGAGATTTTTATCGACATTGCATTCGTATCGGATCGCGTGACCTCGTTTTCCTTCGGCCTGAATCCTACGGCCGGCCCAGTGGAACATCGTTCGGAGAAAAGAGGAAATCATTAATCGAATCGTAGATGAGAAACTGCTGGATATTTGTGAATCTCAACAAATTTTCGTCGGCGGTAGTTTCGTCCTTGGCTTGCATTTCGCTGTTACCTCGAGTTTCCACGGCGAGATCTCTAATAACAAAATTCGACTTCGCTATAATCACTTCGATAATTCATTTTCTCTGAAGCTTTTTTATTCGATTACAATCTTGCAAGTTGTAGCAGTTGCTGTGACGGTATCTACAACGCATGTAAAAATATGTGACTGTAGTAACGTTTTAGTAAAAGTATGCAATGTTCGAATAGTCATTGAAATTTAATCAAATAAAACGTCTTCTTTTAATTAAAAGGTATCTCTCGGGGGATTGGCTGATCAAGCTGGGTTAAAAGCTGGCGACATAGTGACTAAAGTGAATGGCGAAGCTATACAGCGTTTGAGGCACTGCGAAGTTCGTGAACGCCTTGTCAATTCCGGAAATGAAATCATGTTGTCGGTCGTGCGAAATCTGAAATTCAAACGAGCCGTTTAACGAAAATGTTCATTGACACGCATCTCGCTGCGAGATACCGATAATCATTCTATTTTTGTAAACAATACGACGAGGATAAACGTTTTATTATTGACAATCAGTTGTACGCAATATTAGTTAGCCAGAGGATACAATCGTATCGGTATTCCTTGATCGATATTAAAATCCAATTTTTACGATTTACAAACTTTTGTTGTTATTAAAGTATATTGGTAATAATGCTCGTTCGATGTATTCTTATCATTGTATATACCTTGTATAGACATATACATTTTACCATACCACGGTGTTAACTGGTAATTCCAAAAGAATTTCGAAGAAAAAATAAATCGTCAACCTACTCAAGAGTAACCGAATGTTTTATTTTCGATTTTATTAATCGATGTTACCTTTAATTTGAAACTGTAACAAAAATATTATTTGTTGGCTATTTTTCATGATGGTTCTGGCATCGGTAATCAAGGTCCATCGAGACAAGCTTGCAACATCATGTTGTCGTTACGTGTCACCGATTGACCCACATTGCAAAATACAATTTGTCAACTATTGATCCGGCCTCCTCTATGATCGTACATACCTTCTCTGGCTATGAGTCATCAGTCCGTTAAGGTGACGTTTTAAAGTACAATTAGTCGTTCTATTCAAATGACGGATCAAGACTTTGTATTGTATTGCGCTTAAGAAGAATTAATACCAAAAGGTACCAATTGCATATTTTATTTTTATATCTTTACTATTTAACATCAAATTTATAATTGATAATCCATATACGCCGTATATTATCCAGTTACATGACATCGAGAATGCTTCTGACAGTTGAAATATGTAGAACAAGCGGAATATTGCGGATTGAAAAGATTAAAATGTAGAGATTGAAAAATGATGACTATACATATACGTATAAATTTTAATATTTACATCTAGCACAATTGTACCTTTCATTTGACTTTTTATCTTCATTGTATAATTAGATCGTCATAATTTAGTAAAATCGTATATACATACATATATCTTCCTTTTGTCAAGAGAAAGGCAACAGGTGATGGACTCCGTATTTTTAGTTGAAGCGGGATATACGTAAATCGGGGCAATGAACTTTGCGGTGAACTTGTAGTTCGAAAATTTTATATATTACTATCTGGATAATTTTTTTCTTTTCTTTCTTTAATATAACAAGTTAGTTCCAGACAGTATATGGTAACAAACATATTTTCGACGGTATACTGTCTAGATTATCTAGAGTATTAGATACGGTAAACCGTAGGAATAAACTGAATCAATTCGTGTATCAAGTTGAATAAAATATTTATATGGTTTCTTTATTTAACATAGACACTTTCGCGAAACTCAATGATACATTAATATATTAAGAATACTGTAATTCCATGCAATACGAATATTTCCTTCGAAAGTTTAAAAGAAATAACGGAGAAAGAACGCTTTCTGATTGTCAAAATAACGAAAAGAAAAAAAAAAAAAAGAAACGCAAGCGTGTAAATTATTGTCACGTATTAAAATTTACGTGTTAACGAACAAACTCAGAAGTAAATGTATCAGTGATTTTTTAATAATAGAAACACATGGTAGAATAAAGTAAATATTAATTGAAGAATCTACATAAATTTTAAGCGTGAAAATATCGCATCGATATTGCAGAGGTAAATTTTCGAAAATAATCTTCTATAAGACTAGGTTTAAACGTACATATATGTATGTATGTATGTATTAATAGTAATATTTACTGGTGCATTCAATCTATAGGATATGATTTGAAAAACGGGAAAATAAAATGACTAAAGATAAGTTATAGATATATCACATAATTTAGTCTTGTTTTAATATATTAAATGTTCGGTATAATATATGACTCTCATACTATATGTTAAATCATAACGTAAACAACATACACGCTAAACAACTTCATTTTGACGTATCAATAATTTACACGAAAACTGTACATTATATCGCTTCTGTCGGCATAACATTCACTCGCACTGTAACAGACACGCGGAATAATTTTTATCACACTTCTTACACATTCCTACTCCAATTATGGAATCGTTAAAATTGACAATTCATTAACGATTAGAAAAAGAAAAAAAGAACATCAGAACGATGAAAGGAACATATATAAAATACAGACTACCAATATAAGTAATGATCACACGCGAACGAATCCTGAAGTGTTTTCGTCTTCGCAAAGCTACGTTTCTACCTTGAGGTTGGATATGTAACTCTGACAATATGCAACACTGCGAAATCGAGAGAAGCCTCCCAAAAAATGAGTATCCTTCGATGATACAAATGGATATTTAGTAAACAAAAAATTTACCAAAGTATCATGCTTGCGACGCACCGCCTAGCCAAACGTGTTTAAACTTCGCCTTTTAACGTCATTTATTTAGTTCCAAGCCTCGATATATCGATGTGTGTGTGCCAGTGTACGGATCACTGATATAACACACAAGTCAGAATTTTTAACAACATTAATAAAATCGCAATGATATGTTCATTCTTTTGATCCATAATTTATGATAATCGTTAATATGCCTTTAGGATATAACAAGAACTTGTCTATCCGAAATTATAGAGACACATATTATACAGACGTGGCGTTTCTTACAAATATTTCCTAGATTTTAATTGTTATACTCTGAAACGATAGCTTTGCGCGAAGAGGAAAACGATTACTCGAATCTAAACGATGTCACAAAACATTCAAGATAAGCAAGATAAGCAACGAGAAAATTAATTCCCGTTACATCTAATCACTAATCGTAATAATTAGCACGCGCAACAGCATTTAAAATCGTTGCGGTATTGAGTAATAAAAATCACGATTGATCTTTATGTATAAACGTACACTTTGGTTTATGAATACATTATATAATTACACGAAAGACTCGATCTTGGTCGGACGAGTCCATAAATCGGAGACAAGTTCCCTGTAAACGCGATCTCAAGACAGACCTGTGTATTCTTTACCCACATTTACGTAATTATCGTGGAATCATCTGTCTCGCTATAATTGAAGACCTGTAATTTTGTCAAAGAACGAGATTCATATACACACATGCTTAACATCTTATAAACATTTTTCTACATACTTTGTTGTATTTACAGTTTCATTTCTTATTTACTAAGAATTTAATAAGCCATACTCGTATAAAATTTGTATAACTATCAATGTTCCCTGTTAACAAAAATAAAAATAACGTCATTTTCTTATCGCTTAAAATACTGCAAACGGACATATCTACAACATATTATAATTACACGTATAATGAGAAAAATGGAAGTAAATTTTCAACAAGCCACTCTTTGATCAAGCAATACATACTTTGATAATACGCATTTTAATTTCAATACGTATTCAAAATTCAATTTCGCGCTTTTACTCGTTCCATCTCGTTTCGCGAAAGGTTTTGTTTAGATTTTTGAACAAAACAATGTCATTGTCATTTTATCAGTTCTACGAACGAAAAAAGAAGGAAGAAAAAAAGCGTTTAATGAGCGAACAGTACTATTTTATCTACTTCGATAGCACCGTTATTTCATCCCTCGCACGAAATTCTAGTGAATTGCGCAATTTTATATATATCTGCTGAAAAATACATTGCCATAATTTATCGTCGATATTATATTTATACGTAAAAGCATAAAATATGTCACAAGTCACAGGTCTTCAATTCGCAATAGAATTCGCACACGAAGAGAAAAGAAGCTTCTACTATCCTATTGGATTTCTCATATTTTATCGTTCTTCTTCTTCGTCCTCTCTGGACATCAAAGATCTGCCATAGTAAGTATACGTACAATACGATCAGGTACAAGAGTAGCATCTCGGGGTTGATCTGTTTTTAGAGAGGACGAAGCTTCTCGATCGTCTTAAACTAATCACCTTCAGCCTCCTTGATTTCTCTGATTTCATCGACCAACGTATAAAGCGTACACGATAATCTGGCTAGAAATAATTTTTATTCTTTTAGGATGAATTATTTGCATTAATTTTCGACTTGGAATCGCATGCAAATAAATAAAACTGGCAAACACTCAACACATACGATTAACGATCCATCGAAACAAACGAAGTTTTACATATGGCTTTGAAGAACTTTTTCTTTATACTTGTAATACTATGAACCATAGATACAAAGAACGTGCCGCGATGATTAATATAAATGAATAAATTAACTCACGATGTTTGTAATACCTAGTATCGAGACGAAGGTGTGAAGCTCTTCAAACGTATGACAGTGATCATCATCTGCTGCTCCCTTTGACATCGTGTTCTGTTTATTCTTCGTTCTAAAAAAACAGGTAGAAACTATCCGTGTACATTTGTCTCCATTTCATGTTTCCGCGTCCATTGAAATAATGACTACTGGTCCGCCTGTTCCCTAGTTTCTTCAGTATCGGACACTGACAGCGTCCTATCATGATTCGTACAGTTGTCTGTTTTACATTTGGATTCCGCGATCTCGAGCCAATGTTGTTTGTTCTTTCTAACACCTTCGACCAACGGTTCCAATTTATCCGATAACAAAGCGAATGCCTATTTACAAAAAGTCACTTTATATTTAAGGACGTTCGGTTTAACAATAGCAGGAAATATTTGTAACGTGTTGAAATAACAAAGATCCAAATACTAATCTATCGAAACTAACAGCGTGTAATTAATTCAGGCAAGATGAGATTATTACGAAAAGTAGAAAGCATTGCGATAAACTAACATAAAGGAAATAAATAGAAGACTATCGTATATTAATGAAACGAGATGATAAAGAAATCATAGAAAAGTGGCAAGTCAATTTCGATTCTAGTGAAATTATTATATCATTTTGCGAATCATTATTAAGTAACGTTGTGTATTTACTATAATAGATAAATATTAAATTCGTGAACCTTCTCCCCCATATTTAATGTAGTGAAATAACGTAACGTGAAAGCAACAAAACTGTATATAATATTGCAGATGGATATAATGCTAAAACATATTAGTTTATTTGAAAAGACAGTATAATTTTTTACAACATTTCTGATTTTATGAACGCTACATTAATGTTAATATACAGGGTGATCCACACGATTGATTCGAGTTATAACTTCCTTACCAATGAAGTTACAGAAAAGTGTTAAAAGAGAGAGACGAATGGAGAGGTGAAAAGAGTACTACACATTCGTGGGACCATGTCTTCTTTCTTCTTTTAGAACTGCAACGGTGAATGTGCAATCAACAACTGTATTCTTTTTCTAAATGGAAATTTATATCCTTTTACATAGACAGAGTCCTCTTATTTGTTCTACGTAGAAAGCTATTGGCGTACAATGGTGAAAAAATTAGTTACCGAGATATTTTTAAAAAATGTCTTTATTGAAGAAGATGCTCAAATGCTTCTCCATTGCACTGTAAACATTTCAGACAACACTTTCCAATTGTTTCTATAACTGAGTTAAGGTGATCTCCGGTTATTGCAGCACACTGCAATATTATCCGTTGCGTTGCATCCGCTGAAGAATTTATGGGATTTGAAGCGATGAATCGTCATGAAGCGTTTGAGAATCTCCTTCGATAAAGATACTTTTTTTTAAATATCACGATTATTAATAGTTTCTTTACAACTGTACTTACTGAAGTATTGCCTTTTTTACGTAGAATGACAAACGGAATGTATCTACGTGAAAAAATGTATGCATTTCCATTTAAAAAAGTAACGTAACTGTTGATTGCACATGTACCATTTAAGTTCTAAAAGAAAAAAACATAACCTTTTTCTTTTAATATATTTCTGCAACTGTACCGGTAACAGAGTTATAAGTTGAAGCAATTGTCTAGATTACCCTATTATTATATTTCTTTTACTAGTGTATTAACATAAATGATCGATAATGTGATTTAACGATAAGTTAAAAATTGTAACAAATATGATTGCTTTTTAGATGGTATTTTGCTATTGTCGGTAGCGTAGAAAGCTAGTTACCTCGTAAATAGGGAGGCATATCGAATCGATGAAGCCAACTTGCATCATTGGCAGTTGGTCCTCCTTTTCCCGGTTCATAATGTCCTGCAATATCATATGAGTAACGGTGCTATTTTTGAATCATGAATAATTAACTATGTAATTGTAATATGTACAATATTGTAAGCAGAAATAAATTATAACTGTTAGTAGTAGTAATAATTAGAAAATTATTAGTTATAAAATAATATATTATATCATGCTGGATTACAATAAAACAAGATATATTAAGTAGCAAATGGTTTATCTATAAAAATTCAATAATGACTTCTGTTAAATATACCTTTAGTTGATACCACAGATTTTTACTAGTAAGAACAAGAATTATTGGTTTACCGTAACATGTTGTTCTTACTGTTTTTGTATACAATTACTCAAAAATCAAAGAATTAATCTTTTCAATTTTAAATGTTACGTATCATTAGGTCTGATTTTCTAGTACTTTAATATTATATTATATTTAATAATGCGCGATAGAGAAATTCATTTCTCTACAAAAACTTCACTTAGAAAGATACATAATACATCTAATGCTGTTATTTTAATTACTGTCTTTTATAACTAGGTTAATGTCTACATTGTTTCCTGTTACTTATAACTACGTTATAATTAAATACTAAAGCTTAATTTAGCGATACATACAATAGGAGTGATATTGAGAGTCCGCCTTTCGATATCTCCTTGTTCAAAAAATTCGCTGCTAACTAATTCTGCCACTCTCTTTTCAACATCCCAAGGCTTAGTTATGGCTGCCAAATCACATACGGTCATCAACATCCCTCTTAAAAGTTCTCGCTGATCACTGTAAGCCCAATTGTAACTTTCACCTTGAGCTAAGGTAAGGAAAGCCCCTCTTCTTCGGAAGTAAACCGCTAAATCGGTAGAGAGGATTGCTTCTTCGAGAACTTTTACCACACGAGAATATTCTTCGGGAGATAAATTTGATAAAATTTGATTTCCTTGACTACTTAATATCATAAGACACTGATCAAAGTGATGATGTTCCATCGTTGATGTTGAGTAAAGCTGCGCCAATGGCGAAGAGGCTCTGTTAGTCAAAGATTTTCCCCGTTTGTATTACCTTAATTTTTTACTGAAGCAAAAATATGTTTTCTCCTCGGAACGTTTGTACTTACTTGATTTGGAAAGAATTATTCGTACCCCGGTGGTCCAGATCGTGACACAAACAAGCAATAATTAACGCGAGACATTCAATTTCTCCAAAAATTTTCCACCATTGTGTGGCCTAAAAAATAATACAAATTTATTTTTGACATAATTCCATTCAATTTAAACTTAATGGCATTACGTTTACTCACAGTTAGAATGGCAAACATCATTTGCGCCACATTGAACGCGTGACGCCAATTGTGATATGTGACGTTTCGGTAATTCTTTTTTACACTAAGAAGCCAACGACAAAGAACATCGTAGTCGATATGAAAACGTTCTACGAAGTCAAGATCCAAAAACATTCGAAGACACGCTGTTAGAGTTTGATCGTCTTCCATATAAATGTCATCGAATTTAAAATCGTGCAATTTAAAATACGCTGCAGAAGGCACTCTTAAACCCTAGAATTGGGAATCAGATTTATTTTGTGCTATATAAAGTACGTGAACGTCATTGAACAGTAATTTTCGAATTCTTTAGAGAAGAAGTAAAAGAAAAGTCAAATACGTTTGATCTTTAATATATCCAGCTTATAAAGCTAGACTTACCCTTAATCTTTGTGCATCTTCCAATGATGCGGAAGCATGGTAACTGAGCACTTCTAACGTGACACTCTGTTTGGCCATCGCTATTACAGCTTTCTCATACCTAAAGAAATGATTAAACAAAATCAATCCTAGGGAATTCATTCGTTCCAATCGATTAACTATCAAACGATTTCAACAGTTTATTTCTTGCATATTTACATGTGCGTATTGTGAATTCCCATGCCACAGAAAATAGCAAATGCCTCGACGAAGTTCTCGTCATTCTTCGTAAAGAGAAGATCGTCGAACTTGTTGATGAGTTGAATGACGCCGATAATCTGACCCGACGAGTTCTTGATGGGCATGCAGAGAATAGTACGATGTCTAAAACCAGAACCATCATCTACTGAAGGATCGAACCTTGGATCTTCGTAGGCGTTCGGTATATTCACGGTCTAAGGAAACGCAATAAAATATTTTCGGTTATAAATTGTGAAATCGGACAAACTATTATGATAATACATTGCTCTGTTAACCAGTGCATTTACCTCGCCGGTAGTAGCGACATAACAAGTGATGCCGACATTTATAGGGAATCTGCCCTCGAATGGACTGCGTGAACAAAACCGAATACATATAAGGTTTCCGAGGAAATTGAATTATTGCTGGTAATTGAGTGAAGAGAAATGAGAACGTAATTACAAACTTCATTCACCTAGTGCGAGAATCTGAATCCTCGCCGGTGAGGTCGTTCGCCTCGAAATCAAACACTCGTGAGAAACTGCCCTTTGATGCCTTATGCACGAGAAGAACCTGCACAGAATATTGGATTTTACATTAAAAATGTTCTCTTCTCTGTATACGATACAAAGCACGTATATACCCGAGAAGGAGAACGCGTTTACCTGTACTCGTTGACACTGTATCAAGGATTGCGTGTGCGTTAGAATCCTTAAAACCATATGTTCTATCGTGCTCTGCTCTTCGAAAATCATCCTAGCCAGGTCCAACAGAACCTACAGTAGCGAATAAAACACGGGTTTAAAATCACCAGCTTGTATCAAAGGCACAAAAGAAGATGGAAAGACCATAAACACGAGATTATGAATAATTTATGCATTATTCCTTATATCGTTTCATTATTTGTTACTTGTTACACGCGTGTAATTTCACCAGTTACAGAATATTCCGTTTCTTCATCAACTGACCTGATTTCTTTTCACTTCTAATTGACTTTTTTCATACAGCTGCGCATTCCTTAATCCAATTCCACAGAATTGCAGGTATCCAGCGAAAATTTTTTCGTCTTGCGTAGTAAATTGACTTTCACCACCGAGTTTGTTGATAACTTGTGCAACTCCAATAACATCTCCGTTGCAATCCTTTATTGGCATACATAAAAGGGCTCTGGTTCTGTATCCCGTTAATGCATCAATTTCACGATTGAACCTCGCGTCCTAAGAACATATTATATTTATTAACATATAAGGAATAATTACAGGACACAATAAATAATGTTTTGGATAGTTATTTGATGCGAGGAGTAGCACTAATTTTCAAATCCAGTCCTTGTGCAAACGTATATATACACAGCTCCACTTGAATTATTCGAACGACACACGTCTTTTATACTTCTCTTTGCTTCTACTATAAAAGTTACGTAAGAGTGCTTTGCTATTGTTGACGCATACGATTTTTTATTGGAACAATGAACACTGTCTTCATTGTGTCATTAGTTAGAAATTGTACGTGTCATAGATTTCAATTATTCGAACAATGTACATCGACTATTGATATCGTTCGTACAATTGTCACCACTAACACATGTTTAGATGTATAGTAATTTATCGCATCGACGCAATAATAAACTATAAACAGATTTGAAATTTTAGAACTATATTATATTAGAGATGATAGAGGAACAAAATTAAGAAACCGTACAATAGCTTTTAAATATGTAAATATCAATTAAAATATTTGTTACTCAGCTTGATACAGAGCCAAAATTTTAATATTTTGTATCGATCTAGCAGTCAAATTTTATTTTGCAATACACGTGAAATCGACGAATCAATTCTCTGTAACAAATCTTCAACTCTTCATAGAGAAATAAATTATAACTGATAATACGTAGATCTGATGTCTAGGGACTAATAATTGCCGTAGTAAAATCACTTATCGTTGGTAATGTTATACAAAGAAAGTACAATGGGACAACGATAAATAAATAAAATAAGATCTTTTAAATATTGATATATAAGTACGAAACTCAAATGTAATTCTTGATAGTTATTAGTTTCGCGGTAATTAAAACTAAAATAAGTTAAGTATTTAATTAAACTTAGATACTTCAGAAATACGATGTCTTAAAACGTTATGAGTAATTGATTATTAAAAAATTTAATGGAAACGTCGATAGTTTGAAGTTGGAGAACTGTAACGAAATAAGATTTCAAGAACTTTAATAATGTGCTTTAGCTGTTACCAGTTTTCATTGGAATAAGAAATAGAACTACGTAACTTCAGAAAGGTAATAAAATGAAATAAAATTCACAATTGGAAATAAACGAAATGTAATTTTAACGAACATTATTATTCTGTCGTATTTTATGTTATTTAATATTTAAAAAAAGATTAATTTGTAATATTTACACATATTGGGTTACTTGATTTACATATAATCTTTGATCCTTCTATTTCAATTATTTTTGAGGTATTGGTAATATTACACTAATTAATTATAGATTAATTATGTTAGTATACGTCTTACGCTCATGGTACACGAAATATAAGACGAAAGAATATTTGATAAGCATACAATACTTAAAAAAAAATAAAAACATTTTAAATTTTCAAGACTGAAGTCCTTACAACGAATGCTCTCTGTGAATTCTAATTAGTTTTCAATTTTCACTAGTTTGACATTTTATGTATTAATATTGTAATGATGCTGATCTAAAATATTTAATGTATTAACGTGTTCCGTATAATTTTCATCTTTTTCATTCAAATTACTGCATCACGATTATATTACGGAGCATAGATTTATTACACTAAAAAATCTAAATTGATTTTTTTCTATCCTCGAGTTTACAATTTGTCCAGATATGGATATTCGGTAAATTGGTCTAGCGATTATGTAATCTAAATAGGATTTGAAACCGACATATTTCAAGGTGTTGGAAATGAAAATGTCGAATAAAACTTCTAAAGTTCTAAAATATACAAAACTGGAACAATCAATGCCTCTCTTCTCCTTACCTTAGAAAGCAAGAATGTTACTAATCGTAAATATGTTTGCCGTAGTTATTAATATGTTTCGCATCGTCTATCGAAAATACAAAAAAAAAGAGTGAGAAATTAAAAACTGGACAAACATTACGTGGCGGACTAAAAATTTTGACTCTAAAGTAGAACCCGAGCGTTTATCGTATGTTTGCATTTGGATTTACAAACACAGAGTTTTGGATTTGCCAAAATATTACGAACGCTTCGTTATACAATAAAACCGCATTACGCCACAACTGATGAAAATATTGGGGATACGTCAGACGTAACGCACAATTTAGTCGGCTACCAACGCAACTTTAACCTGCGCAAAATTTATTGGCGTTTGCTCAGTTTTCCTACATTGTACCTAAAAAAGCAAAGATTAGGTAATCCGTCCTTAAATAACAATTAGAAACACAGTTTCGCTTAAATTATTCTCTGATAATATATTTCTTCCAGAACATTGATATTTAATAAAATACGTCCTCTCTTTGTTTCTTTTATACGTAGTTAACAGACAAATAAAATTATAGTGTATAATTTAGAGATGATATTATATAAATAAAACTACGGATCATGTTATTATTGACTGTATACAGTTAAAAATATCAGAGAGATCCAGAAAAATGTTCTAGGCGATACTTGTAGAATTTTAGTAAAAGGCACAGGAAGGCTGCGACTAAATTTTCAAACGGAATCTTGTAATCCCTTATCGTTGTCTTTTATTTCTGTAAATAGTAAATTTTTTCGTTTCCCCGATTGTGAAATACTTTCAAAAACACATCATATATAGTCAGTCTAATATATTACGTTATCTAATGCCTATTTTATATCGTCATACAAACTTATACTGGTTTTTGCAAAGTAAATAGTAAATCCCCTTGCCTTGTAAGCGTCTGGTATGTTAACAGGTTCTCCGCTTTCGGCGACGTAACCGACAATTCCCGTGCCCCACGGAATTTTGATCTCGTCCTTTTTCTCCATTTCGAGCAGCGTCGATCTCGAACATACGTCAAACAACTTGGACACTAGACATCTGCTTCTGGAGTATCCTGTTCCACGTTGCTCGGAGCTTGCGTTTCCCGTTTTCCCTGGATTTGCATTATCAGTCGAATGATTCGACGAGGAATCGTAATTTTGCGAAGGCATGCAACCGCCGCCTCTTTCGCCTTGTACAAGGAACAGAGAACCACGATCGGCATGTAGCAAGGTGCTGACATTCTGCAAGATCTTGTGACACAACGATCTCACGTCCAACTCGTTACAGATATCCTTCACCTACAAGCAAATTCGTTGTCATAGAATATTGTTCGATGGAAGTCAAGCATCGAGGAAAATCACGCCGAAACACCATTTTCTCTGCAACGATACTGTTGTACCCAACGTACTGTTGCGTATAAATTTTTCAAAGCAAATAGAATTCTGTCCCTTCTATTAGTTACGCCTTGGTAGCCTTGTATCAAAGGCGTCAATTAATTCCTACTACTGGAAAACTCAATTACCAAACTTTCTAACGTTGCTCAGTAAGCAAATTGCAAGTTTTAGAAGAAGCTGTCGATGAGTCGAAGATAAAGAAAAGCATCGTTGAAGTGCCGTGTAATTACGTCTGTACACTGTACCGTTCGTTTAAAAGTATCCAACCAGTTGATTATTTCCAACAGTACGAAACTCAAGCAACAGGAGTGAGAATTACAGACGAAAAGGTCTGCGATGAGTTTACTCTTTACCGCTATCGTTGCGTAGATAGGGTAGAGTATTTGATAAAATTGATTTTAAAGACCAACATGAAAAATTAACGTTTGTTCGTGTGTTAATTTTATAAATTGCTTTGGCAATTACTTGTAAATGCTCTGTGACTGATATTTAATGTATCGGCAAATCGTACATTTAATTAAAAAATATACACCCCTGGAAAGTCTTTTAGCAAATAATTTAAATCTGTTATCCTTTAACTTCGTAGAAAGCTAACAATTATTATAATCATTAATTTGCTGTTATTTGTAGACATTTCAGTGTTTACTAGAAATTAGACGATTAGAACTGTAGTGTACGTAAGTAAAATAAAGACAGAATACACAAAATGAAGTTTATTTAAGAATATTTAAGCATATCGTCAATAATATAAAGAATCAATAAGCAAACTTGTAGTATCGAGTCACGAAGAAAAATGTAGTCCTTGCAAATGGGTCAAAATCACAGCTTTAAAGCGGCAAAAGGTAGACGAAAATTTCATTAAGCAATGATTTCGAATGATGTATCACATAGTGCACATGTACCTAAAAGCGAAGATCTTTTGTAAAAGACAAAAAATCTAGTTTTAAAGGAGCTACTTTTAAATTCTATACTACGTTTGGTACATTTTCTCATGTCCTCCTTTCCTATAAAAATGTTTAATACAAAAGTGTAAATTTTTAATTGCCGAATTTTAGCATATTACTACTTTGATACCTTGTCCAGTCTTTTAATTATTTCCAGACACAGGTGCACTGATATATTTTTATAAAGAACAAAACACACGATCGACGTAACAAACAATATACTTCCATTTCGCAAATATATCGACGATCTCTAATTCCTTAAAAAGATCTGCACCTCTGTTAAAGACATATTCATCACGTAATGCACCGTTCGAAACCATTTCACTTTTTATCTTCTACTGTTTCAAGATCATAGCTTGGCTCACTTCTGTGGATTATTCTACATACAACATTTTTATACTCCAATTTACCGTTAACAGGTATCTTCGGCGATACTGTGAAAGAAGAAAAAATTAAATCCTATCGGGATTTTTACTTATAATACAGAAGAATATTATCAACGAATCATTTGGTCTAATTTTACTTGCACTGTACGTTGCTTTAATTGGTTGAAATAAAAAAGTTATACTGCGTACGTATGAGATCTGAAGCTTAATAACGTTTCAATAATTTTTCGTGCGACAGCAATTAATGATTAAGGGAACAGAATCTTTCAATTCGAAAAGCTAAAAATTGTATAACTGTAAAACGTTACGTTATACATATATAAAATTATAACTGTTTAGAAGCTGAAAGGTTGTCGGTGTTCCGCGAGGAAAAGGTGTTTCAGACCATTAAACGAAGACGAGTAAGAAGAGAAAATCAACGAAAGCAATTGGAGCACGTACCAATTCAAAGATGAGATCCTTCTCATCGAGATGCCTCAATTCATGTCTGGACCGTCTCTGAGGTCTGCCCGCGTTTCCCGAGCTAACCTGCTGACCTCCTGGTTGGCCCGAATCTCCGGGCGAAACACTCAGAAAGGTGGGCGTCCCGTCGATCGTGTTCACGATCGGCTTTAGCAAACCACCGCGTTCGAACTCGTGAGCTGAGATTTTTCGAACAGGCGTTGTGGCACCTGATCCGCCAGAACCACCCCGGCCGGAAGATGACGTGCCACCTGCATGGGTGGGACTGGATAGCTCCATGCAGCTGCTCGACGATGATGTTGGTGTCGCGTGCGAGACCAGCCACATATCTACCGTCTGTCTCGTCACTTTCCTGTCGAACGATCCACGTTACAATCTTAAACGAACAGTGCTTACAGAAAATACATTGTAAGTGCCAAGAAACGAGTTTTTCAGAAGCAGAAAAGTGAACGTTGTAACACCATATTCTAGCATTATTAATAACTATTTAGAGATGGAAATTGCACTTGAATTCTATAGTAGAGTATTCTCACTGATATATAGAACACTTTCCAATAAAGAGTCAAATTTGTCAATTTTGGCACTTACAATGTTTGCAGTCTTAAAATGCTTTGTTTATTTTATCATTATAATATCGTGTGACAGTTACTCTTAGATTTTGCGCCTGTCTCGTCACTTTCCTGTTCAAC
The DNA here is from genome assembly GCF_014825855.1 of Bombus pyrosoma. NCBI lineage: Eukaryota > Metazoa > Arthropoda > Insecta > Hymenoptera > Apidae > Bombus > Bombus pyrosoma. The sequence continues at coordinate 13,959,514 of NC_057779.1, forward strand.
AGTTCTCGTTACAATCCTAAATCCTTTACTTGTTTATTTTATTATTAAAATATCGTGCGATTTAGTTAGTCTAAAAAAATTCGCGTTTATCGTATCAATCGACCCGCGGCAGGATAACGTTAGGATGTTTACAGTTTCTGCGAAATATTGTATAAACCAATTATTATATTATTTTTTCTCTTTATCAATTTCACTTTATAAATTCTGTTTATCGTGTAATCCTTTCCAGTTCCAAATGATAAACTATTTCTTAACACTGAAATCTAGATAAGATGTTTTTTGTCGGTAACTGCTACTTGTAAATGTAGATTTATACACATGGGTAACTGATCGTACGGCCTGCAAGACTCATACTACTTGAAAACATCGTATCGTCAGTTGTTGACAACATTTATCCTCCCTTTTTTGCAAATTAACGCATTACTTTGCGGCGAAACTTATACGTTATGGTTTCATTTTTGGTCAGAATGCTTTAGATACGTGTAAATTATTGTCACTGGTATTCTTAATAGCTCTTTAAATGAGTACAACAAGAATCAGATATTAGGAGAAGATTAGTGAAAATTATATCTCTACGAAAGCAGCCAATGAACATTAAGAAGCAACAAATGAATAATAGATGCCTGTAATTTGTATCGCTCCATTAAAAGTAACATATTTGGAATATAATTACACGAATTATTCTTAATTGGTTGATAAAGAGAGTATTTAGGAATAATAAGGCTGTTCTTAAAATAAAAAAATAGGACGGTAATTATGCGTTGAGTATTTAGTCCATACGTTATACGGGTAACGGAAAACGCAATTTATAATACGCAATTTAGCTTCACAGGAGGTTCAGATAAAATGACAATTTAATTAATACAATTAAGTACGTATCCGAAAATAAATTGCATCCATTCTACATTTTTATAGGAATATAGTTATATATTATTTATATTTATTAAGAGCAATAATTCCATAGAAATTTTACACTAAAGTTAGACAAAAAAGGAAAAAATTCGTAAACACAAAGTATCGTCTATTGTATCTAATATGTAGATGGAACTAATGTTACAAAAAAAATTGTTATAAATAATTATGTAGGCTTATGCATTTGGTGTTTTAAGGCTTTAAGATAATATCATATATTTTACTCAACAAATGGTCATGAAAACTTATATTGAAAAAAATAAAATATAATGAATATAGTAAATTCTCAAAAGATTAAAGCAGGTAATTCGGATAATTGTAATCGAGTTATTGTTACTTTGCTTTTCTATCGGAATCTGACGGCCACCTTCGGTTCTTGACATAAGATGCCGCAACATTTCTTCTCGAATTTAGATAAAGCAACAAATTTTACGTATTACACTTATATAAGCAACTAGAAAAATACGGCTTGAAAGCAAATGATCGCGAGCGTACAAATTTCGCTAAAGATTATATTATAACAAACTACTGTCACTTTCTATAAATCTATGATCAATGCTAACGAATCCAAATTTAGATTAATATCGAACTAAAAGGTAAAACGAAAGTTACTTGGAATACATAGCTGTCAGTGTAAGACACGATGATGAATTGATAATATCGCATGGAGCTACTTGAGTAATAAATAAGTTGGACAGTTACCAAGTATCGAAGGAAAATGTATAGCAGCAAAATATGTAGATTTATTGCGAGAAAATGTATTTGCATCTAATGAAAAATTCATAGTATACGGGATATATAAAAAGTATATGTATTAGCTGTGAAGATTGTTAAAAAAGTGATAGAAAGAAAAATGATATATCGTTGGTTGTTTTGCCATGCAGTATTCGAAACTGAAATGCTATTCAGTAATTACCGAGACGAATTAGATATGCAAATATCGGAAACAACTTGGTACCATTGCTTATTACTATTATTTAACAAAATTTATCATTATTATTTATCGCCCTGGTAATTATTAAATACAACTACGTAACCGTCATTTTATCACGATTTTCTAACGCTGCGACTTCCTTCATGATAAGCTTTACCTTCGATTCGAGCAAACATGTTGTTCGTTAATTTTGCTATTAGCCCGATATTCAATAAAATTATTTCCGTCGCTATTAATTCGAGGATTGAATATTTTTATTGTTATTATATTTATGTATTTAATACCGTACCAACATTTGTTTGCATTTGTTTTCATACTTAATTTTATTACCCGTTCTTTTTCCCGTTATTTTATTCAAATGCAAAGTCTAATTAAATACCAACGAGATTGTACAGACAAATTGACTACAGTAGCAAGAAGACAATCAAATACAATTCTTCATTCATTCTTGGTACATTCGCTACCAGCGTTATATTGGGTCGTAACATAAGTAAGTTCCGTTAAACTTAAGACTTTTCTTTATTTGATCGAACTTACTTGAAGATTTCTTGTAGGCAACGCTATAAATGCAGAAATTAAAACGTATTGTTTTTTATCGTATAACGTCCTACATATCAATGGGAACACTGTGGTACAGAATTTAAGAGCAATTTCTACTTGTAATAATAATGTTAAATTTTAAAAAAGTAAAAATTTCTAATAGTGTTAAAAAATGGTGATGCCACAAATACGAGCAACATCGCCTCTATACCAAACAATATAAATGCCATTAAGTGATGAACATGATCGAATACTAAATACTATCAATTTTATAATTCTTACTCGGAATATTATAAAATATACTTTTGTAATAAAGATTTTGTAATAAATCTTGAAAAAATATATTTTTTGTTTTTATACAAGTTATCTAGAGAGAAAGAAGATCGGTACTTACCGTGTCAGAAAATTTAAATGAATGACACATTTGGTTTTCTCTGCAACTAATAAATAACACATACAGACTTTTCTACAAATGCATTTCTTTTTCTGACGAATTTCTACTATATTAGTCCAAAGAATAGAAAATTTTATGACGAATTTGGATTGTTGTACATTTAAGACCGCACTATCATCAGAACAAATTAAATTTCGAGAATGATTTGAAGTCAAAGAAGATACTTCACTGTTCTACAAAATTCGATGTCTGCCACTTACACGGTTGCCTACAAGAAGTCCTCATTTATGTTACAACCCGATATACCTGGTGTTCCAAAATTAATTTAGATTTAATTCTACTTATACTGCGGAATAAATAAACATTGCAATTGGTGCTTTTTGATTAACAAAAAGGAATGTACTGTTACTGTTTATAACAAAAGTATATTGTACAAAAGTACAAGGAATAAAACGTATCCTTCGGTGGACGTTATGGTGCTCCATGTACCTGCTGTACTAGCAAACATATTAATAAAAATAAGTCACCTTTATCTTTTAATAAAGACCTTTCATAGACGCAATGATCATCAACCCGAATTCAATATCGTAATAACGTATCTCAAACTATATGATCACTTTGATAACAACCTGAGAAAATAGTCGTTGACGAAGTCGGGATGTTCGTCGAGCCAAGCCTCCATGCGGGCATATTCCGGGTCATAGACGGCGGAAGTCGAAGAATAGTAACCACCGGCGGACTTTCCATCTTGCACCTGTTGCAACGTACCCTGACCAGCCATAGCAGTTTGCACCCCTTGCATCCCCTGCACACAAGGAGCTGCCGTCTCCGCCGTCATCCTCGGTTCTTCGATGCTCCGCAAGTGCAGGCCTACTTGACAAACCAACTATCATCGTTACGTATTCTTTTTCGCGTTTCGATTCTTAAACTAAAAAACAAACTAAACTTTGAAAGCAGATTATTTTATCGGCGATTTCTTCGTTGGAAAACATTGCCAGAAATCGATGAAAGACACATCCTCTTGGCAAATAATGCAGGTTGAATGCGTACGCGTGAACAAAATGAATGAAATAAAAAGAAATGAAATTAAAATATAAGCTTTCGTATGGCGTATCGAAATTGTTAGGTTGGGGTTAGGTTCTCAGATTTTGTTTCCATACATTCAACGATGCAATTCTGTTTTCATACGGTAGATAGGTTACCGAAGAAAACGTTGAAAAATACAGTGCATATGAAAAAGTAGAATAGAAGATTGCCGATATAAAAATCCAATGTAAAATAAATACTAAATAGGTTTCAAATAAAAATCTTCGATCAAATTTTCATTTTATTTGTATTCGTTGTAGTGCAATTTTTATTTCATACGCTTGTAAGGATCATTATATGTAAATATATCAAGTAAATTATCCTTCATAAGGAAAATAGTAATTTCACCAATTCAAGAATACAAGACGACAAAATAATGTGTCGTAATCTAAACACGAAATGGACGACCAAAACTAACGTATGTATTGAAGATGAAATTGGGGAAAATTCGTCGTAATTTGATGTATTGAAAGGACTCTCGGAACTCGATATTGCCACTTTATTTCGCGACAAATAGGTTTTCCATAAATGGAGAGAGAAAAAGAAACAGAATAAAAAGAAAAAATCGGCAGGTAATTGAATTGTTCCAAAAAACTTAAACCAAAGTCGAAGAGCAAATACAAGAAAAAGGTACCAAAAAAAGTTTCGAGTACATAAAGAGATAAAAAAAACGTGTTAAATTAAATTTAAATGTGTAAAAAATGGATTGTGAGAAATAATAATATAAATAATAATATAACGTTCTGGTGTAAATTCCATCCGGAAAACAATTTAGGTGAAACAATCACTGCTTATAGTAAATTATCAATTACATTGTACTATAAACAAAGAGTAAATAAAAGATAAAACATTTTTATATGTACAAAAAGATTGTCTTGAAGCCTCGCGATTTGGAAGTTTGCGCTACAAGAATTTTCTCTCGGCAAATACATTATTTATAATTTCACATTATACTGCAATAACTCATTAATTAAAGTTACATAGACCTCTCTGCTTTAACGTGTTGCTCTACATGTGTAAGTATTAATTGATACAACAGAGAGATAAAGTTTCGAAATTTTAATATGAATAAATGTAAACTTATGAATATTTTACAAAAATACGTGATGAATTATGTTAAAGATTATGCATGATAAATGCCTGTGTTGCTACGTGCAAATGCATATGATAAAAAATTCTGTCAAAATATAAACATCTACGAACATGAACGTATGCACTCATAGAATAAGAAAGAGAAGGGGGAAAAGACAGAGAGAGAGAGAGAGAGAGAGAGAGAAAGAGAGAAGGAGGGAGAGAGAGAGAGAGAGGGAAGGAGAAAGGTAAGTTAGTAAGTACCAGATTGAAATCTTTTTAATGCTGACAATTAGCGTCCACAAATCCTTGGGACGATTTGCAACAGGGTGCACCACGCAAACTATCATACCACAAATGAATATATTTTATGAGAAACGAAACGTTGAGATATGTTGGTATATTTACACATATTTACAAAGGATACATTGTTCGCAGTATACGTTTGTGAGTTTCTTTCATACACAATAAATTTCGAATTATCAGACTTAAATATTAGTCGTTTTAAATAAAATTCCACACACGACCTGCTGAGTACAATGATCTGTTTAAGAAATCTTGACAGACGAAATTTACTTCCTAATGGTGGAATTAATTCAATAATACGTAGTAACTGTTATCACTACTCGCCAACTAATTAGTTTCGCGGTGTCAAAATGTCACGATACGGAGTTTAAAGGACTTGTTTCGTCGACCATTCGCGGAGAGACGCGATCGCGAGAAGGCACGTCAACGGGAGTCGTAAATTCCCGTTACGATTAAATAATCGACGCCACGAAATGATCGATCCCCTGATTTCTCTTACAATAGGGGTGGTTCAACTGAATTTACACTGAATTAACAGGTATAAAATAATGTTTATTCCAACAACTTTATATAGAAAAATAGTTACACTGATGCATATGTATAAGTGAAGTAACTGACTGATTTAAGGTATGAAACTCGGTTATGACGTGTTGACTATTCTAACGGTGAAGAATAAGTGTAGAACTGTTGATGACTGCTTGAGCACTTGCTCGAGAGTGCTGGACTGCCCTTAAGGTGTCTCGGAGGAAAGCTTGGTGTGGGTGTGCCCTTTGACCGAAGAACGCGGATTCGTTGTTCACACTTTTCGTCCAGAAAGTGAGGGTAACGATCCGCGATGCCGATTGGTTATGACCCATTCTGATGAACAGGATATGCAGAAGTCTCCCACCAACGTAGAGCGGTGGTGGATTTTGCTCCTGACGAAAAAACAGCCTTTTCCGATGGACATGTGTTAGCTTTTCCCATCTGGTGACTGTCCGCTTTCTCCGTGATTCTTAAGAGCGCCTAATAAACTCAAGGACTTTTCCAAGATCCAGCCATAAGCTGAAAATATTTCTAGAATTAGAGAATTCTCCAGACATGCAATTTGACTGGCGAACATGTGTGGAAACAATGAAGCTGAAAGTTAACGTCTTATGGTGGGTCCGTGGGTCTATTGAGAATCGGGAAGACTGTAGGTTGGCTGTTGGCTGCCAGGTAGCGAGTGCAGATGTCCCGCGCGACGTAACAGGACTCATAGGTAGTCTTGAACTTCCAAATATTTTTAAATAGATCGTTAAATCGAAGTTAATATCCATATGCAGAATACACCACACATCTCATCTGTCAAAGTTATTTCAAAATTACATAGAAGCAAATGTCTCCTTCTTTTCATGTTCTATGTGATTTTGATGTGAGAAACTGGTCTCGACAACAAAGTTTGAACAAATCTCACGCACTATGAATATTGTATCCTTTGTAATTATAGGTGTTCTAATAAGCAGGATGTCGATAACTTATTCTATTTAAGAGATATTCACTTGTAATAGGTTATGCAACTCATCGTGCATCGTTATAGACAACATCGTGGTCACTTTCTAAAACTTCCCATTGAGATTCTGAAGACTTACTCTACAGTCATTTTTAAAGAACAATAAGACATTGACTTATTTAGCTTATTCGCGAATTACACTTTTTATTGGAACAGAATCAACCAATCATAAATGAACAACCTCCTTAGAAACCAATTCGTAAATAAAAAATATACGAGAATTCTTCTCTCAAGTAACATATCACGTCACTCAGTTCTTTACATTTCTACCATGTAACGTCATATCGTGTTGATTCCGACGCAATTAAATGCTGTTTAGAACGTAAGTACAAAACGCAACGAAAAAGGAACTTCGATCTTAATTTACCGTAAGAGATGTTGATTATTATATCTTAGAAATAAGAGATACTTGGAATAGATTTTATAATAACTACTAAAATCACATAATTCGTCATCTTTCCCCTGAAAAATATTTAGAAATAGATATAAAGTATTTTAATTTCCAGCAATTAATGAGATATCAATTAGTACCCTTAGAGTATGCCTTATAACAAACAAGTATTTCCTTTCATCATCTGATTTTACGTTACTTAGATCATAAATGAAAGTCGATAAAATTTCCGATAAAATTCGACAAAACTTCTAAAATTTAATAGGATTTTCATGCCGTTCTTTTTACGATTAAAAGTTTGCAAGTTGCAAACTTCCATGAACATGGATAGGCATTTTGTCGTAAAACAAGATTATGTACAGTGGATGTAAAAAATATTCGTACACTCCTTAAAACGCAATAACTTTTCTAAAATTAGATCAAACGACTTTAGGGTTCTTTTATAGAAGCTAGAAGAATTAGTTTGCTAGACAACGAGTAAAAAAAATTGTTAAAAGTTGCAATCGATCGGAATTACGGAGAAAATAGTAAAGGTCACTTTTTACAGATTTTTTTTTTATCTAAACCTGTAATAAAAAATTTAAATAGCACGTTCTGTAGATATATTTCACTTATAACACGCTGAAAAGATCGAAATCGATTGATGTAGAAACAAGCGAAAGGCATCGTAAGGTGTAGATTTAGTAGATTGAAAGTCGTGAAAAGCTGCGGCTTTCACCATTTTTAACCGTTTATAGCTCATAGCAATGTTAACCGATTTCGATAAAATTTTCTGTATGCAGATACATATAACCAACATAAAACGACAAAACTTACTTTTTAAATTTTCATTTACATTCCATAGACTCAGATAAGAAAGTCGTAAAAAGTGACTTTTACTATTTTCGTCGCTTTTGCGACCGATTGCAATTTCTTTGAAACTCTTTTTACACGTCATCCATCGTCGTCTTTTACAAGTTATCATCGTAAATTAATTCTTCCAACTTCTCGAAGAAACTCAAGTGGTTTGGTCCAATTTTTAAAAAGTTATTCTATCTAAAAAAGAAAAAGAAAAAAGGAGCGTACGAATACTTTTTGAATATGCTTCCTGTGTTGCTTTCATGCGTCTTTGAAACTTAATTTCCATACGCTTCTATTCCACTATATTTTTATACGCTAGTATAAAAAAAAAAAACATCTACCAAATAAAGTAAAACTCTTTTATGTTGCAATAAAATAAAAACGTGTCAACGTGCTTCCTTGTTTTCACGACTTCTTAATCGTGATTCTTAAAATGTTTCCGATACAACGTATGGAGACACGACGGAGTTACATAACGTTTCAAAGGTTACGACAGAGTCAAGAAATGGACCATTATTCCGAAATATCTCTTTCCTTCTAAGCATTTATTTTTTGAGCACAGTTTTTTACAAGAACAATTGAAACGTTAATTGAGTATAAAAACTGAAACTGCTTGAGCAGTTTGTACGAGATTTTCCATTTTAATCCAGTGGCTACAAGTAATTCTCATAGATGAAAACCATAATAAAAGTATGATATAAGTAAATCATATAAGTAAATTATATCAGAAATTTACTTAAAACGCAACGAAAATAACGGGTGATTATGTCTTCCACTTCCGATCAAACTTCAGAACGACGGCGAAGCTGGAAATGGCATAAATGAGAGCTTAAAAGTACTTCGTATCTGCTTCAACGATCAAATGACAAACCTACGTTGGTCTAATAATTCTCAAAAAAATTGGAAGGTATTAGAAGTCAAATCGGAATTTGATAGAATTTCTATAAACGTCCGAAGAAATAATTTTTCTTCAGAAATGCTGTCATTACATATGTCATGTATTCACGTTATATTAGTTGCAACGGCTGGTGAAAGTATTCGTATACTTGTGGATATGTTTTGTGAATACGATATATTTTAAAATTCCATTGGCATCGAAACCACATCTAACTATCACGGTTATATTGGTAAAATTTTTAACGATCTCGAAAATATTTTTATATTATAAGTGAAATATATTTTACAGAGATGATAAGAGTATTTAAACAAGCAATAAGTCTCGGTATCCAGTGAGACCATCTTTAACACTCTCTACACGCTGACTATGGTGACTATTAATACTGTATACTACTGTTTTACTGGATATAAGATTGCAGTAAATACTTTGCAACTTCTAAATATATTTTCAGATTAGATTCAAATTTTGGCAATGTACGACTGGCAGTCGCGTCTCGTTATATTACTATTATGCTAATAAAATATTAAAATGTTTTATACGACACGCACAATATGCACATACAAATTTTCTATGGTATGTATGTAGGTCTATATAAGTAAGATCAAACGCATAAAGTATTAATTAACCAAAATAAAGCGTTATAGAGCTTCTAGGCTACCTTTCGTTGATATCAATTTGCACACAGAAGTTTTTGTTATACGACGACCTCGTTAAATTGTCGAAAGAGCAACGAAGATGGAATATAAATTGCAAGATGGTAGTGCAGCAGCAATGCCGGAAATTCCGAGACGGCATGGCGTCGCGATTAAATTTATATTCATTTCACGATCAACTGACTCAACTTTTGAAACGTTCTGCGCTATCAACACAACCGTTACAAAAAAAGGCACAAATTATGATACACTAGAGGTTTGAATACAATTCTATGTGACGTCAGTTGTAATAACCTCCCGAAATTTTCTTTCTTTTTTTCAAATTTATACTATTTTGATTACATTCTAAATGAGAGAGTGACGTAAATAAAACGATATTTGAAATGACACATTTTCGAGTACAATATAATGTTCTACTACGAACATCTGAAATACAGTGAAGGTTCCTAACTATCCACTTCGTAATTTAAAATTATTATTTCAAATTTCCACTTTTAATTTTAAGTATATGTTGAGTACAGATACGGCAGGTTATTAGAAATTACGCGATAAATTCTACATTACGAATATCAAACATTTTTCAACTATTTGAAACTTAAATATTAAGATATTACGTAACTAATAATTATACAAGTCACATGTTTTGGCAATAACTCAAAAATATGTAAATGTGCAGAATCTTTTTAGTTATGCATGAATCGTGAATACAAAAGTATTGACAACCAATTCAATTTACGATTCAAATATTTTATTTGCTTCATTTAAATATTTGTGATTGGCATATTGATAAATGCATAGTCGGCGAGAGTGTAGTTTCAGAATTTAGAACAGATATAAAGGAAATAGATATTTACTAACAAGGAGATGGCGAGAATTGCGTAATCTCGAAACAGTTGGCTGTATGTACATACTTCAAGTTGACGATAAAACAGCCCCAAAAATATCTCAGTATATAACTCTTTGTTTTCCAAAATAAACCCTTGTCGATTATATTTACATTTGTTCAATCCGAAATTAGCTAAATTTAAGTATACTTGTCAAATGACAAAATATTGTACCAAATCTTTTTTTTATTTTCTACATGTAGAATCACATCCTGCTCTGTTTTACTACGATTAACTGTGCCAGCCGTATAAAGCACATAAAATAAACTGCAAAGTACCAGAAATACGACGTTACGAACGCAACGATTCGTGTCTTCGACGATTCATGTTCAAGTATTATACGTAGGTACAATAAATTTTTACGACGTGATATGTGCCATAAAACAAAATCGGAGTATACGATATAAATTCGATACCGTTCTTCGACGAATCGCATGATTTTATAGTTAGAAAAATTTGGAAATCTTAATCAATTTGATACGAGCGAAGAAACATCGTTCGTTAACATAAATAATGTTACGTTCTCTACACAAGAATATAAAAAATGGCAATGTCCGATAAAAAAATATCTGGAAATATGTATAACGGAAATATAACGTTCGGCTTATGTTGACTCAGAATAATAGAAAATTATAGTACGCTTTTATGTGTCTATCAATCTTGAAATTTGCGTCAAACAAGGAACATGAAATACCATCGTTCCGGCAACCATGAACGTTGCGTTGCAAAGAAAACGAAAGAAAGAAAAGATACGATATCATAGTTGACAAGGTGATTTATGGCGCCATGAAACTAATCTCATGGCTTTTTAAGATATCGAAAAAGATTGCAAATAAACCGTGTTACTTTGTTCTATCGAACAACGCGAATAAAGAATATAGATAAACTCGGGTAAGTAGCTAATACGATTTTACGAGTTATTAACTTCTAGTTCAACCGAATACGAGAAATTGCTTATAGCAAGAAATGTTACAACAGTAGATTCCCAACCCGCAAATTCCGAAAGTTATGAAACTTAGAGTATATGTAAAGAATATATAGGTATGTATTATGCATTTTTTCTTCTTCTTTTTTTTTACTATCCAAATTTACTCTAAGGGAGTAAGATTGACCCCTGAGAATCCAGCCACTTTCCGCTTTTGCGATATAACTCGAGAACTGTAAAAGATAGAAAACAGGTTTTCAGGCAAAAGCTACTTCTTCTGAATTTTAGATCACGGATTAGCAGATATTGGATTAGGAGCTGATAAACAATTTATCAAGAGTTATAACGCAAAAGCAGAAAATAGCCGGATCTTCAGGTGTCAATTTCACCCTTAGAGTGAATTTGTGCAGCAAAAAACAAAAGAAATTGCATAATATATACCTATATATCCTCTACTCTATCTCCAAAGTTTCATAACTTTTTAAATTTGTAGATTACCGGTCTTCCCTTGCTAGTTTTGCGGACTTCACTGTCGTCCATTGGAAACATCGAGAAATAACCATTTCGTATAGAAGTTAGTATTCACGTCTGGCATATGATAATAGCAATCGATATTGCATGTTCGTCAACAGCAGTAAAATACTTTACGATACTTTTATGTCCCCATGATATATGTATGTTTATATGACTCTTACTATACAATCCTATTATATATTTATATACTTGAAGATATTATTCTATTAGACTATTTAGCACATAGAAATATGATTTTTCTAGATAAATCTTCGAAACTGATATCGTAGAACATAGCCACACTCTTTGTTATGCTATATATCTATACATAGTAAGTAACTTTTCTATACATATTTAATTTGCAAATAGCTTAACAAATGTTAAGAATATCATTAAATTCGGTCGTGAATTGCTTTTAATTTCATTCTTATACCTTTGCATATATATTCATATAATATACATTCTTATAAGTATCGAAATACCGAACATAAATATTTGTAATTCGATGTTGGTTGTTGAAGTGAAGGTTGTACATGGTTTTACGTGAAAATGTAAAACCAAAATGTAGAATATGATTTTCTTCTATAATATTCCATTTTCGAGTAAAACTGATTCGAAATATTACGTCTTAATTACTTAATTACGTCTCGGCTTAAAGCATCTTGCTGTAGATTAATGTACTCTCTATCTACGTTTATGTTTATTACGTTGGATAATACGAAGCACAAAATGGGACACATTCAGGCATGATAAACTTTGTTCCAGATTAGAAACGAATGAGAACATTTTCTATACCGTTTAATATACAACTTTGATTTTAGAATTGACAACGATTCCTATAAACGCTTATGATACCGCCGCTTTGCTTCGATATTGACACAACTCGAAACTTCGGAGGAGAGGCGTTTTAAACTTTACGAAGTAACGTCTGTCGGTTCAGCAACATTATAAGGCTGACTTAACACAAGATACGCTACTACTCGCGAAAACAACACAACGCTTCAGTTGTAGCGTTAGAAAACGACTGAAGATGAACACGTAGTTGCAAACACGACTGTAGTTGCAAAACTAAGGCCATGTTGATAGCAGCACAAGTAAATAATTTCGCCTACTGACGTATAGCTGATGGAATTATACATATACATACCGCTTTGCATGATAAAAGTAAAAACATAATATATACCTTCTATTCGGTAAAAAAGAATTTGAAATACTTTAAGTTGTGCCACTATCAAAGCAAAACAGCGATATGTTCGATGTTTGTAATTCGTTAAAAGTACAATTTATCTATAGCTGGACATGAAATAGAGCGAAGCATAGCAAAAAGCATCAATCATATTTAAGGCAATTTCTTCTCTATGAACAACTTTTATTTCATGTTTTCCATTTTTCGTTTTCCGTAGAGCTATTTTTCTTTCCTGATCGTAGTGCCATTGTATCTGCACGCCGCGTATTTACGAAACATACGAACGAACCACCTTTTATAAATATTAATTCTGTTATTTTTAAAGAGACGTAGAAATATGATATTCGTATAAGTGTACATTGCAGTACTAAAAATGTCAATGAAACGGCGCAGTGCTACACATGGAAAATCGTAGCCCTTGATTGTGCGTGAACGAAGAAGGTACACCATTTCCTTAACGCTACCAGGTCGTAACTCTTCATTTCGCGAGAGACTAGCCGGCGAAGCTGATGAAAACATTTCACGCAATAACATGCGAAGATACGGGGGCCCGTACCGAACGAACCGACTTCATTTCTCCCTAAGGTACATTAAACCGCAAACATTCGTAGAAAAGGGGAACCAACTTGATTTCGCGCCAGTTTAAATTAACGCTATAGCAAAGGGCTGTACGCGATTCCACGCGGCCAATCAGCGTATCAAGAATTCTTTTCTTGGTCTTCGATAATACAAAATCTTAAGAGAGCGACATCATGGGAACAGATAGCATTAATCGAATACGTACGATTTTACACGAGGAAGGTAATTATGAAGAACAATGTATCAACAATTGGGTACATTGTGAACTGTAGATAAAAAAGTAATGAAACTGTAGAGAAAATAGGTTACAAGATCACGACTAATCTTTCTACTCTTTGTTTCAAAGAAATTACACATTTAATGTAATCCACACAGGGTGTCTCAGAATCCTTAACTCGAAATCTAAAGCAGATATGATCTTACATGTGTGTATTTAAAAGTTAAAAAAATGAAAGTATGTCATACAAATACAATTTCTAAAGCTACGGATCGTTACACTTTAGCACTTTCATTCGTTTAAAATATTACTTTCGATAATGAGTTAGTTATTAAGTAAATATGTTTACGTATACGTGTGTATATAAATGTAATCCTATGCCAATGTACGTGGTAAAACTCGATTATTTTAAAAGGAAGATTTCTCCACCGCAAATTATCGTAATCTTTGTAAAGACTTGATATTTACATTAGTTTCGTAAGCCGATCATGTCGCCGAGCTATCGACAGGCAGCAAACTCGAGAGTTATGAAGGTGTGTGATTTGTGAGCAAGCTGAGAGTGCCCTTGGTAATTAAGTTGGTTGATTGGCTCTTGGGAGATCCACTTACCTGAGATGAACCACAAGACCTGTTTCTTGTGCGTAGGCACCTACGTACATGCGTATCGTCACAAAAATTCGTCGTTAACGCATTCAAGATTTGACGAACGTTTTCCTAACAAAATGGGTGCCGTAGATACAGACCTAAAAGTTACACAACTTTCTCGACGTTTCCTTCCTATTTTATTCAATATTATACAACTTTTCAAAATCTACGTATTAATCTTAACGCTTGAAGAATGATTAACGATTAAAATAAATACACCTGTTCCTAAGTTTCTTGTCGATACTTTCCCAAGATCCAACATATTCGTGCACTTTCACAATCGGTACTTTCCTCGATTCCCTAAAGTTGAAAGTTGCTTAAAATGAATTTAGTATAAGAGTGAACCTTTTACGTACTAAAAAAGAACAACATATCAATTACAAATGGAGGAATATATTTTGTACTAAAATTACTACTTCCACTTTTTTCGTGTCTCTTTCCTAAAAATTATTCCAATTTTTTGGAACGACCGTACGATCCTTTTCTTGTTAGCTGAACAATCTTATTTTGGTGATACCAATTCACTTTCGTTATTAATTTTAAGTAACCTTTAACTGCGTTCAACGTTTTTAACTAGGAAGAGCCTTCTGGCTGCAAAACAGATTTTCAATCTGTTTCGCGTCTTTCTAATTGTTATTATAGAATCAAGTTTTATAAATATTTTTGAACATCTTAACGTTCAATTCTTCAAATTATTTTTTACAGCATTCAATAAAGCATGTACTTTCATACTTGCAATGTAATTACAGAAACTGCGCATTGACACACTGTACTTGTTACACTGTATGTTACTATATCATTGTTGATATATGTAGTTACGATATTATTATTCAATGTGAACATTATGGAATATATGCGGTTGATATGGTCGATGCATATATTGTACGAAAATGATAGAGATTAATGGACGATTTAATTCAAATTTATGTCCCAATAAGTTTATTGTTTCTATAATCGAATTTGCGAGAATTTAAGATATAACCGAATAAATGTTTTAATTATCAATATACACGTTCTTGATATCTCGTAATTGCAAGTATTTTAAATGGATGAAACTGAAAAACGTATGTAGATACGAACCGTTTTATCAGTGCAATTTCAGTAGCAGGATATTAAATCATTAATTTCACTATGCTTAATTACCAGTATGTTTGTTGGCATAACGAAAACTGTTTGTCACATTTTCTGAGGTTATTATGATTATCATTATCGCGAACAGAACATATTCTTTAGCAACGTGCTGTATTGATATGTAAAGGAACATAAGCATTAACAATAACGAGTCCCGAAACCTCGCTAAAACCGATGGTAATGTCTATTGTTCCGTCGAATTCCATTGCAGTCGTAAACACTACCTTTCTTATAATGGCTACATCACACATGCAGTCCATATACGATAAGCACATCATAAGAGCGGTTACTTTTGTGATTCGATCGTTATTTAGCATTCGATCGTTTATTTAAACGATTATTTCTTATTCGATGCACGTCCAAAGTCATTTGGACACGCCAATATCATAAAAGGAATTCTTTGAACCGCTCGCATGCTCTATTATACCTATCAGTTTACTTGTAAAGTTAATTCATTGTGATTGTTTAATCGTTATCGATATTTCATCAAAATTTCATTTATATATTTGGATAAGAGATGCGCTTCTGATAGGTTGTGTATATTAAAATTGAACTTAATTATAAGTGGTTTAAAATTCTGTATAAACGTTTCAAGAATTGTTTCAACCTCTGGAATATATATATATATAT